>NW_026782235.1:600000-925105 GCF_031769215.1 Ylistrum balloti
AACACGTGATATTGCCACTATATCTGCAGAAGATATCTGATATAGGGTCCAGTGTAGTGGTGACAATTGTCGGTCTGGTGGTGGTGTAGATCTCCACGGGGCGGTGAGGGTCATAACAACCACCAAGGGAGGCAATCGATATCGAGTTGTCAGCGCATTTGGCCTTGCTGTATTCACAGCTGGTACAGAGGAAACAAATAGATTTATGTCCTTGTTATAGTATCAGGAGTAGTAAAATATTCTTAATTCATCTATTTTATGTAATGAAGAAAAGGACAACCAGTGAAAATATCTTAAATAATGAATATAGATCTTTAATCTTTTAATGATAACAATCAAATACAGACAATTCCAAGAATACATTTTTATCAATATATGCATTACAATCCTACATATATGTAATTAAATTATTTAAATTAACATTTCACAAATATCACGTGATAAGAACGAAACACACAAACGGCGAATGCAGAGCTAATGCTACAAATATTGGTTGGAGACATAAGAAAACTGGCCATTTAATATAGATTGTTGTACACGTGTTTGATGTATTGAAATTACAATACTAAACAATATAAAATTTACGACTGACAATATTACTAGATCAGAATACACGTTGCCTTCATGTTCCCATAGTTTCAATTACAAATTAGGGAACACGATACATATACGTTTCCTTACTTTAATTGTTTTAAGACGCGTTACAGGACACATTATACCTACAAGTTTCCATAGTTGAACGATACATATATGCTTCCATACTAAAAAATAAGGGACAAGAGTCATACACGTTTTCATCCATACTGTACCTAAAATGTACCACGTGGGCCACATTCTACTTATATATTCCGATACGTACACATTAGAGAACACTCTAGCTACACGTTACCATATTTACAAATTAGGGAACACTATACTCACACGTTGCCATAGTTACAAATTAGGGGACACAACACCCACAGCCTTTAGCTAAACGTTTCCATAGTTGCAAACCAGGGAACACTTCAGTTTACACGTTTCCACAGTTATAAATCAGGGAACATTATGGGTTACACGTTTCCATAGTTACAATTCAGGGTCACTATGGGTTACACGTTTCCATAGTTATAATTCAGGAATCACTATGGGTTACACGTTCCCATATTTACAATTCAAGGAACACTACAGGTTACACGTTTCCTAAGTTATAAATCAGAGAACACTTTAAGCTTATAAATCAGGGAACGCTTTAGGCTACATGTTTTCATAGTCACAAATCAGAGAACACGGTCTCATCATGTTTCCATACTTACAAATTTTGATAGAGTACGTTCCTGTTATCGCACACCTCCTCGTCCGTGTCTCCTAACACGTAAGACGAGCAGTCCAGGTGAGCTATGTCGTCACAAAGGTGAATACTGTCGCCAAGAACAAGAGTCACAATGACAGCTGAAGTGAAAATCACAAAGCTGGATCATATTTGTGTATGATTGTATTGTATGAAAGGATATCAACAAGCTGCATCTTGGTCTTATAACATTATGTATTTTGTTACATCATATACACATGTAACAAGAGTTGTCGTTCCTTAACAGTCACAGTACACTTCTGACAACGACTCACGGACTACCAATAGTTGACCTCGCGGTCAGGGTCAAAGTTAAACGTCGAGCAAAACTATGGCGATATTCCTACCATCGATCAGCGTAAAAATAACATTTGCACTTTCGGAGAGGTTATATAAACTAATGTCGTTATTTTCCAGATGAACACAAATCTATTTTGAAAGTAATAAGTATCAAAACATAAAAAAATTAAACACTTTATAATGTTTTTCGAAAATCCTAAAATGGCGTGAGCATAACCGTCTCCTTATGTTTAATGTAATGTCATCATTTTATCAGCTCGACAAAAAAAAAATAAAAACAAAACAAAGCAAACAAAAAACCCGTCAATACTCTATCATATCACACGACGCGATCAGTTTACACCCAATAAACAACATCGTGTGCTTTGTTCTATGGTTTACATCATATTCACATGTTAATTTCTGATAAAGAATACATGTCTAGAGATTGGTTACAAGGTGTGAACTGATTGGACAAGAACTATCATGTGATCCAGTGATAAGGCCATGGTACGCAATAAAGAACATTAAACGATGGCTTCCTCCACGCCATCATCAATAAACCTTATTTTCTCTCATTTCATTTCGAGTGTTGACTTTCTAATTTTCTTGTAAATAATGACAGTTACAAAAAGATAAAGTTGTTTCCCAGCATACTGGCGATCGTTATTCTACTAACATTGCAGCAATTGTGAACTCTAGTTTAAGTACGAACAGACAAGACTTACAATCTGAAACCGAATTAAGCCTGAAGCCTTTTAAGAACTACGAATAGTTAAAGGAATGATCCTTTCAATAACAAAACAACTTACATGCTAAAATCGTAGAAGTGAAACCCATTGTGTTGTTGATCCAACCGTATAAATACATGTATATCTAATGTTGTGACGTTGTCCCCGAATCCTTATCATGCCACGATTAAATGACAACTTATCTCCCTATTAGGACAGGTAAGCACAACTGGTTGTTGGTGCTCATTTCTCCAGTCGCGATCAGAATTGTTAACCTGCCTGTTGAAAGGCCGTAAAAATACGTTCAATAAATTCAATAAATAAAATAGTTAGGTAAATGTATAAATAAATCAATTGAATAAAATAGATAAATATATATACAAATAGATAAATAAATAAACATATATATATATATTTTCGTTGCGATCACATACATCACGCAAGCGTATTCTGGCCACGTTGTGTTTTATCTTATCTCGAAATTTCGAGTTAAAATAAAACACAACGTGGCCGGAATACACTTCCGTACATATACGCTCAGTGTCTAGAGTGCAAATATACCGATATTGGTATAAAACAGTTTTTATATTTTAATGACCATCTTCCGTACAACAACTTTGGATGTTTTTTTGTCCGTTATAAAGGCCTGTAGTCGTCCAAGGGATTATCGAAACACCTAAATTTACACCACCGCTCTCGATTTAGATTTAGAATTTTGTATTTGTGTTCAGCGACATATTTCCTTTATTAATGACTAATCATGTGAAACTATAACACAATACAGTGAAATACATCAGCTCGAGTATGATTGACAAAAAAATGCGCTGTTTTCCATATTGAGATGTACAAAACGCAGAAAACATTATTTACTTAGTAAATAGGCATAACGATTAACTGATTAAATCACAAAACTTACAGTGGGCTTACTCCCATTTCGCCTTAGCTGTCAATTTCATGGTAATAAATTTTTCCCATTTCGCCTTTGTGCCAAAACCAGATTGGAAGAAGTAAGCTAAGGCGAAATGGAACCTTGTATATACAAATTAAGGAAGTCAAGTAATTAATTTAATAGTATTCTTCGTGCAATGTCACCAAAACAAACATATTATATATTATAGATATATAATATATATTGATACAGATATATACATTTCATGCAACAAAATCTTATAGTTAAGCACTATCAATCTTATATCAATCATTTAAATCAATCACTACTGTTCAAAATGTTCAATATGATATAATAAATAGTCCTAACATGATTCAAATTCATTACTATAAATGTTACAACACTGTATAACTAGTCACTGAGTTTCAGAATGTAGGATGCTACGTCTCCATACTGGATGAAGTCTTTGGTCCCATTCATTAGATCAGCCTTTAGGTTTGATAGACGTTCTTCTACTTCTCTGTACTTCTTTGCTTTCTTTCGTCTCTGTCCGCAAGCTGCATATTGGATTATCTTCACCTCGGTAGCTGCTTGCAGTCGCTGGAACTCCTCGATGATCTTGTAGATGTTGGGATGTGCTGTCTTTACTCTCTTCTTTAGTTTATTGTGCCATCCTTCTAAGTGGTTATTGGTTCTGGGTCCTTCGGTTAGAAAGTGGTTCCATGTTGGTTGTGGATATCGCTCTTCAATCCGTGTCTCTGTGACGTAATCTGTTAGTTTCAGGCAATCTACTCTCTGTGGGGCATCTTCTGGGGCATGTAGCCAGTAATCTTTAACTTGGTGTAGTGAAAGAATTGGCAAAGCTACTGCACGGCGGACAAGTTTCTGGACTTCGGGAAGGTTCTTGCAGTCAATCTCAAGTCCATATTCTTGCGTTTTTTCCAGATGGCTTTTGTGTAGTGGGATAGGTATCATTTGAGTTCTGCTGCTGGAAATGTCTGAGTGACGGCATTACGGGAAGTACATTCGAAATCAAGGATAACTTCGTGTGCTTGGTGAGAAGTTCAGGTTTTGTCGAACGGCAATATCTTTCAGAAATGTGAATAATCTGTTGTAGGTGTTAGTATCTCTCTTCGGCAGTAATGAATACACAAGCGGAAACATAACAGTACCAACAAAAGCATTTGTGGGGCTGTATAAGAGGTTCAATCGCAGTAGACGATCTAAGCAGAGCATAGATGTACTAGGTTCTCGTCAGTAGTGAATATCATTATTTTGTCTACATGTAGCATAACTCCTGCCATGTTGATTGTGAAACTTTAGCATACTGTCAAAGGTCTTTTATATATAGCATGTAAGCTGAGATGAGTTATTCCAAGCTGTTTAGTCTGTAAAAATCTACTATGAATATTTTTGTATACATATATCCCCAAGAAAAACTATCCAAAACTATAACTAAAAATATAAGCGCTTATAAACATACATTTCATAGAAAAACTAGGCTTTTAAAATAAGATTTGTTTCTTCTTTGAATTAGAAAAGAAATAAGAAATAGATTCAATATTCATTTAAATATAATTAATTGATTTAGTGTTAAAATGTACAAGTTCCAATACAACATGTAGTTATTTTTATTTCTTCAAATATATTTTATATATATCTTAAATCTATGTGGCCTTTGGTCAATTATAATTAAGATTTAACTGTAGAATGAGTTATTGTAAAAATAACAACTGCTGCATGTAATTGGTTTGTTTATCTTTCCACACTTTTCCTTAATTCCCACTTTGCCTTAGCCCCATTCCCATTTCGCCTTAGCACATTTCCACCTGTTTTATACCAAAATATGCAACTAAGGCGAAATGGGAACACACCTTTACAGTGTATGGGGCCACAAAAGGAAAATATGCATTCGATGCATCAAAAATGTGTTATTGAGGCTCAATATGTTTGATGTTAAGATTGAATTGGAAACTACACTTCACAGCCGTTTAGTAGAACATCATCCGTGTATAGTGTGCTCATATGAAGGGTGATAACAAAGACGTTGTTACAGAGTTCAGTATACATTTCACACTGAAAAAACCTTGGGATGCATTTACACCACCATAGCCACAGGAACGAGAAGGAGGGTCACAAAAACGGTCTTATGTATACCATTAATTTATTTCTCAACAGTATATCAAACTATCTTCTCTATTTCCTGTTGTTTACAACCTCCCCTCATTCCTTAAGGCTTAAATGTACAACTTAATGCAGTTTAAGATATCATGCAATCTATCCTTTTAAATGATGATTATGATGATGGTGGTGGTGGTGGTGATGATGATGATGATGATGATGATGATGATGATGATGATGATGATGATGATGTAGTGAGATGACTGATGTCATCATATTGATATCTATATGATAATGATGACATATTGATGTTATAATAAAAATGATATGATCAAATATTACCTGAATAAAACAAAACTACCATCTTAATAATTCGATTTATTTTAATATATTCTGATATTTCGACACTCACAATACCGGTTCATACTTTGAGGACATGACATTACAAGCTTTCAAAATCTGCCATAAATCGTCATTGATGGGTGTTGTCGTGATTAAATTATTCTTTAACACGGAAGTTTGTGACCGTTACTTCAACGAATAGGTTCTACTCCATCGTTCAAGACAGCTAAACAAATGTTTAATTCCCATTCAAAATTTATACAAAGATTAATAACATAAAAAGAACTACAGACCTCAACAAACAGCAGATATATTCAAGATTCCGGGAATCCTTGTCAAACATCAACGGAAATAATAAAGTAGAAATCCCAATGGGTAAAAAAGGAAATAAAAATGATATACTCAAATATTACCAATGATTATAACCTAAGTCAATAAACCATCAGGTGCTGAACTTGGCAAAGCTTTAAATGTTTTTATATGTTCCTACTGTTTCTTGTGTCAAAATAATAGAATAATCAATATTCAGTAGCTTTTAATACAAAAATCAAGAATTGAATAGATATTTTCCTCTGGCTAAAATCCTCACAAAAACATATTTACATGTAGATTATCAACAAAATGACATATGTCAAAGTCGAAATAGTAATCACGAAATACGTATATACATGGGTGTGAGGTTCTGTGTGTGTGTGTGGTAGTGTGTGTGTGTGTGTGTATGTGTGGGTGTGAAGGGGTGTGTGTGTGTGGTAGTGTGTGTGTGTGTATGTGTGGGTGTGAAGGGGTGTGTGTGAATGCGTGTGTGAGAGTGGGTTGGTGGGGTGTGAGGGTGTGTGTGTAGTAGTGTGTGTGTATGTGTGGGTGTGAAGGGGTGTGTGTGAATGTGCGTGTGTGCGAGGGTGGGTTGGTGTGTGTGTGTGTGTGTGGGTGGGTGAAGGGGTGTGTGTGAATGTGCGTGTGTGAAGGTGGGTTGGTGGGGGTGTGAGGGTGAGGGTGTGTGTGTGTATGTGTGGGTGTGAAGGGGTGTGTGTGAATGCGTGTGTGAGAGTGGGTTGGTGGGGTGTGAGGGTGTGTGTGTAGTAGTGTGTGTATGTGTGGGTGTGAAGGGGTGTGTGTGAATGTGCGTGTGTGCGAGGGTGGGTTGGTGTGTGTGTGTGTGTGTGGGTGGGTGAAGGGGTGTGTGTGAATGTGCGTGTGTGAGGGTGGGTTGGTGGGGCTGTGAGGGTGAGGGTGTGTGTGTGTGTGTGTGTGTGTGTGGTAGTGTGTGTGTATCTGTGGGTGTGAGGTTCTGTGTGTGAATGTGCGTGTGTGTGAGGGTGGGTTGGTGGGGGTGTGAGGGTGAGGGTGTGTGTGTGTGGTAGTGTGTGTGTGTATGTGTGGGTGTGAAGGGGTGTGTGTGAATGTGCGTGTGTGAGGGTGGGTTAGTGGGGGAGAGAGGGTGAGGGTGTGTGTGTGGTAATGTGTGTGTGTGTGTGTATGTGTGGGTGTGCAGGGGTGTGTGAATGTGCGTGTTTTAGGGTGGGTTAGGGTGTGTGTGTGGGGGGGATGGGTGGGGGTGTGAAGGTGTGTGTGTGTGTGTGTGTGTGTGTGTGTGTGTGTGTGTGTGTGTGTGTGTGTGTGTGTGTGTGTGTGTGTGTGTGTGTGTGTGTGCATATGTGTGTGGGGCGTGGGTTACAGGGTTTGGTATTATGGAAATATTCGATTTTTTCCGATGTGCACAAATACAAAAAAACAGAATGTTCTCAGTATTAGGAGAACAAATACTGTCGTGATGTCATCAATTTTCGAAGTTATATTAAATATGTCTCCATAAACTGATGTGAATGACACCCATACTTAGTGTCCTTAGATCATACCGCATATCGACCGCATGCAATTTACGCTAACTAATTAAAAATTCAATAAACGGATTAAAATATGCCTGTTGGAACCACGCATATAGATGATCATCATGCACAGAAAAAAGCGGAAATAAATTAATAAATACCACAGACTAAAACAAAGCTTTACAAACTACACAAAAACCTCAACAGAGTATCGAAATTCAGCAGACCGTAACGGTCTTACCACGTTCGACTTTTTAACGGCGATTAAAAATATAGGGACAAAGAGAACACTAACTTTGGGAGCTTTGTTCATGTGACAACCCAGGCTTGCCAGGAAAATCACGCTTGATTTCGTTTTGAAGACGTGTTGAAATCCTGCTTTTGTTATTCTATATATACAACAGGAACAAATCTTAGACGCGGTGTTTCAAACCATTCATTTCAAAATACGCCACTTTAAGAATATTTACGGAATCAGACAACAAAGTAATGTCGGGTATTATATTTTGTAAATTGTGACAATCAAATTCTGTTTCCACACTCGTTCAGCTAATTGTTTTAATTATGTTTAGATGATATAATTGTGTATCATGAGAAAGGTAACGTATATCGAACGTATGTAAAACAGATTCACTTCACCAGAACCCATTAGCTTCAAAATCTTCCCATATTTCAGCTTTATTTTTCCTTTTAATTTTTTTGCGAAAATATTGCTTCGTAGTTGGTTATTTCAAATGTGAATACCTTTCGATAGGTAACTTTAATAGGTTGCATTGAATTTTAAGTGAATCAGCACCGTGTATGCTAATGACGCTATACCCACATAGACGATTTCATGAGACCAATATAAGAAAAATACTTAAGGGAGGATGGTGGGCAAGAGTCTATCTATTTCATGACACTAATATGAGAAAAATACTTAAGGGAGTATGGTGGGCAAGAGTCTGTCTCAAAACGGGACATTTTAAACGTCACTATGTCCAAATTGTACAACATATTTCAACGAGTTATTTGAATATGCAAATTGGATTTTACTCTATATTTCCGGTCTTCGCTCGATCAAAGACTACATATTATTAAAAAAAAGTAATACACAAGGACTAGAAAGGTTATTATTTAATTTTCGAGTGAAAATATGTATGCATTACCTTTTCTTTTTCTATTAATCTATTTTTTAAAATTATGTTTGAATCGTAATAAAATGTTAAAATGGACTTTTTTATATTTCATTTAATTACACGTGACCAGTTACTAACAGATAATTAAATCCAGGATGAGCTTTTGTAACGATTATACATAATTCATGGAAAATGTAAACACACTGAAAGCGTCATCTTACACTGTTATACAGGTTATCTTAAAGGGAAAAAACCAATGAATACAAACTTCGCTTCCCCAGTAAGATATCACACTTGTGTAATGTATACTATTTGTTTGTGGGTGTGTGTGGTAGTGTGTGTGTGTGTGTGTAAGGATGTGTGTGTGTGTGTGTGTGTGTGTGTGGATGTAGGTGAGTGTAAGGGTGAATGTGTTCATGTTAGAGTGTGTGTGAATGTGTGTACGAGGATGGGTTGTTGGGGAGAGGAGGATGTGTGTAAATGTGTGTGTGACGATGGGTTGTCGGCGAGGGTTGGGGGGGGGAGGGGGGGGAGTGAAGCTGTGTGTTTGTGTGTAATTTATCTCTGATTATAATTTCTAACGTCAAAATTAACAATAAACATCATTTTCCATTGCTAAAATACACATTACTAAAGACGATTGTTAATAAAAAATTAATATAGTTAGAAATATCTTTCATATAAAATCAACAAAGTAATATAGGTTTCTTGAATACAACACTCATGTCAAAACGATCATAGTGTCGGTTAATGATCGGTTAATGTTCGGTTAATCATCGGTTAATGATAATCATGATTTACATAATTACTTATAATTAAACAAACATTGATTACTAAAACTAGTGCTATTAACAAAATCCAAATCAAGCAGCATATTTTATATGTCATGTTTAATTAATGTAAATTACCAGTTAAAATCGACAAACACATGGAAATGTTTCATATTTTAATAGTAATTACACGTTAAAATTGACAAAAACTTGGAAATTGTTAATGTTTTAACAGTAATTACATGTGTGTGTGTGTGTGTGTGTGTGTGTGTGTGTGTGTGTGTGTGTGTGTGTGTGTGTGTGTGAGGGTGTGTGTGTGTGTGTGTGTGTGAGGGTGTGTGTGTGTGTGTTGTGTGAGGGTGTGTGGGTGGATGGGTGTTGGTGGGTGATGGTGCTGTGTGCATATGTGTGTGGGGCGTGGGTTACAGGGTTTGGTATTATGGAAATATTCTATTTTTTACGATGTGCACAAATACAAAAAACAGAATGTTCTCAGTATTAGGAGAACAAATACTGTCGTGATGTCATCAATTTTCGAAGTTATATTAAATATGTCTTCATAAACTGATGTGAATGACACCCATACTTAGTGTCCTTAGATCATACCGCATATCGACCGCATGCAATTTACGCTAACTAATTAAAAATTCAATAAACGGATTAAAATATGCCTGTTGGAACCACGCATATAGATGATCATCATGCACAGAAAAAAGCGGAAATAAATTAATAAATACCACAGACTAAAACAAAGCTTTACAAACTACACAAAAACCTCAACAGAGTATCGAAATTCGGCAGACCGTAACGGTCTTACCATGTTCGACTTTTTAACGGCGATTAGGAATATAGGGACAAAGAGAACACTAACTTTGGGAGCTTTGTTCATGTGACAACCCAGGCTTGCCAGGAAAATCACGCTTGAGTTCGTTTTGAAGACGTGTTGAAATCCTGCTTTTGTTATTCTATATATACAACAGGAACAAATCTTAGACGCGGTGTTTCAAACCATTCATTTCAAAATACGCCACTTTAAGAATATTTACGGAATCAGACAACAAAGTAATGTCGGGTATTATATTTTGTAAATTGTGACAATCAAATTCTGTTTCCACACTCGTTCAGCTAATTGTTTTAATTATGTTTAGATGATATAATTGTGTATCATGAGAAAGGTAACGTATATCGAACGTATGTAAAACAGATTCACTTCACCAGAACCCATTAGCTTCAAAATCTTCCCATATTTCAGCTTTATTTTTCCTTTTAATTTTTTGCGAAAATATTGCTTCGTAGTTGGTTATTTCAAATGTGAATACCTTTCGATAGGTTGCTTTTATAGGTTGCATTGAATTTTAAATGAATCAGCACCGTGTATGCTAATGACGCTATACCCACATAGACGATTTCATGAGACCAATATAAGAAAAATACTTAAGGGAGGATGGTGGGCGAGAGTCTGTCTATTTCATGACACTAATATGAGAAAAATACTTAAGGGAGGATGGTGGGCAAGAGTCTGTCTCAAAACGGGACATTTTAAACGTCACTACGTCCAAATTGTACAACATATTTTAATGAGTTATTTGAATATGCAAATTGGATTTTACTCTATATTTCCGATCTTCGCTTGATCAAAGACTACATATTATTTTTAAAAAAGTAATACACAAGGACTAGAAAGGTTATTTTTTAATTTGCGAGTGAAAATATGTATGTATTACCTTTTCTTTTTCTATTATCCTTTTTTTTTTAAATTATGATTGAATCGTAATAAAATGTTAAAATGAACTTTTTTTATATTTCATTTTATTACACGTGACCAGTTACTAACAGATAATTAAATCCAGGACGAGCTTTTGTAACGATTATACATAATTCATGGAAAATGTAAACACACTGAAAGCGTCATCTTACACTGTTATACAGGTTATCTTAAAGGGAAAAAACCAATGAATACAAACTTCGCTTCCCCAGTAAGATATCACACTTGTGTAATGTATACTATTTGTTTGTGGGTGGGTGTGGTAGTGTGTGTATGTGTAAGGGTGTGTGTGTGTGTGTCTGTGTCTGTGTGTGTGTGTGTGTGTGTGTGTGTGTGTGGATGTAGGTGAGTGTAAGGGTGAATGTGTTCATGTTAGAGTGTGTGTGAATGTGTGTACGAGGATGGGTTGTTGGGGAGAGGAGGATGTGTGTAAATGTGTGTGTGACGATGGGTTGTCGGCGAGGGTTGGGGGGGGAGGGGGTGGGGGAGTGAAGCTGTGTGTTTGTGTGTAATTTATCTCTGATTATAATTTCTAACGTCAAAATTAACAATAAACATCATTTTCCATTGCTAAAATACACATTACTAAAGACGATTGTTAATAAAAAATTAATATAGTTAGAAATATCTTTCATATAAAATCAACAAAGTAATATAGGTTTCTTGAATACAACACTCATGTCAAAACGATCATAGTGTCGGTTAATGATCGGTTAATGTTCGGTTAATCATCGGTTAATGATAATCATGATTTACATAATTACTGATAATTAAACAAACATTGATTACTAAAACTAGTGCTATTAACAAAATCCAAATCAAGCAGCATGTTTTGTATGTCATGTTTAATTAATGTAAATTACCTGTTAAAATCGACAAAAACCGGGAAATGTTTCGTGTTTTAACAGTAATTGCCTGTTAAAATCGACAAAAACCTGGAAACTGTTCATGCTTTAATAGTAATTACCTGTTGAAATCGACAAAAACCTAGAAATGTTTCATGTTTTAACAGTAATTACCTGTTGAAATCGACCAAAACCGGGAAATGTTTCGTGTTTTAACAGTAATTGCCTGTTAAAATCGACAAAAACCGGGAAATGTTTCGTGTTTTAACAGTAATTGCCTGTTAAAATCGACAAAAACCTGGAAACTGTTCATGCTTTAATAGTAATTACCTGTTGAAATCGACAAAAACCTAGAAATGTTTCATGTTTTAACAGTAATTACCTGTTGAAATCCAATAATGGGATTGTAACTGTCATCTACACAGGGGCTAGGGTTTATACTTCAGACAAATACATATAAAATTGTTCATCTACACAGGGGCTAATAGTAATTACCTGTTAAAATCGACAAAAACCTGGACATTGTTCGTGTCTTAATAGTAATTACACGTGGGAATCCACATTGCTATAGATGTTGCCTATGTTATAATGAATACATATATTTTTTACTGATTAAAATATCACAGGGGCTGAAGAATACATATATGGGAAAAATAACACAGGGGCTAGGGTTTATACTGTCAGACACACATTGATTGTATCAATCTACACAGGGGCTTTGTACACATCAGTACGGGGCTAAGATAGACATACAAAACTTACTGTCATCTACACAGGGGCTAGGGTTTATACTGTCAGACATACACATAATGGGATTGTTACCGCCATCTACACAGGGGCTGGGGTTTATACTGTCAGACATACTTATAATGGGATTGTAACCGTCATCTACACAGGGGCTAGGGTTTATACTGTCAGACATACACATAATGGGATTGTAACCGTCATCTACACAGGGGCTGGGGTTTATACTGTCATCTAATGGGATTGTAACCGTCATCTACACAGGGGCATTATACTGTCAGACATACACATAATGGGATTGTAACCGTCATCTACACAGGGGCTAGGGTTTATACTGTCAGACATACATATAATGGGATTGTAATTCGTCATCTACACAGGGGCTAGGGTTTATACTGTCAGACATACATATAATGGGATTGTTGTCCGTCATCTACACAGGGGCTGGGGTTTATACTGTCATCTACACAGGTGCTAGGGTTTATACTGTCAGTCATATACATAATGGGATTGTTAACCGTCATCTACACAGGGGCTGGGGTTTATACTGTCATCTACACAGGGGCTAGGGTTTATACTGTCAGACATACATATAATGGGATTGTAACCGTCATCTACACAGGGGCTAGGGTTTATACTGTCAGACATACACATAATGGGATTGTAACCGTCATCTACACAGGGGCTGGGGTTTATACTGTCAGACATACACATAATGGGATTGTAACCGTCATCTACACAGGGGCTGGGGTTTATACTGTCAGACATACACATAATGGGATTGTAACCGTCATCTACACAGGGGCTGGGGTTTATACTGTCAGACACACATATAATGGGATTGTAACCGTCATCTACACAGGGGCTGGGGTTTATACTGTCAGACATACACATAAAGGGATTGTAACCGTCATCTACACAGGGGCTGGGGTTTATACTATCAGACATACACATAATGGGATTGTAACCGTCATCTACACAGGGGCTGGGGTTTATACTGTCAGACATACACATAATGGGATTGTAATCCGTCATCTACACAGGGGCTAGGGTTTATACTGTCAGACATACATATAATGGGATTGTAATCCGTCATCTACACAGGGGCTGGGGTTTATACTGTCATCTACACAGGGGCTAGGGTTTATACTGTCAGACACACACATAATGGGATTGTAACCGTCATCTACACAGGGGCTGGGGTTTATACTGTCAAACATACACAATGGGATTGTAATTCGTCATCTACACAGGGGCTAGGGTTTATACTGTCAGACATACATATAATGGGATTGTTGTCCGTCATCTACACAGGGGCTAGGGTTTATACTGTCAGACACACAGGGGCATCTACACAGGGTTTATACTGTCAGACACACACATACAAGGGGCTGGGATTGTCAGACATACATATAATGGGATTGTAACCGTCATCTACACAGGGGCTAGGGTTTATACTGTCAGACACACATATAATGGGATTGTAACCGTCATCTACACAGGGGCTGGGGTTTATACTGTCAGACATACTTATAATGGGATTGTAACCGTCATCTACACAGGGGCTAGGGTTTATACTGTCAGACATACATATAATGGGATTGTAACCGTCATCTACACAGGGGCTGGGGTTTATACTGTCAAACATACACAATGGGATTGTAATTCGTCATCTACACAGGGGCTAGGGTTTATACTGTCAGACATACACATAATGGGATTGTAACCGTCATCTACACAGGGGCTGGGGTTTATACTGTCATCTACACAGGGGCTAGGGTTTATACTGTCAGACATACACATAATGGGATTGTTACCGCCATCTACACAGGGGCTGGGGTTTATACTGTCAGACATACTTATAATGGGATTGCACATCCTGACCTGAAAACATCGTGACTAAATTAGACGATCTTATCTCACAGGGGCATTGTACAACGTTTGCTTGCCGGAAATATACGATTTTTAATGTCTTATTCGTGTGTCTATTGGTTATTGTTCCGTCGCCATATTGTTTGTCTGTGACCTACCTGATTGTTAACTTATTTATTTGCTATCACTTTATTCAACATAAAAAAGAGAGTTTTTTACTCTCAAAGAAATTTCTTTTTATTAAAAAACATAATTTGGGTAAAAATAACATTTTAGTTCCGAAGTTGCGTTAAAGACATCGCCTGCTTCCTGGTTCCCGGTGACAAAATGGCGGCGTCGGTGTAGAAAAGGCAATGAATCGGGAAAATGTTTGTTGATCAGAGTTATTTTCAGTTCATATAACTAAACATTGTGTTATATAACCCTTATAAATGATTTGTACGGCTCTTGCATCAATGACAAGGTTAGGTCACAGGAAAATGAAGGCATACTTCAGACAGAACTGACGAACTGTGAAATAGCCAGGACAATGTGCTAAATACGTAAAATCCATTAAAGGTGCCTTCGTCTTTATTTTCTATCTATCTTTCAAACTGATAAGTTATGCAAACAGAGAAAACAAGCATATTGTATTCAATTTCCATTCGGAAGTTTTCTTCTTTTATCGTACTGTTTAAAGATTGATTTCAGTTTAACATACATTGTCGTTATAATTGAATATTTGGCTTGTTCCCAAACTAATTCACACAAGTCCATTTAATACTTAAGTACATGGCCATGTTTGGGAAAACGGCATTATTTAATTACATACTACATTCACTAATCTGAAGTTTGTTAGTTAAAGCATAATGTTCTAAGCACTCTTGTTTCATATTTATTATTTTACAAACGTGCAAAACAATTTTCGTCAGCTTTTTGTAAACTAAGTCTCGCCATGTATTATATAAAAATGTCAGGGGATTTAATCGATAAATTCATAATTTCTTACTTTTATTTAAAAAATGAACAACGACCCGTCCTGCTTTGTTTCTGTAGCCAAGACTTACAATCAGTATACTCCTATTGTACCTGGGTTTGTAGCCCTTACCTGCCGAAGACAGACCCAATTATGTAATATGATAACATTATAATATGACCGTTTCTCCCTAAAATATTACTTCATGTATATTTAAAAATATAAATTTTGATAATTATCAAATACCTGGCGGGAGGTGACCTTTTTCTAGTCCCGGATCTCGGAAAACCTTCCTGGGTTCCGTTTCTTGTGTGCCCTTTTTGACCTCTGATAACCCTGCGGAACGGACCTGGAGAGCGATATCGTCAGTACTTAATGCAGGGTTGTCATAACCTTTCTTGGTATCTACTGCAGGTGAGTCCCGGGGGAGAGGTTTCAGGAATCGTGTCCAATATGTAGTTCTGTGTACCTGCGGAATAAATTCATACTTTCTCGTCATATTTTCTCTTTTTTCCTGTATCAATTTTTTGATCAGCGTCGTTATTTTGTTTCCGTTTCCATACATCGTACATAATTATTTGTCACAAAAATTCCACTTCAAAGCGCCAATAATACATTAAAAGTCCCGGACAGTTTTCATCAATTTGTGTTTTTTTACCTTATAACATTAAGTCAGGTCAGAAAACAATTGAAATTATTTAAAAAATTATCCTTTTTGAAACGTGTAGGCCATCCTCTTATCCAAAAACAAGTCTTTCAGTCTTTCACAGCTGCATTTTCTGATACTGGAAAATTTGGCATTTTGTGAACACTAATCTACAGGATTTACAACAGGCTGAATAATGATGAGTCAATTGAAGGTTAGGAAAACTGTTTATTTTTCGTTCACCTCTTATATTCAACTTGCTTCACTGAGGAGTCCTAGAAGGATGAATTAGCTGGCATAGTGCAGTTTTATATAGCATTTAGCAATGTTGCATCTAATTCTAGATCAGTTGTCGTTTACTTTGTTCGGAATTGGGAATATAACACTTCAATTGATCAAAATTTACATGGCAGGTGTTGTCGATGAAGCAGAAGACGCGTACCCTTCCGGAACACCCATTCTTTCTTTTGTTAATATTGTTTCCTAGTTATAAGAACTTCTTTCGAAACTTTAGCCAATGCCAGTAAGCATCTGGTTTTTTTAGATATGAAAATTAAATCAACTTACATATTTGGGGTCCGGTTTGCCGGTAGCGAGGCTGATAATGATAGCCAGTGCAGCTGTCATGAGGGTGATAAATAAAGAGAAGTACATGTAATGGAAGTTTTTGATGATGTCCGGGCGGGGATCAGGATTTAGACAATCTCCACTGTCGTAGTAAACAAACACTAACACCATCCGGGTGATTCCGGCAATCAGCGCTATCATCAGCGACCAGAACGCCCCCTGTCGGCAAAAAAGTAAATATTGTAGATTTCAAATAAATTGTCTAATTTTTGCATCAAGTTACCCATGTTAACTGTCAGTTTAAAAGATATATCGCTTGTCTGTGTACCTAACCAGTTTATAACGAGTACAAATATGACAGTGGTGGCCATTAAAAGATTCATCAGTTACTGTTGCATAGCTTTTCTGATTATTTACCTGCTCGTTGACCTGTGGCACTAATATAGCGAGGAGGAAGACTGCGGCGAAGGGAGGGGCCAGGTAATTAGTGATTTCCTGTATGTAGATAAAAACCTGGCCCCCTTGGGTCTCCTTCAGGATTGGTACCCACGCTATGCTAACGCCAATCATCACCAGAATAAATACTCTACAACAAAAACACATGGAACAATGACGTCACTACGTACGTGACTGCTTTCTACGACAGGCACACATATATCAGTTACGTCACTATTCCTAAAATAGCATACACGACATTGAGGTTGGAATCGAGTGTTTTAACACGTTTGTTTCGCACATTTTTTTCTTTTACAATATTTTGATATGCTCATGAATTAAGTTCGTGACTTATATTTCTGTAAATAAGCTAAACGATTTACTATATAAATGTATGGACTTGTTTATAATCAATCTGTTTACCCCGCCATCATTGCCACGCCCTCTGATTTGTCAATAACCCTATCCCTTTCCTGGCTTGAGAATGACTATAATATAAACTATTTCATAACAACATCCCTTCCTGGTTATAAATCAATTCATAAATCTGTTTATAACCACATCCATGATACATGTCTTCCGACGATGGAAAGTGTTTAGAGGTAAGCATTTTACAGATCGTTTCATTTAAGTCGATCATGAGGAGCTTGCATTCAATAAGCCAATACATAGAGAATATAGGATCAGTGTTTTAAACTATAAGCTATATTTTGGCGAAGTTGAAGACAAACAAAAGTGGCGAGACTCTGTCCAGCAACTTTTGTCTCTGTGTCCCGATCCAAAACGCAGAGTGTATGTTAAGACATTGACCATGTATTCTATTTATCCTGCAATACTTATTGAAAATCAGACACTCAATACTTCAACAGTTTTGTTTTTCAATCTTTGTTTACCCGACGTTTGCGTTACGCTGAAGTTTGCCTGATGACGCACGCCGAAATAATTGCTCCGCTCGCAGAAACATAGTTCCACACTTCAACAGATATTAACGCGCTTGCTAAAATACAGATGTTTTCTGTCACTTCCGATTACAGCCAAATTCATGTGGCATGCATATTTCAACAATGACAGTGCCAGTTGCAGGATCAAACTGCGTATATACTTGCCTTAGCACGCCCGCTAATTCTATTAACCACGCCCACACTATCTTTCCTTACTATAACCATGCCCTTTGCCGATCATACACAACGCCCATAATATACAAACCTGACTATATCTACACCCTATGTTCTTTATGCCACGCCCACAAACCTGTTTATAACCACACCCATGTTCGTTATATGCTACGCCCACACACCTGTTTATAACCGCACCCCATGTTCGTTATATGCCACGCCCACAAACCTGTTTATAACCACACCCTATGTTTGTTATATATCACGGTCACAAACCTGTTTATAACCACACCCTATGTTTGTTATATATCACGGTCACAAACCTGTTTATAACCACACCCCATGTTCGTTATATGCCACGCCCACAAACCTGTTTATAACCACATCCATGGTACAAACCTTCCAACGATGAGAAGTTCTCTGACGGAAGCATTTTTGCGGACCCTTTTATAAATGTCGATCGTAAAGAGCGTGCTAGCGCTGTTAAAGATAGAGTCAAGGTCACTCATCAAGGCCGCTATCATCACTGCCATCATAAGACCCCTCAATCCTAGAGGTGGGAGAAAATATCACGATCAATGTCTCAGACAGTATAGCAGAGAAATGGTCTTAACATGATATCAGCTGATAATGACACACATAATTCATTATAATCCAAGGTTAATATTGTTTTATATTTGACAAAGAAAGTTCGTTAAATAAACATTTTATTTATCTCGACTATCGACACAATTTCGTCCTTCAGTTTTATTTGACATTTTCAGTCGGTCTGAAGGAGTAGTACATGTACCTTTTCCCTCCCTCGATTTAGCTCTGAAGCTAATATAACAACGTCTTAACGAAATCATCATATCATAACCTCATTTATGGAAGGATGTTTGGCTAATATCAAATATTGCATTAAGAAGATTTTCCTTGTTGATAACAGTTCATCAAGTCATTTATCGAAAGGAGAACATTGTATATAGATTACTAGTTTACAGACTAAGTACCTTCCGGCATGATTCCGAGTACAAGTCTCGGGTAGGCAATGTTCGTACAGCCAGCGTAGCTCTGACAGACCGTATAGCAGATGTCTTTGTCTACACATGCTACCTCGTCTGTGAAAAAAGGGGAAAACAAATCTTATTTCAAACTCAAATTGGATAAAACTATGGCAAAATATTAACTAAAGAGATTTACGTCTGAAAAAGTACAATGAGAATAAGACTAGATGTTCCGGAAGAATAAGCGTCTTCTGCTTCATCAACGTTACCCGTCATGCAAATTTCGGTCAATAAAAGTATGTAGTGTCACGTTCTCAAATGAGAAAGAACAAGGTAAACAACAGCAAAACCACTAGCCATTCTAAAGTGGCATTAAACTTGCTTTTAGATCTATCAAAATAATTTAGATTATAAGTATTACGCATTCCTTTTGTTATTTTGAATAAATAGATTTAAGAGACCGAATTATCAACACATTGAGAATATTAAGTATTCGTCATTATTGTCCCTGGTGGCATTTAGTATCACTATTGAATAAACGGACTTCGTTCAGAGAGCACAAAAAGTTAATAAACATTGTTTACCTCCGTGTAGCGAGTTTTATTCAGAAATAAATGTTTGTAAACTTTATGATATGTAAGTTTGAAGATTGTTTGTAGTTTTCGATCTACAGATAACTTGCCTTCGTTTAGATATCATAAAATGTTCTTATTTGTTTTGAGACTACAGTTATAGAGTTACTTATTTACATATTTTTAGTTATACCTGGATACAGAATACGACTAATCATTCCAGGCATGACCATCATGAAGAGGGGAAGAATTTTGATGAAACCCGCCATCAGGGTGGCGCCCTTAGCATGGGAGACGCTCTTAGCTGCCAGCAGTCTTTGTACGATCACCTGAAGGACAGAAAGAATACTGAGGGAATGTCGCGAATGTCTTAACGGATGGATCGGAATGTCTTTACACAGGTACAGGATAAATTAACTGTCAGACCAAGGCCCGTATTCATGAAACCATTCTCATGCTCAAGCATATATTTTGTGTTCAAGCAAACTTTTTTATAATTCGCCTTATAATATGAAATAATACAAATGACAAATTTAAATCTTGGATATAACCTTACTTATTGATTCTTAACATAAACAAGACATAAGGCTTGAGCACAAAATTCATGCTTGAGCATGAGAACGGTTTGATGAATACTTGTACAACCTTGACATCCACATATCAACAATATACTATGTTTTATGTAATGGATAAGATCAGAGATTCCGTTTGTTTCTGGCTTTATGACAGCGGAATATTGTTCACTCACCCTGCGTTCCAGTTACCAGCTATTTATTTATTGCTTTACAACACAGATGCTATTTAAAAAAAATAACAAGAGTTTTATTACTAGAGGCAAACTAACCGTAATGTCTTCTATAATTCGGATAGGAACCCTACTGTATTATAAGTAAACTTCACACAGTGTTATCTGCTTAAGGAACAGAACTTTCCATAATAAAATATATGTACCATTTTATGAGAAGGGACATAACTCTGTTTTACCTGATCTGCACACCAGTACCAGATCGAGCCCGGAGTCTGACCGAGAAGAAATCCGGGCCATGGCATATAATCGTCATCGGCCTCGCGCAACATTCGGAAGGCATTTGGATCTGGTTCGTGACACGTCGCATTCGGGATTCGGAATGTTTCGTTCGTCATGGATGTCTGGTATCCACGAACCATCCCGTCATAACCACCTACTCTTGAGAAGGCTGAATTAAATAACGCATATCAAAATTGAATAGAAATGCTTATATATACTTCATCAGACATTAGAACACAAAACGGGTGTATTCTATGTGGTATGATTCCATAGACAAGCCTAACTGGCATTAACTCCTATTGTGAAAGTAAAACTGCGTCTCTCAATGAAAGTAGTGTCACCTATGAGTATTTTCTTGCACACTAATGCCACCTCGTGCAATATTATCTTTATGTATACTAGCGCCACCTACCCATGCCCATGAGCGTGAGGCCTCCGCCTACCATCAGTACAGCCTGAAGGGTGTCAGTGTATATCACAGCCGTTAGACCACCTGTCAAAATTGAAGTCACAGTGTACCTCGCTATACTGCCATTCCATCATTGTACAACATTTTTATCACGGAACCCAGCTCTAATTTTAACACTTTATCATTTCCCTGATGCTCCCACAGCATAAAGTTAACAGAAAAATATATAGTTATGACGTAATAACTATGACGTCATACAATGAATTGTAGTCGTGAGTTTTACCTGTCATGGTGAGGATGCCAGTGATGAGGACAAGGACGAATATGCTGAGATAAAGATCCCATCTCAGGGACTGCTGAATAAACAGGGCACCAGTAAACAGGTCTCCCTGTTAATAAAGATACATGATGTGGAGGGTATCCATGACTACATAGTAACATAGCAACATATAAACTACGAAAATATCCATGGTAACGTATATAAACAATGACAAAATATATCCATAGCAACAAAAATAAACAATGTCAGACTAGTATCCATAGTAACGTATATGAACAATGACAAAGATGTATCCATAGCAACAGATATAAACCATGAAAGAAAGTATCCATAGCAACAAAGATAAACAATGTCAGACTAGTATCCATAGTAACGTATATAAACAATGACAAAAAGGTATCCATAGCAACAACACAGAGAAGTACCCACAGCGAGATATACTATACAATGGCAACACAATTAAACAACGTTAAAAATTTAAACAGATATTACCACCGTCAGAAAAGTAAATGTTGCAACATTCCTTAACAATTCAGAGAGATAGCCATGGCAACAGAGATTAAATAAATATCACATTAATTGGCAATAATAGTTTTTTTACAGATGTATACAAACGTGAAATTTATAAATGTTGACATTGGTTGATATACTTACGGAACACTTAGTGAAGATGTAGAGTATGAGAGAGAGGACGGCAAAATAAACTCGGAGTCTCTTTCCTCCAAACCTCTTAAACAAATACTCAGGCATTGTGTAGGTCTGAAACAATGTTTGTCAATACTCATTATTTATATACGTGACGTCATACTTATGACGTAATAAATGTCATTCACTAAGGAGATGTAAAAACATTGTTGCAGTACAGTTACTATATTTTCTTAAATATATTTTCCCTGTAATAAATCCAGATATCTGCCTGGTGATAATTCATTTCGATTTCATTCCAATTTTTGAGAAACACGCTTCCTGTTTTATGATACCTACCCCACATGCTATATACACGGGAATAAATATCCAGCCCAACAGCTGAAGCAGCAGGATTGCCTACAAATAACCAAGTAAGATTGTCTTTAATTATTTCACCGAATGTGTCTTGAAGATGTAAACACATTGTAAAACAGTAAATAAAATATTCTATTTCGAAATAACACACGCTTTCGGTATTTGCGCGATATTTCATATCGCTTTCTTACGAATACACTGATGTTCATACTACAATTCAATATTTCGCATGTTGCTTTCCGTTATGTTTTGTTGGAAGCTGTAATGTACTATCACTGAACTTCATGACATGTAAGACCTGCCGACTTAAAGGATTCGTAATTTATACTCAATTTGAAGGCCCCTAAATTGTAAAAATGTAATCACACAAAGGCAACATAATCCTTTATCCTCACATTAAACTCCCAAGCCCCGACACTTATCCCGTTGGCAGCCCCTGACCCGGCGAGACCAATGAAGTGTTCTGTGCCAATATTACTGACAAACAGCGATGCTCCGAGCTGGAAATATAGAATTGTTAATACATTGAAACGATTTTTTTTATTTATCTTATTGTCCTGTCACCCAACCTCGTAAAAATGACGCTCTCATGGAGGTTACATAACTACCCTGTTGTCAATGTGATAACATCCATCATATAGTTTTTTGTTATCAAACATGTATTTTATGACCCAGGCGAACTGTGATTGGCTGAAGGTTCCCGTCGTTCCAATTTTGACGTCATAGTTTATGACGAAATACGCATTGTGACATCAACAAATACAGCCTACAGTTCTTGTAGCTAAATCACTATTAGATCTTGAATGAAATTCCGATTTTATGATTTTTTTTTCAAAGGTATTCAGATTATTATTAAATTATTTATGAAACTCATAACGACTCGCCAGAGACTCGTTTTAGAAATATATTTTGAATTTAAACCTATGTAAAGTCCTGTAGTTATGCAATACAAACCGGAATGAAAGTCATGGATCTCCCAGCTAGGAAGTAGCCGCCGACTGTCCCTCGGTTTGCCCTCCACATAGCCTGTGGGTCAAAAAGGTCATGACACCATATTGAATTCCAGAGTCGCAAAACCAACAATGCGAAATCACATGTACCTCAAAGTTTTTTTTTTATAGAAGACAAGTATAAAACGATGAAAGAATATAGAGAACAAATGTTTACAATGAATGAATGAATGAATGAATGAATGAACGAATGAATGAAAATAATTTGCTATAATCTTTCATATTTTTTGTCGAATGGAGGACATACTTATCTTGTATTATATTTACACCTGAAATAGTTTTGTTGATCTACAGGTAAGAATGTCCGGCACATACATGGACAGTCATACAACTTATAAGACAACGCACAAGGAGGAATCTATTGGAGATTGAAAATGATTTTAAAAACAATGATGGATAAGAAAGTAAACACTTCGTGTTGGACTTGGTATCTCCTTCTTTGAGGAACACAGACGATACTACATTGATAATAGAGTTAAAACAACGTTACATTGAAGAATGAGCTCCCTCTTTCAAATATTGCACCTTGTTTGAATTCCGTTTCCGGAAGTGTATTATAGCTGCTGGCTACTGACAGACAAGGAGGACAACTCCTAAAGCTTTATTGGTTTTCACTGTGTCCAGTCATCACTTGCGACCTTACATGTACTTATTTGGAATCGTTGCCCGCACCAGTCACAACATGATATGACTTTACTGGGTTGAGGAACGGCCCTCATACAGTAGTTGTATCCAAATCAGGCTGGGGATGAACTTTATGAATGCAGACTTGAAGCTTGTCTGCCTAACGAGACATTCGTTTCTGTCCGAGAAGTCCCTTGTAGTTGCTGTGCCTGTTGTACCAAGAATCGCAGACAATGGGAATCCTTAGGAGAAGAAATAGATAATTTGGTTCCGTCATTCGTCGCCGATGTTTGGACTGTCCTGGTAGCACCAGCATAAACCGACCCATGGATAATTAACGCTTATTAAACTTGATTTATTTTAAAACAGTTGCGAAACAAAATTTTCTAACTTAAATTAATCACTCTTGTTGACCCGGATGGAAGCGCGCGAGGGATCTTACTGTGGGAGGAAACCGGAGTACCCGGGGAAAACCCAAGTGCTCGGGCAGCTGAACCTATACCTTTCACTTCCATTCCGGGAATCGAACCCCGGACGGTTAGGTGAAAGGCGAGTACGTTACCACTGCGCCACCGGATCATCCATGGATATAAACATATTACCATCGAGGATCGCAGTCCACAGAAAACTTGGCATCACTCCTCAAAGGATATGTAGTTCACTGTTTGTCGTAATTGCGTTTGGTTCTACAGAAATTGTGGGGATGTTGTGGGGTTATGTTAGTAAGTCAATGCATAATGAGGTACGGAGTCCTACATATAGTACATGAAATGAGATTGAGGTTTTGGAACACCGGGGTAAGTTCTTGCGGATTTAAAAAATAGTAACGGAGGATTGCGAACATCTCGAGATTGACAAAACTAGGACAACGTTCGTCCTCTAACAGCTAAGTAGAGAAAACACAAAGGGTTATCATCAAAACTAAAAGATGCTACGCCCGGAGTAAGAAGCACACTTGAGGTGTCCACTGAGCAATGGACCATCGACAGCGTGGTTTCACACCAAACTGTTCGATAGTCGATGACGTAACTGGTCCACTTGTTGACCGTAACAGAGATAGTTAGCACATCATGGATGCCGCCTGGAGATTTCATGATACAGCCTGAGAATGGTATGAAAGAGGTGTACGTTCTGGCTTGAAATTGTCGCAAACTCGACTGGAACAAGTTTGGCAAGGGCTATGGAATTGTTGAAAATATCTCTTCTTTTTCTTTTACACAACAAAAACATCAAGAGAGAAAGAAAATTATGTAAATATGTATATGCTCTAGACAAATAGGTTACGTTGTAAATTGCTTCGTTGCGTTAATTACCTGACATAGCATACTTACAAATGCCCCTACGGCCAAAATAGCCACAAAGTAGGCCAACACTACTCCCACATCTGCACCGGTTAAAGACACAGTTTCCGGATTATAGGAACGACGAAAGGTTTCCGCTGCTTCGCTCACCATGTTCGTAAACTATAAGACGATGTTCACTCTGTATAAAATAGAAAACTGAAATTTGATTGATATCGGATAAAGGTTTAGACTTTTTGAAGTGAAAATTCTTGTCCAGACAGACATTTAACCTTTTATACTTATATACTTTATACAGAATTAATCATCTCCCGTATCGGTTCTGTGATTAGATTCTACCTCATGTGTAAATGCAATGTGTCATTCTGCAGCCATACTGTTGGTCAGATTTTAGCATTCTCAATTAGTTTCGATTTTTTTTACATATTGTTTCGTGTACAAAATAGGTATTTCAAATAAAAAAAATATTCATTTTTCGCTTTATCTTTAATCGATTAACCATTTTAACCATATCGATATTTCATATTTCAAACATGGGTCCTAGAAAGCAGAGATGAACACAAAATATAATGATTGGATTAATCCAAAGACGTTCAATTTTCCGAATGAAATTGGAGTGTTCCGAACACCTTCATAGACTCGGGTTGGTAGTGTAGCTTCTGCACAATTCATTTCAATGCCCCCGATGTAAGGCCTCAAATAAACAAGCTGGCCATATTGGTAAGTAGTGAAACTGTTTGCGAGTTCGCACACACATTTTCCAGCAATAAACTGAAAACACACATCGCAAGCGGTGAGTTTGGTGCACATGCTACCCGATCATTAGATATGTGGTTCACAAAAAACAACGTTCTTTGGATTTCTTTATGCTTCAGATATACATTAACTTTTAAAAGATATTTTATATTTTTCAGAGGAAATGTTCATACGATATCTCAAATGTATAAATGTATTTATGTATAAATTGCATACGATATATTTGTAAAAGACCGATATTTATAATATCATACACTTTTAATATTTTCTTTAAAGATAACATATTGTATAATTTGTCCTGACATATCATGATTTATTGAGTCAGTATTACTGCGTCGATAAATGAGACAAGTTACATTCACATACATACTATAGAATACAGAAGTCCAATTCACATGTGTATCATTTTCCAACATTTATCATAAGACAGCAACTATTTCCCCGAGGAACACACACATATATATACTATAAAGACATTTAAGTTTTCTCAACAATAAGTTAAAATCATATTTCTGAGTCAGTATGATACGACAGGAAAATAATCGCGAACCTCGACTACATACTCTGATTTCTAACATGAATTATTGGTATTGAATCCGTGCTGTAACTTGAATCTGGTGAGAAAACTTGATAGACAGTACATGTACAGCAGTGTAAGGCTTCGTTACATTCCATTTCGCTTTTACGTCAATTCTGATTGGCCCAAATTAAATGAAACCCATTTTAATTGGTTATTATTCTTGTTGAATCTCATATGTTCGATTATCATAACTATGTCGACGAACTCGACAATCTTTGATCAAAACAGCGAATGGCGGTAGATACAACAGCAAGTGTCGACCAGTCTTAGTTTAAATCTTTATCAATTTTTCTTAAAATAGTGGTATAATTTTCTGAAAAATCTATTTTACAGCATTACAACGCTTGTCCGAAATCAAACGGACGTAAAAATAAGGAAATATTACATTTTAATCCCCTTTGTATAGGTCAATGCCCAGAACAAGGTATATGACGGCATGTACAATCATACTGAAATTTAGGCAATGGCATTATTTACAGTCCCTGTGAGACCTTGATTTGAATATGAGATGGCGGAGTTTTATGTTCACTGAGGTCAGAATATAGGTAAACATAGCAGGTATGTGAGTGGCTAAACAGCATACTGGTGTTTACAGAAGAGGTGTTGGTAAAATGCACAGCCACAACACCCATGGACGTTCGTATTATACTTCCAGAGTGAAATGTATTCATAGGAACAAAGCATTCACGTTAGTTTCATAAAAAACAGATCTCCTACAAACACGATACATAATCATCATCATGTGATTCTGAATAGCTACGTGATTTAAGTTTTCAAGACGATCTATAAGCCCTGACATTGCGCCTTGATCCTTGCCCTATTACCTTCCCCTACATTCCTTCCAAAAACTTCTTTAATCAAGAATAAACCCGTAATTATTCATTATAAGTTCCCATACTCCAAAAATAAAGGCTCGTTTGTTCGGCTTTTTCACCCGGAACTCATCGGATTGGCTAATATTATAGATAATTTTGACTTGATATAAACCGTGCGCGAATTGATATAAACCGTTCGCGACTTGATATAAACCGTGCTCTAGGTTAAGTCTAAACACGATGTCTCCTTACATAAGCGGCCTTTCATATGTTAGTTGTAAACATTTCGCTTTGAATAGATAAGGTCAGTATGTAGGTTTATGTCCAGAATGTTGACCTAGCACGGGTTGGCTTATTTTCCCGATTTTTCTATGGCCAGGGTTCTGACGTTCTTTTATTTTTTTTTATTTTGAGCTTAACGTCCTTGTTCCGGTTATAACCGAGCCTAGGACACCGACACTTGACCAATATAAACTTTTCGTTTCCAGGATAACAGCATGACAGCGAATTGTTATATAATTATGGACCGCATAACAACCCGGAAGTGGGCGTCAAAATAAATTTCACAGAAATAGTACATAAAATGGTGAAAACTAGAATTCAGAATGTTATACATGATGCTTTTATTGGTGTTCCCTGTGTATTAGAACGCCAAAGTAAACACCAACTACGGTCGGTACCATCGTAATAATCCGCTGGGATTTCGTTTTTCTTTGTACATCTTGAAACAGTATTTAGGATGGATGTTTAAATTGATGTCTTGTCTGTTGTCACGGTAGAATGAACAGATAGCAGAAACATGATGTGCGAACGCTGTGAACCGTGAAAAGGATGATTTTGCTTCATTTTGCACAGAACACGAATCTTTCTGTTCTAGTATCTGGTGACAGACCATGCTGAAAGACACCTTTACATGCCTACAAACCGTATACAGACTATCATCGTGTAGTTTACATGCATACCTGTGCTTAATTAGAGTTCACTTACCTGTTAATTGTCTCTTTTTCCTCCGATACAAATTGACGGTGGATATGTCGAATACACACCTGTGTTTACAGTAGTGTGTCTGAACGTGTCTTCACCATACCTGCCCGACCATCAGAAATTACTGAAGCGTGTATGCCTTGGCATTATTACAAATATAAAGTAGACGAGTAAGGAAATCCAGGTGAGGTTAGGTTTCCTCCGCCCTTACCTGTTCAATATTTACATGAAGAAAGGTGCAAATACAGGACCACATTGACGTATAGTAAGTTTGCCTTAAGTACCGTTTGACGAGTATTCCAAGGTCAACGACCTCGGTGTTTCGAGAAGAAATGAATACAAGGCCGTTCTAGATTTCCTTGATAAACATATTTTACAGTAAGCATCTTGCATAATATGTTCATTTCAACATTTAAAAGGGGGGTTACTGTGAAGCAGAATCTTACACTTGAATCTTTTTTCAGTCTTTTAGTCTCGTTAGGAGTTCTCAATTATGTGGAGTTTTTCTGATACTGGTCCCTTTCCCGAAAAATATATCATGTTGGGTACTTTGAGTAAGAGGAATGTTGACAATAATAGTTTTCGGGACAGGAGCAAATATTTACCTGAAAGTAAACAGGAAAAAATGAAAACGAGATTGAGAAAGATTAAGAATCTCTATTTTGCTATTTACTTCCTCCTACCCTCAACGTGACTCGGTTTATTAAGGGCGATTTAAATCCGACAGTCTGGTATGTATTCAGCAAACCTCTGTATGTTAGGACGCTAAGGTTTGTGTTTAAAATGGGACTTTGTTGGTCTGGACACTAAGGTTTGAGTTTAAAATGGGACTTTGTTGGTCTGGACGCTCTGGTTGTGTTTAAAATGGGACTTTGTTAGTCTGGACGTTGAGATTTGTGTTTAAAATGGAACTTTGTTGGTCTGAACGCTGAGGTTTGTGTTTAAAATAGGGCTTTGTTATTCTAGACGCTAAGGTTTGAGTTTAAAATGGGACTTTGTTATTCTGGACGCTAAGGTTTGTGTTTAAAATGGGACTTTGTTAGCATGAACACTACTGTTTGTGTTTAAAATGGGACTTTGTTGGTCTGGACGCTCTGGTTTGTGTTTAAAATAGGACTTTGTTAGTCTGGACACTAAGGTTTGGGTGTAAAATGGGACTTTGTTATTCTGGACGCAAAGTTTGTGTTTAAAATGGGAATTTGTTAGGCTGAACGCTACCGTTTGTGTTTAAAATGGGACTTTGTTGGTCTGGACGCTCTGGTTTGTGTTTAAAATAGGACTTTGTTAGTCTGGACACTAAGGTTTGGGTGTAAAATGGGACTTTGTTATTCTGGACGCTAAGGTTTGTGTTTAAAACGGGACTTTGTTAGTCTGGGCGCTCTGGTTTGTGTTTAAAATGGGACTTTGTTAGTCTGGACGTTGAGATTTGTGTTTAAAATGGAACTTTGTTGGTCTGAACGCTGAGGTTTGTGTTTAAAATAGGACTTTGTTATTCTAGACGCTAAGGTTTTGTTTAAAATGGGACTTTGTTATTCTGGACGCTAAGGTTTGTGTTTAAAATGGGACTTTGTTAGCATGAACACTACTGTTTGTGTTTAAAATGGGACTTTGTTGGTCTGGACGCTCTGGTTTGTGTTTAAAATAGGACTTTGTTAGTCTGGACACTAAGGTTTGGGTGTAAAATGGGACTTTGTTATTCTGGACGCAAAGTTTGTGTTTAAAATGGGACTTTGTTAGGCTGAACGCTACTGTTTGTGTTTAAAATGGGACTTTGTTGGTCTGGACGCTCTGGTTTGTGTTTAAAATAGGACTTTGTTAGTCTGGACACTAAGGTTTGTGTGTAAAATGGGACTTTGTTATTCTGGACGCTAAGGTTTGTGTTTAAAACGGGACTTTGTTAGTCTGGGCGCTCTGGTTTGTGTTTAAAACGGAATCTTGTTAGTCTGGACGCTCAGGTTTGTGTTTAAAATGGGACTTTGTTAGTCTGGACGCTAAAGTTTGTGTTTAAAATGGGACTTTGTTATTCTGGGCGCTAAGGTTTGAGTTTAAAATGGGACTTTATTATTCTGGGCGCTAAGGTTTGTAATTAAAATGGGACTTTGTTAGTCTGGACGCTAAAGTTTGTGTTTAAAACGGGACTTTGTTAGTCTGGACGCTAAAGTTTGTGTTTAAAATGGGACTTTGTTATTCTGGGCGCTAAGGTTTGTAATTAAAATGGGACTTTGTTAGTCTGGACGCTAAGGCTTTTGCGTAAAATAGGACTTTGTTAGTCTGGACGCTCAGGTTTGTGTTTAAAATGGGACTTTGTTAGTCTGGACGCTAAGGCTTTTGTGTAAAATAGGACTTTGTTAGTCTGGACGCTAAAGTTTGTGTTTAAAATAGGACTTTGTTAGTCTGGACGCTAAAGTTTGTGTTTAAAATGGGACTTTGTTAGTCTGGACGCTAAGGTTTGTGTTTAAAATGGGACTTTGTTAGTCTGGACGCTAAGGTTTGTGTTTAAAATAGGACTTTGTTAGTCTGGACACTAAGGTTTGGGTGTAAAATGGGACTTTGTTATTCTGGACGCTAAGGTTTGGGTGTAAAATGGGACTTTGTTAGTCTGGGCGCTCTGGTTTGTGTTTAAAACGGAATCTTGTTAGTCTGGACGCTCAGGTTTGTGTTTAAAATGGGACTTTGTTAGTCTGGACGTTAAAGTTTGTGTTTAAAATGGGACTTTGTTATTCTGGGCGCTAAGGTTTGAGTTTAAAATGGGACTTTATTATTCTGGGCGCTAAGGTTTGTAATTAAAATGGGACTTTGTTAGTCTGGACGCTAAAGTTTGTGTTTAAAATGGGACTTTGTTAGTCTGGACGCTAAGGTTTGTGTTTAAAATGGGACTTTGTTAGTCTGGACGCTAAGGTTTGTGTTTAAAATAGGACTTTGTTGGTCTGGACGCTAAAGTTTGGGTGTTCAGTGGAACCTAAATATTCTGGACACTTACGATTCGTTAGTACATTGAAAACTGTTTAATATGGACGCTTTGGCTTTTTGTGGACAATAGAAATATTGAAGTTCAGGCTATCCTAAGTTTAATGTGCCTTGGAGTCTTAGTAATCATAAAACTTTTCATGTACCGCTGTATCTATAAAATCACGTTAAACTTAATTTGTAATAACTAAGTGAAAGAGTGCACGTATAGCATCGACTGGACTTAAGGCATCGACTTAAAGCATCGACTTGACTTAAATCATCGACCACACTTAAAACCTCGACTGGACTTAAAGCATCGACTGGGCATAAAGAATCGACTGGACATAAAAAAGCGACTGGACTTAAAACCTCGACTGGACTTAAAGCATCGACTGGACTTAAAGCATCGACTGGACTGAGTGGTGCTTTTAAAGGCGTGCCTGGTTTGAGTGGTGCTTTTAAGGGCGTGCCTGGTTTGAGTGGTGCATTTAAGGGCATGCCTGGTCTGAGTGGTGCATTTATGCCTGGTTTGAGTGGTGCATTTAAGGGCATGCCTGGTCTGAGTGGTGCATTTATGCCTGGTCTGAGTGGTGCATTTAAGGACGTGTCTGGTCTGAGTGGTGCATTTAAGGGCGTGTCTGGTCTGAGTGGTGCATTTAAGGACGTGTCTGGTCTGAGTGGTGCTTTTAAGGGCGTGTCTGGTCTGAGTGGTGCTTTTAAGGGCGTGCCTGGTCTGAGTGGTGCATTTAAGGGCGTGCCTGATCTGAGTGGTGCATTTAAGGGCGTGTCTGGTCTGAGTTGGCGATACAGAGGTGGGGGTAGTGACAGACGGTCAGACGCCTCAACAACTTGTTGGCCAGCGACGTGGTCCCACAACACCTGTGTTTACACGCATATCTATTGATATGTGTGATTCGGTTGTAATTTTGGAGATATGCAAAAATCTTATTACGTCATATGTATATAAAGGTGTATGTGTGGATACGCATATTGTCTCATTATGTGTCGCCAGTGTATATAAATATAAGGAGAATGATGCGTAAATATATAGTACAGAACAGGTCTGTATGATATAGTTTGCAATCACACCGAGAGCGTGGAAAACAGGTCTATTTTCGGGTGCAAACTACACTCGATATTGTAACGCACCGTCGCACATCACCTTCGGGACGAGTTGACATATGATCGAGCGTGTCACGATGGCCAATTCGTCCAAGATAACGTAAACACAATGCGCCTTATGCATCCAGAGATCCTTTTCCACAACAATGTATTCCATGTTGCATTTTATTCTTTGTATTAAATAAATTGATAAGTTAAAAAAAGTTAACTTGTTATTTTTATATTTTGTATTGTTATTAAAAATCACTAAAATTCTTCTGTCATTTACAGTTACAGGGTTTTTAATTTTCAAATTTTGTTGAAAGCGTTACAGCTTGAAAGCATTGTTCACGAAAAACGCGTCCAATTGTATTAATGATAGGCTGTATGATAAAGTTATTTCTTATAGAAATACAAAATGTACATACTCTCTATTACTTAAAGTCCAAAGGAGGGGAGGTAACTCATACAGTAAAACGACAGTTTGAAAAGGTGAATTAGGTTTCAACCAATGAAAATGAAAATTGTTTTGTCTTTTTTTTTCAAATTTTCATTTGTATCTAGCAAAGACATAATCGAGAAACATTAAGCGTAATTTACACAAATTAATTTTCAGGGGGTCACGATAGTTCACCTTATGTAAAGATACAAGGTGTATGATTTGAACGTACTCTACACATGGCGGTTAATGACCGGTCTGAGCTGTCGCCATTGTGTGTTAGAACAATACACTTTACCTTAATTACTCTTGGTGGTATGCGGCGGGCGTCCCGTATGTTGTTCAGTGAGTAAGTCATCAACTACTACCACTACAGGAAAACCCTGCTAAAATGATCCTGGTTATTCACCGAGCGATAAACACAGCCAACAAACAAATCAAAATTCTATTGCTTAAATGATTAAAGCATTTTTTTTAAAATTCACTTATTTGTGTTAAATTGTATAAGCAAATATCGACAGGATATCTTACAGCACAAAGTAAGGGAAACACTCACATCGGGATTTCCCTTTGTCGCCTTAGTTAAATTTAAGACCGCCTTGGAACTGTTTTTTGTGAACACTTAAATTGACAAAGTTTGTTGACATAACACATAGAGTTTCATTTTACCCTTCTTTATTGACTCATCTACCAGAAGGAAAAGATAACTTATGCAGCGGCATGTTGTCCAAAGTCCACCAGTCCGTCCGTCCGTCCAACTCCACTCAAGTGTATATGTGGGTTTCATTCACGGATCATTCGGTATTGATATATATATTTCTGACTAGCGTTCATCTTTCACAAATCTTCCTTCCATAGGACACCGATAGTTACATAAGACACGGTTATCATGAGACATCTGTGCGCGTGTGTTTTAAGTGGAAATGCAATGATTTTTCAAAGTTTTTAACTGATAGTTGATTTGACAAAAGATTGAACCCCAAAAGTCCCCGAAATCTTCGGACGACCTCTTCCGCCAATGACCGAAAGACCCAAGATATTGCTATTCCGTCTCTATCATACTGGATTGAAGGGCTCACATGTTTATTCAAATGAAAGACCTTGACCCATTGTCAATGTGTTCAGACTTGAAACTTTTTCATTTCAACACCAAGAGGCCCCAGGTCATACTATCCTTTGTATTAACATCACTGAGAAGTGTTTGATTTAATTGATTTACATAAAACTGATGATTTTGTTATTTGGTTGCAGAACAGAAGGTGGAATTCAGGCCCATTAGGCCTCTTGTTAAACACCTAAATTGAACATTGATTATCTGATTATCGATCGGAACACCTCATGTGTCCATGCGAGGTGTTCCGATTAAACACCTGGCACACAGCCTTACCGATACAGACAGATAAGGCGACGATATAAACTTTGACTACATACACACGTATATCAGTGGGTACCTACCGACAGCCTTCTATACAAAGCATGTATACGTATTGCCTTAAGGTTCATTAACCTTTGTCAATTCCTATTGCAGACCATGATTGCGGGTCGAACGGGGGGAGGTCTAAACAGTAAGAGTGTGTGTAATCTTAAAAAAACAAAGTCCCCTATCAAAGACACTTCATCCGTTATAGGGGAGGAGGCATATCTCCCTCCGCGCTATAACGTCCGGTCTGTCCAATTACGTCCGGTCTGTCCCATTACGTCCGGCCTGTCCCAACCTGTTCTGAATCAATGTCGCATCTTGAGAACCTATCAAAAGAATTTACTTCCTATTTACTTCAGACTATTTTCTACATCGGTCAAGATAAAAGGGTCAATGGTCAAAGTCGCGTGGAGTCCCATCACGTCCCGTTCTAAATCAATGCAATGGTTGATATTTACGCCTTAATGTCATAACACAGTTCTCTATATATTCATATCAAGGTGGTCATCGGTCAAGGTTAAAGGGTCAAAGGTGACATCCGATAACATTTGCAAATGGTGATTTGTTACAACTAATATTTATATGACATACATGTAGGATCCGGGTTATAAAAGTCTTATAAACGGCCTTATCCTAAGCTATTTCCCGATTTCTGGAGGTGAATGACATCAGGTTATAACAAAGATAACTTGATGACAATTTGACAACACCATCACCACGTGTCTGTAACAAACTAAGAACAATAGAATGGAAATTTCTCTCTTAACTGAACGAAGTTCATAGTTCTCTGAAAAAGAAGAGTAGAATATTTTCTGAAACATAAATCTCTGTTATTAAAGTGAGATTCACTTGGTCAAATTTTAGACCAAGATAAGGAATTAAAAAAAATCTGAACTAATCATTAAAACAGTATATTATATTATATTATATTATATTATATTATATTATATTATATTATATTACATTATATTATATTATATTATATTATATTATATTAAACATTATATTATATTATATATATTATATTATATTATATTATATTATATTATATTATATTATATTACATTATATTATATTATATTATATTATATTACATTATATTATATTACATTACATTATATTATATTACATTACATTATATTATATTATATCATATCATATTATATTATATTACATTACATTACATTACATTATATTATATTATATTATATTATATTATAATATATTATATCATATCATATATACATATCATATCATATCATATCATATTATATTATATTATATTATATTATATTATATTATATTATATTATATTAAAATATTGTGTAATTCCAGAACACGACGTATATTCGTTAAAAATTATCTAAAAATACTTTAAGAATATGGTTGTTAAAAGGAGGTATGATTTTAAACGTGTTTAAAAAAAACATCAAAAGGTAAGAGAATATGCAATACATGTACAGAGAACAAAGATGGCGGCACGCCTTTCCTTTGTAAAGCAGTGCTTAGTACCAAGTAGTTCTTAGTTGAGCTATTTATATTGTTAATCAAACATCTCCCTCGTCGGTAGCCCTCTTGACATTTAAACCCGCCGTGTCTTTGTAGAGTCGATCAGAAGTTGATAATTATACTACAGACTGTAATTGGCACACTTTGATAACACCGTGTGCACGTATGAGGTATATAGATTTTTTTATTTAAAAATGTTTCGTGTGAATTTTGATTTACTGCTCGTAAACAACATTGAAGTAGACGGCCATTTTGGGTTTTGTCGACCTCGGCTTAACGGTATGTACAGCTATGTTATCATTGATTAAGGAATTATCGTTCGATATTTACTTATCGCCTGGTAAGTAAGACAGGTATTTGTGTATATCTCGTAGCTGTTATAAATATGTAATTATACAGGTAAAATACAGGTGTGACAATGTAAGGCACTTTAAGACGATTAGGCAACATATTTTACACCAAGGACGAACATTCACCGGTTAAAACATTTTGAATTTTAAGCAGTATATAAGTTATATACTTTTTGTCGGATGAATAATCTCGAATTTTGAAATTTTGTCAGAATCAAAATATTGTAATTAATTAGAAATACGTCATGTACATGTACACATGCACACCTGTATGTATAAATGAATGGTCAATGCCGTATTGTGCAGTATAAACGTAAGTAATAATTGAAAAAAGAAATTGATTTAATCAAGGAACATGTAGATCACGAATTACGTATTATGTTTCCAGTCAAATATATGTTCAGTGTTCATGCTGTATACTTCGTTGGCCTTAGATATCTTTACGCATTTGATATGAACTGTCCTTGCTACCCATATTTTCCCACACACTGCATTAAAAATTCATCATTTACCGGTGAGTCTAAATATTCAAGCATTGTTCCTTTCTCGGCAAGGACTGAACAATTTTAAAATGTGCATAGTGTGTATTGTTTTCCCGCCAAAAACTAAATAATAATTATAGAGAAAAACAATGTACTTTGTTTTTTTTGTTTCGCTTCGCATGATTTAGTGTCTTGATACAGTGAATACGTGTTAAATATAAACAAGGTTTACATCTTTAATAAAACACTGCAAATATCGAACATTCAAAACAACAACAATTTCTGTGAGTCAAATCCAAAGTAGTACGTTACCTGTAGGTTGATCCGACAGTATTAGGCTGACAGACAAATACATGGGGCTCAGAAACATTCCGATCATTTCTCTTCATATGACCTCTATACACACATCCTGTTTCAATTCAGTTCGTTTTGGATTCAAACATAACGCGTTTTCTAAATAAACGGATTCGTGAAGATCGTAAACTCAAGCTTTAGCGTTATAGATCATTTGATAAACTAAATCCTCGCTTCGTTTGTCTATTCTTTCCTGAAAGATCGTTACATAAACAGGGTCATATATTTAAGATTGGTACGCCCCATAAAATCTGCTCTCGTATTTCATTCTATGTACGCTTGTAATTTATCACTTGCCCTATTTGTTACAATTAAATTTCCTCATGGTCAATGGGCTCCTATGTTTCATCGATTTAAGCCCCAAGGATCATTCCTAGAAGGACGAAACAGCTGTATGATGCAGCATCACTGACAAGTCCTAGAAGGACGAAACAGCTGTATGATGTAATATCAATGACGAGTCCTTGAAGGACGAAACATCTGTATGATGTAGTATCACTAAAGAGTCCTAGAAGGACGAAACAACTCTATGATGCAGCATCACTGACGAGTCCTAGAAGGACGAAACAGTTGTATGATGTAGTATCACTGACGAGTCCTAGAAGGACGAAATAGCTGTTTGATGTAGTATCACTAACGAGTCCTAGAAGGACGAAACAACTCTATGATGCAGCATCACTGACGAGTCCTAGAAGGACGAAACAGATGTATGATGCAGCATCACTGACAAGTCCTAGAAGGACGAAACAGATGTATGATGTAGCATCAGTGATGAGTCCGAGAAGGACGAAACAACTGTATGATGCAGCATCACTGACGAGTCCTAGAAGGACGAAACAGGTATACGATGTAGCATCACTGACGGGACCTAGAAGGACGAAACAGCTGTATGATGCAGCATCACTGACAAGTCCTAGAAGGACGAAACAGCTGTATGATTTTATATTGAACGATACAGTAACCATTTTTGTCTTTTATACCCTTTTCAGTGGTTGCATAATGGAAATATTTCCTTCTTTCAGGTACCAATCTTCAGGAAAAAATTGATTTCTTAATATCACGAAAATGATGATGCAGTTCGAAACACCATTTCATTTGTGAATTACTGCTCCTAAATGTGTTTCACGAAGATATCTCTTCTAACTTGGCGTTATTCAAAAGGATGAATCCGTCTCCTATCTCATGATAGTACAGTCTTATCACTATCAGATTACATGACAAATCGTACCAAAATGTCTTTTCTGGATAATATTAAAATCGTTGGCGCAAAAATGGACGAGTTTGAGCAGGCGAAGAAGGAGCACGATGCACTGCTTCAGCGCCAGAAAGAGGAAAAAGAGGAAAAAATGGCTGCCGCTGCTGCAAAGAGGAAGCTGACAGCTAAAAAGATGACGAATTCAGTGATTGTTAAGGAGGACAGGAGGGCACGTTGGGAGTCTGCGAAGACGAGTAGAGATAGTACTTCCGTTCGAAACAGGCAGATATCCTCCCGACAGACAGCTATGACATCGCAACAGAATTTTTCAGTCACAGTCACAAGTAAGAATACAGCTTATATGACCAACAAAGGGACTGGGATGTATCACGTGACACCAGAATCATCTACACAAAGCAAGAAATCCGTGCGACCGACAAGTTTACAGGGTCTTCCGAGGCGCGACGACGGCGAGGATTTCTCTAAGGGGACGAAACGACTTGGAAAATCATCAGTTGGTAAGAAGGATAATTTGTCATCGACAGGCGATGACAAGCAGATTAACGGAGCTGTGACTGGCGATGAGAATAGTGCCAGATCGAAAAATAAACCTGATTACAAAACGTTCCTTGTGTCGACAGGTAAAGCCGTTTTCCAACAAAAGCAGGAAGAGATTGAGACCGGAAGTGATGTAAATGATGATTTGAGCGCGAGTGACAAAAATGCACAAAAGGAAAAAACTGGTAAAAGCGATGTCGTATTTGTTCCCGACGGTAAACAAGATGGAGATACAGGTGATGGAGAGGCAGAATCAAAAGATAACGATCAAAATGGTGTTGCAACCGGAAGTGACCTTGATAATGGAAATGCTGATGAAATGAGTGGTAACACTGATGACAAAAAAAGCAGAACCGATCCAAGTGAAAATAATTCTCTGGACAAAAAGGATTCAGAAGGCAAAGAAATATCGGGACACTCAACAAAAGACGGCGAAAAATCAGGTGCAGAAGGGTCAACGACTAAAGAATCTGGTACACTTATGCCAGGAAATATTGAGGGTGATCGCCCCCTTAGCCATCCGGAAGAGGTAACCAAATACTTGCGCAGTGTTTACAAGTTAGTCGACACCCCGAAACAGTTACACAGCTTTACTGTTTGTCAGGATTTTATCGATACAGTGTCTTGTGTATCTGGAGAAAACGCTTGGATGTTCTGTGACGGTAACAAACTTATTCTCGTCAATAAAGATGGCGACAAACAGAGGTCGATTCAACTAAGAGGTAAGATAGGGGACTTCTGTACTCTTGCATCAGGAGAAGTTCTGTTAACCCACATGGACGATTGTTGTGTATACAGTATCCAGGCCAACGGGGTCATGACTTTGCAATTTAAAACTGAACCACTGCATCCGGTTGCAATTCAACCCACCCATGACGATAATCTTTTGATTACATTGGCGGATGTATGGGATTACAAAATTGAACCACAAAGCCAAAGACAACTACGCATGTACAGTCGTGACGGCACGGTATTGAAAACGCTTGAATTTGGGCCTGATGAAAAACGTTTGTTTTGTAAGCCAGGGCGCGTTCGAATTTGTAAAAACAATTTTAATGTAGCTGTGTGCAACTTTGTCAATGACAAACCCGGAAATGATTACATAGTTTTCCTAGACAAAAATTTGAATGTTTTATTTCGATCTAACGAACGCTACTCCGTGCCAAGTGAACTGAAACCTCAAAGTCACGTGATATTTGACGATATGGTCTTTGATTCCGGAGATAACATAGTTACGGTGGAGACTGTCTCAAATAGTGTTCAACTATTGGATAAAAATTGTCGATATGTGAAAACTCTATATAAAGACCCAACAGATAACGAACAGCCGATGTCCATTGCCTTGGATACGGAGGGAAATCTCTGGATTGGCTTTCAAAGAGGTCACGTGAAAATTATTAAATATAGAACACAAGTTTTGAAAGTTCAGGAGGGAAAAGAATAAGTTAATGCCATCAAATTTTCAGTTAAAGAAAGGGAAATGTGCAAATTTCCTAATTGTTTAGAAAATGTAAACAAATTAATTAAAGGAACCCCGTCATTCAAAATAACGGTATAGTCATGAGATGGAAAATTCAAAACTGTACCAAACCTCTAGCTGTACTCTGTGATGTATTGTACCAAACCTCTAGCTGTACTGTGTGTGATGTATTGTACCAAACCCGTAGCTGTACTGTGTGTAATGTATTGTACCAAACCTGTAGCTGTACTGTGTGTGATGTATTGTACCAAACCTGTAGCTGTACTGTGTGTAATGTATTGCGCCATAATAAGGGCCTGTCGCTAAGTTATGGAGAATTGCTTAAAGAATTATTTCATTGAAGTGAAATTATTTTCGTGAATATATAAATCAGGAAAACGGGAATGAAATCATAATCATGAGTTCTAGGCTTAAATCCTCTGAAACAGAAAACATTGCGTAATGTCACGTGATCGTTTTTTTTACACCATTCGGAAAACTTCGGACCTTTTCCACGTTTTCTAGATTCTGATAGTTTTGGCCGTGAAAAATGAATAGTTTCGCTGTGGTGGAAATTTTAATCAGTATAACAACATATCAGGCTATATGTTCGTGTTGGTTTTTTAAAACACGTGTTTATTGACATTTCTTTATATGTATTGAATCATATTTAGTTCATAATAGTATACGCAAATTACGCTTCATGTTCTTATATTATACAACTATACAAACGTAAACAACGATACATAAGTGTTGTATGTAATTTCGTATATTTTTGTGAAAAAAGATGCTTTCCTGTTATGAAAGAATGAATAAATATTGATAGAGCCAGAGAGGTTTTGCATTGTTTTTGTTTTTGTGTTTTAGATATCCGCTAAGACAATGTCTCGCGGTAATCTATTGCGATCGCCTTTTTTCAAGCGTCGCGTGTCAGGCATCGTCAACTATTGACATTTTCGATTTCTTCTGGAAAAAACCTGAATCAATTCGATGAAATTTTGAATGAAAGTTCCATTGCCAAAGGTGAACAAAATTATGAAATCATGTGAGCACCACCCTCAGAGGTCTGAGGGCCGAGGCCGAGACTCAGATTTCAAAAGTCTTCTTCTCAGCACCCAGATATAATAGAATCAAATACTCTTCATAGCTGGAAGATTCTTAAGGTGCTTTACCAAAATTGGGAATTCCATGACTCAGAATTTCACATTATCCCCTGGGGACGACGTATAATTTAGTTTCCTTTGAAAACATTTAAAACACGGTTTGAGATATCAGTATCAATTGACCCTGGCTGACTCCAGCGGCTGGTGGACGGATCAAAAGGAGCCAAATACACTCAAATTAACTTAGATTTTAAAAAATCATTTAAACATCAAGATTTTCAAAAATCCTCGAGCACCCAGACATGGTTGAATTGGTAGAATCAAATACTCTTTGTAGATAAATTGTAGAAAATTGTGAATTTCCAAGTTTCTCACAATTTTCCTTGGGGAGATAAAGATTAAGTGATTAAGTAAGTATTCAGTAAGGAATGAATGAACATATGAATTTACGCTAAATTTATTTTGAAAACTACTTTACGGAGGTGTTCGGCTCCAAAAACATATAATTATTTTTGACAAAACAACCTGTCGACGCATATTCGTATGAGTTTTGAAGGGTTTAAAACTCCGTAAACAGCCATAGGTCCTTTTGAGGCGGGTTTCCTTGTAGTAGCTTGCGGTTGCTTCACCGAACAACATACAGAAGGCCCGGCGCATGCCGTCCACAGCATTAAGGGTTGAGTGTCTTGCCTAAAGACACAGCCACATCAGCGCAAACAGGTGCGCCGTTGTTATGGTTAGAGAATGCCAAACCATGCATCTCTGATCCTAATCCTAGACTGTATAAATCAACTCTCTACCGCCTTGGATATCGCGGTCCCGTTTTGATGCAGATTCCAACAATCGTGTCGAACATGCTTGAATCGAATACATCGGATAAGTCGAACGTTTTGTTCGGTCCTGAGTTTTTTCTCTTCTTTATCTTAGTAAGTTATACATTATACATAAGCATACATTGTCTGTCTATGGAACTATATAATATGGCGCTTTAACTTTTTTTCTGATATAAAATTTTGATGTTTTGTTTCCGATATGATTTCGCTGTGTTCATTTTTTCCGGAACCCCTCTAGACGTATCCCTATATCGTCGTTCTAAGTATGCTATAACCTAATAGTTTTAGTTTAAACATATTTTATTGCCAAAATAAATTTGAACAAGGGAATTGGGCACAAGTTATTACAACTTATTGGAGCCCTTTCCCAATTAACATTTTCAAAGACATTCTTATAAAGATATAGGCTTAAACATAAATTATACATATTAAACATTCACACACAGACATAAATACATCATCGTATTAGAATCTTTTAAAACCTTTTGCTGGATTTAATGAAATTTTGCACATGTTTAAAGACAAAGTAGTTTAGGTCCTCAGAAAGATCAAACCTGATAGTGGTAAAACAGGTTAAAGAGTCCCACAGTCGAAATGTTTGTGTTCATGTAGAACAGAAACAAAGCTTTGAAAATGTAAGGAATCGACATAAGGAGTTCAGCAGGTAAACCAGTTTATTACAGTATAACCTTTACATCGTTTATAACAAGCAATATGGAAATCAGATAATGAAAAACACCAGAAAATGATGTCGGCGTTCGCGACTTTTCTGAATAAATAAACTCCCTGAAAACGAAAACAAATGCACGCAAGGACAAATGAGAAAATAACAGCTTGATATTAACTGAGCTAAGATTTGTATTAGTAAGGAAAAAATTAAATCATTGACAAAAATGTTACATTGCAATTGAAATGGTCAGATTAGAAAATTCATATTTGGTTTTCTTCACAAAGGCACATTTAAAGTATTGGTTAATTTGTAGTGGTACCAAGGGAGGTAATCCTGACAATCTTACCCAAACTATCAGGACTTCATTTAATAATTAAGTCTACAGATAATGTACCTGTTGAGCACCATGTAGTTATTTGATTTAAACGTGTTTTAATTGTCAGATTTCCATCTCAGTATGTCGAGTTTTAAAAGTTGTATTAGAGACGTATATACGTCTCTAATTATACACACAGCCTAGTGGGAAACCACACAATCGCTAAGAACGACTTACAAACACGTGCACACTACATACATGCATTTCCGCGGATACCAAACAATCCGTTCAAAGATTGATAAGGTGATGAGACTTTGGTTATATATAGCACAATTGACGTGTGGGGAAACCCCTTTTACTATAAATAGTAACTTTTGTTACCATTATCGACCTCGGTAACCAGGTATTTATTAAACTGTAGTTTACATGGAATTATTTTACTACGTGATGTTGTAATAGCATCAGAAGGAGGAAAAGTTCGTGACTGTTTCACGTCATCTCCATCCTGTCCAGAGTCAGGATATAATTTGTCATTGGCAAGAGTAGTCGATAAACTGTCACAGGAATAGTCCAATGAAGGACTCGGTATAGAATTGTAGTCTAACTTCCGTCTGGGAATTTTGCACGGAACATAACTGCTTACATATGAATAAGTATCCGAATTGTCCTCGAGATCATAGCTCCTAGCCACGGAACCCACGACATCTTGACGAGATTTCATTGAGTCGTAATACCATGTGTTATTTGTTGTCATTTTCTGAAGTTCGTTTGATATTGAAGCCCGTAAACTTGTACTTAACATGTGCGCATGCGTGAGATCGGCGTCTATTTCATCACGAAGACAGTCCAGTTCTTGCGTTGGAAAACTTTGTAATTGTTTTTGTCTGTTCCACGTGTTACATTCTCGGTCTCGTTTAAGCGGGCGCTTCCTTGTCACCCGATGATTGGTAAAATCCGAGTTCGCTCTTTTTTGGTGTTGAAGAGGCTGATCCGGGGTTGCAAGTATCGTTTCCGACCGTTCCATACGTGCGGGGTTATTCACCTTTACTACTGTAGCGGGTGTTTTCGCTATCTGTCCATCAGGTGACTGCCGGACATCGTCATCCGGGAAACTTGATGACGACATATCCAAACCGCTGTCGACCTTGACCTCTCGTTCCGATGTCATTCGAGTCAGCTTGACCTTGGCGTTGCGAAGGTGTCCTTCTAGTATTTGAATCATGGAATTTTTCTGGAGAAATACATAAGAAAAAGAACAAATGTCTTAGGAACAACAGACATAAACGAAATCTTGATATATATACTCCATCGTAAGATTTATCTGAAATTTTATAGCTTTCTTTGATATAGAATTGCGTATCGTCAATAACAGTTATAATTCACATCCTCGTAGTGAGATTTTTACCACATCTGCGCATGCGCTCTTACCTGTGTCAGACATTTCTTTAATGTGTCGTTCGCTGCAACTAATTGGACTAGTTCCTCCTCGAAGTCATTTCCGGTTGATGTTGCCAGGTGCGGATTTATCTCGTGCGTTGACAATGACATGCGCATCTGTTGTTCGAGTGAAGTTTTCCAATAAAACCGGACCTATAAATATAAATGATTTATCAATAAACCAAACAAGGTCATTAACACATAACTAATATACTAAAATTAGAGCCGCGTTACTAATTTTAAAGATAAACAAAATAAGACAAAATTATTTTAAAAAAATTAACAAATATTTCTTAAAATCTAAAATGATCATCGGAATAACCACCTTTAGAATGTTGCGAGTACCATAGATAATTCTTAACAAACAACCAAACAATCACACGTTACGTCACTGACGGCAACTCACCTTGGGCAGGAAAACTGCACTTTGGACCAATGATGCTACTATTGTTGTAAGCAAAATATTGATGATGTAGACAGCATCTGGTATGTGACGTAAGCTTGACGTCAACATCAAAGTGTGTGACGTCAGGAACATGGTTACTAAGACGCTGATGACGATACAGGCCGAGTCTCTCATTGCAGGTAACATGATGTGTTTCGTTTTCCACGCTAGAAACAACCCTACTGCCATAACTGTAGTCTTCCAGACAAGCATCAGAGAGACCCAGACTTCCGTTTTGCCAGAGTTACACTCTTGCACGTATACGTATGTGTAAAACGCAGAGAGATTCCTTCGCATGTCACCGGAAGACTGAAATAAAGAGACGAATTTATTTACAATGATGTGTATTGGATACAATCACACAAACTTTGTGTATAGTAAAAATAATTAAATTATGTGAATTATTTCCAACAACATATATCTAAAAACGTTTCCGGTGTCTTTATTATTATTTTATCAACTTATCCACTTATAAATGGCATCCATGAAGTTTAAATAAGAATATTGATAAATAGATTGATTTATTCATCAATCAATTAAATAATTAATTTATATATTTGAAATTCGACACTTTTTACAAAGTTAAATATTACAATTTAAAGTGATAAGATTGGTGACGTCGTCTTGTTACCTGAATTGCGATTGTGACCGGATGTGAGATGGGCGGGTCCACTCCTTGCCACAGGGAGAGCAGGACAGCGTCAATGATAAGCATACTCATGATCGCCAAAAGCAGTTTACGGTCACGTATCACCTACAAAATCAGCCAAAACGTTTGAACAACACACAAAAACATTCAAAATCGTTTGAATTTTATGGTGTTTGTGAAAGCAAGTTATGATAGTTTGTCAAAAACTCGCACATTGGCAGGGCAGTTGAAGAGAGAGAGAGAGAGAGAGAGAGAGAGAGAGAGAGAGAGAGAGAGAGAGAGAGAGAGAGAGAGAGAGAGAGAGAGAGAAACAGAGAGAGAGAGGGGGGAGGGAGGGAGGAAGACAGAGGGGCAAAAGTAAATTTCGTCACCACATAGGTTTCATATTACATGAAACCGAATGTTAGACTCTGTTTACCACATATCTTAACTGGAGGCCGTCTAACCCTGTAACTCTTTGAAGTGACGTCACGATGCATATGACGTCATGAAAATATATCAACATATGAAAAAATCATAACAACCTTTTGCCTGTCACAACTTCGCTAAATCATATCACGTTATTTGATTATTATGTAATATTGAAAATATTTGCTTGGTGAATTTGATGTAACTGGGATGACTTACCACACGCTTGACACCCGCATTCTTGAAGATCTGATAGACTCTCCAGGATTTCACAAACATTGGGCTGAATAACATGGTGATACCAAACGTCACTAACCAAAGTCTCATCTGCAGTGAGGAAGGAATTAAGGAAATATAATTATATATCAATGTATATTGATTGATTGATTGATTGATTGATAATGAATGAATGAAGGCATGAATGAATGAAGGCATGAATGAATGAATGAATGAATGAATGGGGATAAAAAGAGAGCATATCTAATTAAAATCGACAAAAGCTAGTACCTGACAAATCACAGTAGTCTTTGAGTACAGGTGATGGAAGAAGTACTCGATGCCGTATAACATGCACGTGCAGTTAAGTATCAATCCGCCAGCACTGATTAGGACGTTCATCTTCGGACTGGACATCTTCATAAACCTAGGGAAAAATTGATAATTTACTGTTAAATTATCTTTATCATTTAATTTCTATTTATTCTCGTTATCACCATACAACATGTAAGTGCTGTAACCACTGGAACACATGTTTCGTTTACAGTTCTATTGTTGCTTTACGTCCTCTTAACAGCCAGGGTTACTTAAGGACGTGTCAGGCTTGGTCTGTGGAGGAAAGTCGGAGTGCTTGGGGAAAAAAACAAACAAACGAACAAAAAAAAAAAAAAAAAAAGATACACACACACAGAGACCTGCTGCCGGTACCTGGCGACTGCCTCACGTAGGTCTCGAACCCGTGACCCAGAGGTGGTGGGATAGTGGTCATCAGTATCCGTAGAATACTTATTGATGAAATGTGGTGTTATTTTACTGAAATCAAGGCTCACCTCTTCTTCCGATGATAAACGTTGAAAGTGAGGAAGACTGTTGAAAAGATAAATCCTATGGTGGCCGCGAAACAGGACACGACAAATGTACCGAAAGTCAGGGTTCGAACATCTTCCGGTTTAAGCGCCATCTGTTAAAATAGAAAAAAGAACGTGCTATTTAAAACGAGTAGTTTCTAACCCCAACTCATTCACACCACAGATTTGAATAGTATATATACAGTACGGTGGCTGATTAGTGCCATTTCATTTTTTTTTAAATCTAACTTATCGTTCTTTCGTCTTCTCGTCCTGAAAATACGAGAATGAAAATACCTTAATTCTCGTCTTTTCGATTGGAAAAGACGACAAATCATGCGCTAAAAGACGAAATCAATGCACGCTAATTAGCGACCTTAATTTAACCTTTACCTTAATTTCGCGTATTTACCCCGAAAAGACAAGAATTAAGGTTTGTTAATTTTCGTAATATACACATAAGCGTCTAGAATCTAATCCCCCTTTCTTATATAATCTCTGAAAACCGTTGTCATGACAATTTTTCAAACCAAATACCCATAATACGAGTGTTGCTAACAGTCAGTTATAAGAACGACATACTTCATAACAAGCCCTTAACATAGTACATAGTATGAGAAACCTTAGAAATCATTATCATTACAAATAGTCAATATAAACGATGTCTGTAACAACAAATTCTAAATATAACCCCATTTTGATCAACCTACAAAGTTCCTCTGAAGTACAGTCTTAATATAATGACGCTCGGCAATAACTTTCATTTTAATTCACTCCGCAAATATTCACGAGATTGAACACAGAAAATGAATTTATTACAATGAATCAAACTAATTCTTCCTCGTAATAAAATCTTTAGATCAACCTTGTCACATGGAGCCCCGAAATGACCTCTCATACCAGTCAATTATCTAGAATTCTATCGTATATAAAAACATGGATAGGATCACATTACAATCTGGAGTGGAAATCAGTTTTTTATGTAAAGTATTCAGTATCCCATCAGGAAGTATAAACTGTGGTATGTATTTTTCAGACAATAGTCATTGTTAAGAACGTTTTCTTCTGTGTGAAAATGAAAAAGCAAACTTAAAGTCAGCAAAGATGGCTATTTGAACAAGACCTAAGTTCGCATTTAAACACTCTGTGTACAGATTGTCCATCCGTTACCAAATTGATTACTGTCCTTTTCGGTTTTAATTAGTTAAACTGCAGTGGCACTCGAAATGCCGCGTCTTATTGTTATTATAATAATGATAAAAAAATCACTTAAATTGATAATTGTCTTACCTTTCAGAGTTTCGTGGAATAGTGAGTGTTTAATAAAAAAATATTTAATCCAATCAATATTATGTCTTCAAACCATATTTGATATTTAAAATAATGTAAATTCACCACTTGTAATTTGGTTCACTTGAAACTTCACTCAAATGCGTGTAAATCCACAATGATTTTTACGTCACTTCCGTGATACCGATCTCAGTGTTGATTTCATGATTTCACTCACAAACTCTATCGATGAGTATATAGATCTAAACACAAATGATTGTGAAATATATCCAGTTCCTCTTCAAATCTGACTCCTCACGCACCGTCAAATAACTGTAATTAATATTTCATAAGACTTTTGCATTTCTTTCAAATAATGTAATTTGTCATCTGCAGGTAATCGAAATTATTGCCTGAAAACCTCCATTCGATAGAAATATATCGCTGATATGTGACACTGTATCACAGCACAGATATATATATATAAGTGATATGAGTAATTACTGGGAGCACTATTTGAGGAGCAACACGAGTAGAAAGTGGACACCACATATACACTAGGATCGTATATAATTACCCAGCTGGCGAGAAATTACCCAGGAGCCATACACAGGCGGACATTGTATCAATAAAATCATTAACGCTTGAGGGGTTTACATCGCGTCCAAACAAGCATGGCATTGTAAAGGTGTCTAAACGATTCAAAAGACTCAATTGGCTTTTTTTCTAAGGTGGCATTTTGATGGCCTAACAGGAAAATATTGTTTTCAATTTGATGATTTTTTTAATCTTTCTGATCAAATCCGTGTGATGTGGTTGTAAAAGCACCCCTACAGAAATAATTATATAGTATAAATGGTTTATATTTCTTTTTGTCACGATAAGTAATAATACAAACATCGACAATGGGCGATATTAAGAGCGGAATTTGCCTTTTGAAATAAAACGTTAATTCTTCCTAAATTCTGGTCAATATTAATCTACCGCGAAGACATACTAACCGTCCGTCGTTAGAGACATGAGAAGACACAAAATTTAAACTTTAATTTGTATAGCTCGTTGGTTGTTACTCAATTAAAAGAAAATCTACACATTTAAATTGTCACGTTTTTTCTTATTTCTTACTTCGGAAGAACTTTATCATATGTGAATCACTTCTCACTTTAAATTTCGTAATTTGACGAAGTAAAATCACGAAATGTTAACCAAATTTCTAACAATAAAAATGAATCGATAATTAAATCAATTAGTTAATTAATTCATAAGTTTATATATGCTCAAAACGATCTTGTTAAACTATCTTTAAATTAACCAATTAATTAAGACTTTGTGTAAAAGATATACTTAAGTTTAAAAAATCTTGTTTAACTATTTTTAAATATTTGTTTGAACTTCACAAAAGGATTATCATATGTGATTGCGCAATATCACTGTTTCAAGAAGCTTTGAAGGTTTAATGATATCGTTCCGCTTATTGAAAGAACTTGATAACCATTTACGAAAATGCAATATCATGATAGTGAAAAAATTGAAAATAAAATTAATTCCGGTAAAGATTGCTTGAGTTTAGACTCAAACCGCATTAGCTTGTAATATACATGAATGAAATTTAAACTTATGCTATTTCCGTTCTCATTAAAACCAAAAACCGCGATACTAATACCGAGCACTTCAAGTTAATATAAGGTTACTTACACAAAATAATCGTCTTTCACTTTATTTCATTTTGATTGGAATTTAAAAGTGTAATTTCACATTTCAAGCTAATAAACCTTTACATAATTTTATCATAGATGTTCCTGCGTATTTCATGAATGTTGTTAAACTTTCCCAAGGTATCATTTCAATTTGAAATTTGATAAATGTGCAATGACAGTCTCGGTATTATTTTCAACAAAGGTATATGAATTTTAAAACCAATTTATTTTCGATAAATAGTGTATTTAAAATATTTTGCTATATATTCTTTATTTATTGCATTCTAAAAGAAAATTAAAAGTCTACAGTTACAGAACTTCGGCAGTTTTCTGTGATAATTACTGAAATTCGGATATGATTTAAATCTTTTCCAATCAGTATATTGTCAATGAACATCGATATCTGCAAATTATCCCAACTCATTTAAAGTCCGGAAATTGATCATAATTGGACCAATAGGTAATGTAATTATCACAGTGCATTTTAAACTATCAAATTGGTCGTAATTTGGCAAATAGTTCCTGTTATGTCAATCATATTTGACCCCGGGCGTTTCGTATGTTTATAATGACGGATTCGTAAACTTGTCACAACCCTGAAAGGTGAGCAAACTGATATGATATTTCTTGGCCCAATTATCGTCGTGAAATTCGCTGACATCATTTTCCTTGAGGATAACTAGATGTTATCGTCTTCATCGAAACAATGCGTCATTTGACATGATAGTGTCATGTTCGATATCTGTATAGACCTGACATTTTTACATGTCGTTTGCTCTGCTAGATACAGGAACTTGTAATAAACATGTCATACTACCAATATTGACTCTCGTCATATCGATTTGTGGTAGAGTGATAGGTACGAAAAATGACCAGACACGCGAAGACCATTCAATGATATCTATTAGAAATAGGAACTATATATATAAAGTAATTTTGACGGACTTATCAAAGTTCACATATTGTACTATCCATTCGTTTTCCTCCCTGTCCTTAACCGGTCCTAGCTTAGAGCTAAAATTAGGCCAAGGAGGTCATCTTAAAAATTTTAGTATAAGAACAGGTTTTGTAGCGTAGACGATACCACTCTACCACATTTCTAAATTCCACTCTCTCTTATCTTTTCGCGCCCGCCGTAATAGTGAACGTAATACCCGTTAAATAGATAGAAAGATAAACTCCTAAATTCATTATTCAAATTTTGGATTTTTAATGTCAACGAATTATAATTTTAATCTTCTATTGTTATTTAACGAGCAGTTCTCAGACATATTTCATAAATATTTTGTTTTATAATCAAATTGTGGCTGTATAATCATTAGCAGTATCGACCTTTAATAATTATTGAAGTTTTGAATTGTTCATTAAGATATGGCGTCTAATACATTTAAAACATTTATCAAACTACAAGTTTTTATCTAGAATTAACAAAATTAATCCCATATGTTGGTCTTGATAGAGGGACAGGATATTTTAAGAAAGGAAACCACTGAACAACATACGGAAGTTCCGTAGCATGCCACATCCAGAGCAATTAGGCTTCAATGAAGAACGCAAACCGCCACGGGTAGGGAGCGTCGGACTACGCATCTCGAACTTTCACCCGAGGTAACGAAAGCCAGCCGGTGGTTAAACAGTGGTTAGTGAAAAATTGATGAGGGATGAAGTTAGAGGGAATACTCGGAAAAGGAGATTGGTCTCCGGGAACAGAGCCTGGAATATGGACGGAGGGGACAGGAATAACTAGGAATGAAAGAATTTTGACGGGAAAGGCTGCGAAGCGATATTTTTCATGCAGAAGGATCTGCTTTGTGAGTCGATCCATTTGTGAACAGTCCTAATCGTTTTGAGTCTCCTTGTACTGGCTGGTAGAAACCTCATCGAACACTATGCGGGAGACCCATCACATGCTATCCGTAGCAATTGGCTTGCCCAAAGGCGATCCGTAACCTCTGCAGCAAACAGACACGGGTAGGAATCGAACCCCACTCCTCGGATCTTCCTATGTGGCCGAATTCTTCCGATGCACTATACCGACTACGCTATCAGAGCCCCCAGGTGAATACGACATGGGAGTGGAGATTGGGAAGTATAGTGATTATATGACCTGTAATACAGGGAATTAGTTTTGTATATAAACATATTCCGGAATAATAAATTTCACTCGCAGCACGTTTCGTACAAGTTGAGCTCCGATGTATTATGCAAATTTCATTTTAGTGTAGCTAAATAACCTGCCCATGTAAATTGTAAAGCTTTCGATGTATGTCCAGTGGTACAAAATATTTAAACATAAACAACTTTATCAATAATAATTTTCATACCTACAGCATAAGTCACCAATTGATTCCAAATTGTTTTGTTTCGAATGTAAGATAATCGATTGTCCACACTTCATTATCTGTTTTAAAGTTCAAATGACAATTAAAATATTTAAACGTGCTTGATTTAGCTTTTAACTTCTTCAAAGGGCTATTTATTTTTTTGTTTAGCCCTCAGACAATGGTATTTGGTCGTTGTGTATCAACACTTGTGCGTAAGACAATGGCTTAAGTCTGATATCTTTGAATTTGATCGGTCGTTGTTTTAACGGTGTGCTATCCTGTTAACACTCTGTAGAAAATCACCAACCGAGTCCGTCACTGAATACATATACCGAGTCTGTTGTTAGTATGTACCGTTGTAAGGACAGATGTAGCGAATTGTGGAGTTCATTCTAATGAATATGGCAAATGAGACTATGATAAAAACATTGCACACAGGACCCTCGACCACCGCGCTAGTTTTCAAACTGAAGTCCAACATTATCTATCAGTAAAAACCTTTTCAAATGAAAATGAATTCTGGAGGAAATTAAACACTTAATAAAACAAAATTAAAACAGGAGTGCACTTCACTGCCGTTGTCATCATCGCCGCCATTGCAGGCGCCGCCACCTCGCCATCATCGTCGTCGCCATCCCCCCCTCCTCCTCCTCCTCCTCTTTCTTTGAAACGAGTGGAGCTAGTAATTAAGAAAGCGATAAGGATTGTCGCCCCTTGTCATACATAGATACCGCAGCTTGAACAACTAAGAATTGACTTTGTTTGGCCTTTCAGACCCCCCTACATTCCTACATATACTAACGTTTTACACATGCGCATTATCAGGGATTCACCGCACACTTTGTTTTCCGAAAATATTTCGTGAATAATTTTGGATTTGTATGAAGAAATGTTATTCCTAACTGGAGGAGTTGACATGAATGATTTCCCATAATCTGATATTTTCACAAGATGTGACATAATAAGCTGATAACAATTGTATCCGGATGTAATGGCGTGGAGGATTTGTAATATTCTTGGCGTCATTCTCATCGTCTTGTGTTTCTTCTTAGAAAGATATGCAGGTAATTTTGTAAGACTATATGTTATTAATTTCAAATCTAAAAACTGAAACATTTTTTACTTGGGTTTTCAAAATACATCTTAATTTAAAAACATCCTTAATATTCAAATGTTGGTTATTTATTTGTTTGCAGTCGTGAAAAGCGATGTTTTTTCACGTACATTGTAATATCAACCTAACAGATGAGAAAAGAATGACAAATGATACGTAATGTTTCTATTCATATGAAGCCGATTTGTAAATTCTGTTTCAAAATTCTGATTCTACATACTAGTTGAACATCTACGCAAATCGAAGATGGAGGTACCTGTTATTCTAATTGTGGTGTTTGAAACAAAATCGAATATCTAGAAATGCCATTTTAATTTTCATATCCTATGAGAAGACACAATCACGTCATACAAGGTCACACGGTAGTCTTGACGGTCCATCAACCCAAACTTCACACAGGGTCACAGGGTAGTCTTAACGGTCCATCGACCCAAAACTCATACAGGGTCACACGGTAGTCTTAACGGTCATCAACCCAAAACTCATACAGGTCACACGGTAGTCTTAACGGTCCATCAACCCAATGACGTCATACAGGGTCACACGGTAGTCTTAACGGTCCATCAATACAAAACTCATACAGGGTCACACGGTAGTCTTAACGATCCATCAACCCAATGACGTCATACAGAGTCACACGGTAGTCATAACGGTCATCAACACAATAACATCATACAGGGTCACAAGGTAGTCTGAACGGTCCATCAACACAATAACGTCATACAGGGTCACACGGTAGTCTTTACGGTCCATCAACACAATAACGTCATACAGAGTCACACGGTAGTCATAACGGTCATCAACACAATAACATCATACAGGGTCACAAGATAGTCTGAACGGTCCATCAACACAATGACGTCATACAGGGTCACACGGTAGTCTTAACGGTCCATCAATACAAAACTCATACAGGGTCACACGGTAGTCTTAACGATCCATCAACACAATGACGTCTTACAGAGTCACACGGTAGTTTTAACGGTCCATCAACCCAATGACGTCATACAGAGTCACACGGTAGTCTTAAAGGTCCATCAACCAAAAACTCATACAGAGTCACACGGTAGTCTTAACGGTCCATCAACCTAATGACGTCATACAGAGTCACACAGTAGTCTTAACGGTCTATCAACCCAATAACGTCATACAGAGTCACACGGTAGTCATAACGGTCATCAACACAATAACATCATACAGGGTCACACGGTAGTCTGAACGGTCCATCAACACAATAACGTCATACAGGGTCACACGGTAGTCTTAACGGTCCATCAACACAATAACGTCATACAGGGTCACACGGTAGCCTTCACGCTCCATCAACACAATGACATCATACAGTGTCACACGGTAGCCTTAACGGTCCATCAACCCAAAACTCACAAAGGGTCACACGATAGTCTTATGGGTCCATCAACTCAAAACTCATACAAGGTCACATGATAGCCTTAACGGTCCATCAGCACAATTACGTCATACAGAGTCACACGATAGTCTTAACGGTCCATCAATTCAAAAACTGTCATTTAGGGTTATTCGGTAATATTGACCTTCTATTAACACAGTAACAGCATACAAGGTTCATGGTGTTCCATCACATATTTTCATAATTTCTATTGTAGCGGAAATAAACATTTTCCCTGAAACCGACACTATTTGGATCCGCGAATCTCGAGCTTTGAACCTCACGTGCATATTCACCGGATATCACATTAAAGATGTCGCGTGGCAAATCAACGGCAGTGAAATAAAAAATGAACTTGGAGCGCAGGTCACAACGCAGAGAACATGGACCTATGAGACCTCGTATCTAACAGTAACGTATTACAAGAGAGATGCCGAGTTTACCGACACCGGAAACTACTCCTGCCACGCAGGACTTCTCAGCAGAACAATAGAGGTGAAGGTCACTAAAGGTTAGTATAATTCCAGAAACTATTAATAGTGAAAAGGGACGAAATATTGCGTATCTGTAAATAAGATAAAAGAGAAAATGGTGACCGGGAAAATGGTCATGTGACTTTTTTAGTTTACTATCTTCGCTACGTTGAGAAATAAATAAATAGAGAATTAAACAGATTAACAAGTTTCTTTTCTATAAGTTACACTTTCAGTATCCATTTGTTGTTGATGTTTTTTTTGTTATTGATTTTGGTTTATGTGTTTTGTTGGCGTAATTTCAAGGAAATAGGCATGGTTTTGATATATCTTTTACCTGTTATCAAGAGGGAAAGACGATAACTATCATTCAGCACTTGTTCCTGAATTTCAGGCCGATTACGAATTCGACCAGACGTCGATAAGGTCATCATTATGGCGTCAAAACCTATCACTTTGGTTTGTGAGTTTGAGGGTAAAGACTTACTTCCAGTCACATGGCATAAAAACAACATGCCGGCATTTGGATTCATGACACGTGGTTATGTCGTAAAACCGACATCAACTGCGAAGAAAGTAGCAGTATCTTCGGAAATAAGTGAAATGTTTGCTAAAAGAGAAAATTCAGGAGTATATACTTGTATCGCCGGACCTTTCAGTAAAACCCTTACTCTTGAAGTGTCTGAAGGTAAGTAAATATATCCCACACATTTCACCGGACGGAAATATCGATACTTCCGGTTAGAGTAAGATATCTTTCTGGGGTAAGACATCCTGCACACACAGATCATAAACACGTGCTACACCGGAAGTTATTTATTTAAGACACGAGAGACGTGACTGATTGATGTTGACATTTTCAGATAAGTTTAATATTATTTAAAGACAGTATCTCAATTTTTGTTCAATTTTCACTGTTAAATTCATTATGGTAATGGTTTATCATTACGATTGTCTTTGCACAATGTCTAAGATTGTACAAAAGACACACAAGTGAATAGCACCTTTTCATAATTTAAAGTGAGATACAGTAGAGCCAAACAATGAATTAAGCTGCATCATACAGCTGTTTCGTCCTTCTAGGACTCTTCAGCGATGCTAAAGCCTGAAAGTTTGAAACCAAGGAGGCGACTAAGGAAAATCTAAAGTGATCAACAAAAGTCAAAATCTAGACGGGGAGGTGCAGCAGCCCCATAACTACATCAATATCGTAATTTTCATACCTAGGACAATTTTAGAACAACATTAAGGACATGTGTATATTATGATCCGTGCCACTATTCAAGTGAATTTAAAAGTGGCAAGCAGGTTACGGTAAACCCCTGGGATTTAAAGTCCACAAGCATTGTCTACCACCTGCTATCTTAAAGATTGGATGTTAATTACAAATCGGTTATTAAGTCGTTATTTTCCTAATTTTGTCAGCATAAATGTCTTGGTATTTAATTTATAATATGTCGGAGAAAAGGGGTAGAAAAAGGATCACTCCCTAGTTTGGTGGCAGGACAGATTAGACTAGATTCCCGACAGTCAAACCCTCGGGTTAAACAGTAATGTATCTCCTCCTATGGTCGATATTTCTCTGTCCTACTCACAAGCTGGGGAAAGATACTATTAATTTCCGTGGTTGTAAGGGGAATTTTAATTTGTCTTCCCTTGGGGCGAAATGACGGCCCTCACGTATAAAAGGGCACACCATCTCTTTATGTAATGGAATTGGAAATGAGGGGGAAAAGACAATCGATTACACCCGTGTATGTGAAAGTTATCTCAGCCAGGGGGTTATGTTTCTAAGTTCAGACCGAGGCTTTAAAATATCACCCTTTTGTTCAGATATCTGTCTTCATCACAAAGAAATGTTCTATAATCAATATTTTTTGTTTGTTTGTTACGTGTTTTTCTCCTGTCCCTTCCCTTCTTCGTAAACTCCTTCTACTTTCCTCACTTTAGAGTCCTGCCAGACGGCGCTAGTGAAATCGCTTCCTGACGCTAGCATCACTGCGTCGTCGCATTATGAAGACACGCTTTACTCAGACGCCCCATCTCGAAGTAAGCTTGATACTGTCAGGGAAGGGGACATAACTGAGGCTAAGACAGGAAGGAGGAAAATTCTTGGAGGGTCATGGCAGGCATATGTAAACGATAAACGACAATGGCTACAGGTACATCTTTTGCATATTTTCTTTGCAGTCAAGGTTTGAATACCCGATGTTTTGAAATTTTGACTTTGCGATTATAGCTTATATCATAACTTTGATATCAAAATGGCTATAATGATGTAGTCAATTCTGAGAACAACTTCTGTTTTATCTGTCATTTTTGTATAAGTTGGGTATTAGGTGGTCGACTTCAGTTTATATACAACATGTAACCTTATGAAAAAAATTTCGAGCCTTTTATATCATTTTTTGTCGTCGTTATTGAATTTTACAGCTGGAGTTCCCACAGTTAGCCATAGTGACAGAAATAGTCACTCAAGGGAGATCATCCACAGATTGTTGTACACAGCGTCAGTGGGTGACTCAGTACAAACTTCTTTTCAGCAAAGACGGTCGACATTGGCACAAGTACAGAGAGATCAAAACAGGCGACACAAAGGTAGGTTATGTTATAGACAATATCCTATACTTTAATGGAATAGCAAATTACTTTTGATCTCATTAATAAGTTTGGTCGGTCCATGTGTATTGGAAAGTTATCCCATGATCTTACTGAAAATTTCATTTTTTTCGGAATATGAGTAATTAAATACAGGCATATTCCAACCACTCACACAAAAATTCTGAATTCATTCCGTAATGTTAGTTGCTCATATTTGACAAAGAGTATAGGTCATTTGCTTTAGTTGAAGTTTATTTCAACTCCGACGACGCCATCTTGAAAATATTAACGACATAAAATATCGACACTGGCCGGATCGAACTTAATCCAATTGCATAATGTCAGCTATCTGATATTTCTTTATGTTTATGACCCAGCACTGTAAATCTTCTGATTTTAGTCACATTAAAATACGGAGATTTTAAAACAAATTGTTTCCATCAACACAGATATTTGAAGGCAACAGAGACCACGATACAAAGTGTAAACACGAACTTCCGGTTCCGGTTGTTGCACGATTCTTGCGAATCAATCCGGTAGCATGGAACGAGAAGATCTCTCTTCGGGTAGAGGTTTTCGGATGTACTGTACCCTCTAGTATGTATGAAAAAAGTGTTTTTTTTCCTATTTTTCTTCCCATTTTCTTCTCTCTTATTTCATCAATAATGAAAATAACTTTCCTCTAATTACTTATAAATATGACAACTGATTTTTTTTACAGCATTAAAAATGATTTACCCATTGAAGCCGGTTAACTACTATCGCAGAGAGGAAAGTTTTCAGATCACCTGTGCGTTTGACGGCCCTGAGCCACCCATTTTTCGGTGGCTGAAAAATGAGCGTGACCTTCACCTTGATTCGGCATTTATGAAAGTCATTGATACCTCATATAATCACGACGGGATTACAACACGAGAAACTCTGCTAAAAAGTCAGGTGAATTTCGAAGATTCTGGAATTTATACCTGTAAGGACGAAACCTCAAATCTCGAGCAAAGTGTGGAGATCCATGCAGGTAAAATAATGGTGTTTATGTCTGTAATACGTTTTCATAACTTTTGTGACGGGATATAACATCTCTTCAAATCAAATACTTTTGTGGGTGATAGTTATCTGCCTTTTTATTTTGGAGAAGATCTCAACATTCATTCTTCAAAATTACCCTCTGAACAATCAAGAAACCTGTCAGCGATTTTTTATATTACAACTACCACGTGTTTTATGGAAAATATAACGAAAACAATATATGGAATTCCTTAAGGGTCGTATGCCAAGCATCGGATAAAAATATCATTTAATTTTCTTACAGCGGAACTGGATATCAAACCGGAAGTAGATAAAATGTGGGTCACAGCAGGACAGCCTATCAATATACAGTGTATGTATCGGGGATCGGAGCGAAAACAAATTGATTGGCGGATAAATGGCCAATCCAATTTGACGGAATTTTCATCAAATGTGAAATATGAACAATTGGAAGATTCCTTCGTCGTCAGGACTAACATTTCCAAAATGGCCACCAGACACGACACTTTTGATATATCTTGCTTAGTGGCCACATTGACGAAAACGATTTCAGTTCGAGTAATAGCAGGTATCGATCTTTGTATCGAATATGTATGTGTGTGTGTGATCAATATTTTTCAAAAGAGGCACAAGGTAATAACATCCTTCAATGCAAGCTGAGATACATTAGGGTCACAAGTTAAATTTATTACACCATAAAGCTGAATATATAGTATATATAAGTAGTGAAAACCTAGGCGCCCACCGATAAAAATCAAATCTGGTCGAAAGAAAAATTGTCCTGAAACCTGATAGGTGATGTAATAGCCTCAAAGTTAAAGGAATTTCAATATTTTCAATATTGCACATTATTATAAGCATGTGTGTGAAATCTGATCTGTGTAACACGAAGTATTGTGTGTTGTACAATCGCACTTTATTTCCTATTTCGATTTCCGATTTACAGTTGTTTATCTTAAATTACAGTTACATATAAAAAAGATGAGAAAACCAATTTGATATCACAGTTATAAGTAAAGCTGCTCTAAAAATGTTCTTATTGCACAGAAAATGTCGGCAGTGTCGTTTTGAAGGAAGGGGAGACAATTGTATTGGATTGTTCAGACATCGGCTATATAGATGATGTCAAGAGTAATGCATTTTGGACCAAGGAGCACGTGCCCCTTGAAAGAGTGACATCCATGAAGGAGAGATTCAAATTTAACTCTGGAACAAGGCGTTTAACAATATATGATTCAAGTATGTCTTTATTTTCTAATAAAGGGAGGTAACCTCCATTGCTGAGAGTAGTCCCTTCATTGATGTACATGAGCTATTTTACATTTAAATATTTAACAAATTAAATATAATTACTGGTATGCATCCATGGTATGATTAAAATCATGATTTTAAAAGCGGACCGGTGTGTTGGTGAAAGGGAGGGGTTGGGCTCTTTAGCATCATACAATAACGCACTAAAAATATTTCAAGCTCGGGGCTCTAGCTCAAATCATTTTGTTTTCTAAGTAATGTTATGAGAAAGATTAGCAATCAATTGTGAATAGTGAATGAGTTTGTTTCGGTTCTAATTCCGTAAATTGTATCTTTAAAAGAACTCTCTGACGCTGGAAGGTACGAATGTAATGTCATGTTGGAAGTGGGCAGTCTTCATCCGGTACAGATGTCTATACCGGCAGACCTGGTCGGTGAGTCCTTTTAATATGTGTAACATTTAAGTGTAAGTTACTTGCCTTAAGCATATATCAATAAAAGCAGTCTACCTACTCGAAGTTCGACAAATACCAGTTGTCTCTATACACATGTACATCACTGAAACAATACCTAACCCCTGTAGATTGTTATTTTACTGTGCCGCGCATACTATGGGTGAAAGCAGAGATAGAATTTTGTTTAAAGTAAGTAAGTAATATTACTTTTTATGGTACAATTGTTTCTCTTTTGAACTGTCATTAAAAGGTACATCTTTTCTTGATCCCGCTGTCGACGAAAATTTTATTTTCGTTTTCAAACAAACAGGAAAAATAAGCACGATTTTCCCTTGCAGTCGCACCAGGTATCACAATGGAAGGTCAATCGAGTATTTTGATCGGAAGTACACTTCACATTTTCTGTCACGTGACCGGATATCCAGTTCCAAACATCACGTGGTACAGAAATGGCGAACCAATCCCAACGGAGCAAGAAAGATATGTCTATCTTCCTCATGAAGGATCCGACAAAGGTCATCTTGAAGTACATGACGTCACACAGAGGGACGCCGGCAGCTTCGAGTGTATTAGTGATGGGGGAGTGTTTCCTGCTGTCAAGAAAAGTTTAGAAGTACAAATAACAGGTAAAGTTTCGTTAAAAAGATAAAAGTAAATAGAATAATATTTTTAAAAACAATTCTTTACGTATAATGATTTGTTTCGAATAACGGTTGATCTGGTACAGAAGGAAACCACAGTTTTTTTTTTCATACAAGAACTAATATCGATTTTTCTTAAAAACGGCAACAGATTTAATTCCTTACCATCGTGCTTTTGTCTACAATCGAGATACTAGTATCCATGGCTGACAAAACCACATACTCATTTAATCTTCATTTCATTACGACAGAGACCGGCGAAGGTAGAACTGTATTAATCCTAGGAGTTCTCGGCAGTCTCATTTCTATCGTCATTGTTATCTGTTGTGTGGCTGGTTTTGTCAGAATTCGAAGACGACGAAAGCAGCGGAAAGGTATGTCATTGTCGTCACCGTTATTTTTGAGAGAAAATTCACGTGCATGTCTTTTTTTAAAGAGATATTTCTTTGAAAAAACACTAAAAAAAATAAAATAAAAAATGAATAAATAATTCCAAGATGAATTTTGTTCGCAGAACATTGTTCAGCCCGCGACACAAGGAGGCGACTAATGTGTAAAGAGATATTTCTTTAAAAAAAAACACCCACCCAAAAAAGAAAGAAGAAAAAAAACACAAACACATAAAAAAATTGTACAAATAACTCCAAGATGTGTTTTGTTCGCAGAACATTGTTCAGCCCGCGACATTAGGAGGCGACTAATGTGTACCTCGCGCAGAGTCTTAAGTACATTAAAGAGACTGAAATAGAACTGTTGCTCCCATCTCAACACTTGGTGTCTTGATCTTTTCCTTACTTTGTTACTTTGTTGCTTTATTTTCTCTTTCGATTCCCTCTTTGACATCCGTCATACCTGTAAAAACAAATAAATATGCAAACAATATCATTTTCATGATTCATACATTGTATTTATCTGATTCTGATACAACACTTTATCTTTATAATTTCCTTTCGGTCCGTTTTACCCTTCCTTTACTCTGCTCTGTCCCTCTCTCGGTGTGTCTTCTCACATCGACTACCTGTTTAAGAACTTAACCCCCTGAGAACTTGAATCTACGTTCCTTGATATAACTTATGAGTAAAAATAGTTCAAATTCACCAAGATATTCTTACTACCTGATGTATAAGCTGGGACTTTCTAGTGACTCGGCCTGTATTTTTTTATTGTTTTCTATCCTTACCTGCCCATTTAGTAGGTTTTTATTGTGATCACATCAATAGAGCTGATCTTTCTTGATATTTAGTGCCTATATTTAGACATATTAGTCCCCTACCGTGAGTGCTGTAGTTTTCCGACGTCTGTGCGTCAAAATATCTTAGCCTGGGTTGATATTCGGGGTTGTTCGGTGAAGGTCAAGGTCACTGTCAATCTTACTATTTTTAGAAGATCCTTTTCAGTGTTTAAGCGGATTCATTCATCAAGGAATTCTCGATAAATTTAAAAAAAAACTTATAAATCATTAACATATCTTGGACAAGTTCAAGGTTGTCGGGTGAAGGTCATTTGCTATTTCCAGACAATATTTGTCGGCGTTTTAGCGCCTTCATTCTATCAGCGATTCTCGTCAAACTTCGCGCGCTTGTAAGTGATCAAAATACAATGTACCTTTAACAGCTTTAAGTTTCAGAGTTATTGGGTCAAGGTCACTGTTACTATTTTAGAAAAACCTCTGTCAGCAATTTATCAGTTTCATTCCTGGTCGGATTTTCATCAAACCACACTAACAAACGACAAGTCAAGTTTTAGAGTTGTTGGATCAAAACATTTATCAGAATTCTAGCGGTTTCATTCCATACAGAATTTTGATCCAAACTCACACACTTACAAATGACATTACACTTTGGTGATGAAAGTATATAGATTGTCAAACTAATCTATCAATTTTATCATTTTTTTTTTTGCATTTGTTTCATTCAAATCTGCTACAAGCTAATTATATAATTTTCTTTCAAAAAACGCCAAACAGTACCATCTTTATGAATCATTACAGTGTAGCGGTTGGTCGGGGCCGGAAAGGGACATGTATTTCCACTAACAGAATAATGAAAGAAGTGATAATGTTTTTGATGTCTACATCAGCTGTCTCCACCAATCATAAAATCGATATTGCCTCAATCGTAGCTCTTGCTTAATGTACTATATTTTCACTCTTGGTGTCTTATGTCTCTAGACACACCTATCTATATGACATTGGCTGTTGCAATGACGATAATCGTTAAAATCATGATAATTAACTTTTTCAGAGACTCTGAAGGCATTAGAGAAAATGTCAGCGTCTCCAGATCACTTGTACGTATTAATTAATTTGTTACAAAATTTGCTCAAAGTTTGTTATTTTTCTTCACTTAACAATGGAGTCGTCTTCATATTTCAAAGCTCAGAAATACAACGGAAAAAACATTCATTGAAGTTAGAAATCGTCCATTTATCTAATATTAAAAAATGTGAGTTTTTTTTAAAAATATGTTTCAGTACCAAGCAATACGTGCAACTGCAGACCATTGACAGGAGTAAAACCATTGAAAGGGAGGACGAACAGTCCAGATTCATATCGAGGCCATTCGACTTGCAGACAACAGACGAAAGGATAAACTCGGCACGTTCTCTTCCGGAATTGCCAGAGGTCGCTTCACCTCCAGATCCGGAAGATCCTTTGTATGACGACACTGGTTCGGAAACATACGAAAAATATGAACGACCAATGCATGCTCACACGTTCCCGACACAACCGCCCCGGTCTTACCGGAAGTGACTCAAATGGATATCATTCTCGACAATCATCTTTCATCCAGAGACCGGAAACGCTGTTATCGGGGACACATGTATTTTATATTATCCATTTATTGAAAAATACTGGCGGAACGAATCTTCTAAATGGTATGCCAGACTGATATCATATCACTGTTGTTATCACATGTTCTCGCCTGTGTTTGATGTAAACTTCAATTTGTTGCCAAGAACTCGTCAGTGTGAAATAACGGATATTCACATTTATGTTTTCACGGAGCATGAAGACGAATTAAAATATTGAAGAAAGATGAGTTTAAACTTAATAAAAACTCAGTGTATGCTAATTGGTTCCTCACAGAGGCTGTCAAATCTTAGACCATTATGTATTAAAGTAGACAATGTTGTCATTGGAACTGTCCTATGTGCTAAACTGCTTGGAGTTTATATCGATAATTATTTATCATGGAATGACCATATTGATTATGTATGTAAGAAACTGTCAAAAAAGATTGGTGTTCTAAAACGTTTTAGAAAATGTATGTCAAATGTCCAACAAAGTGTATACAACTATTGTCCTACCACACTTTATGTATTGTTCTTCTGTTTGGAGTACCCCTTCAAATACATCACTTACAGAGAAGCTTTTTAAGCTCCAACAAAGAGCAGCAAGAATTAGTTTAAACATAAAAGAAATCATTACTCCAACCTCGCTGCTTTTAAAGAATTTGAACTGGATGTCTATACTTGATTTTTACATTTTTAGAAAATGTGTTCTTACCTATAAAATCCTCAATGATGAGGCTCCTGGATATTTGAAGCAAAATTTATTTACCTATGTCAGTCAAATTTCAAGCAGGACAACCCGTTCTCTTTTTACAAACGGTCTTTGAAATATTCATGCACGTCCCTATGGAATAATCTTAGTGACGAGATCAGGAATGTAACAAATGTTCTGTCTTTTAAAAAACTGTACATGAAAAACTATTTTAATCCAACTTCATGAAATATATTCGTCAATTCTAGACTCATCTGTGATGGTACTGTATTAAAGTTGTAATGTGTATTTAATTATTTTATAAATCATATCTATTTTGCACAGAAAACTTTTGATATTTAATTTGATATTTAGTTTTAATGCAACCGAATGATGAACTGTTCTTATCCATACTTACTGAGGTATCTTATTTAATACATTATGTATATCATGTATTTGTCATGTCAACATGTTAATGTTTTGTATTCGTCTGTAATGTGCTGATGTAAATGTGTTTTACAGGGCCATATTGTAAACTAGACGCAAGTCTAGATATGCTACCCTGTTTAAATAAAAGAATTTATTACCATTATTATCATTATCATTATGCAAATATTGATATATATATTAGGCTTAAGAAATTCGCTGCAAAATTACTGTAAAAAAGCAGCTTGAGAAATAAATATTTGATATGTACATGTTACAGTGTCTTTGGTTTTCTTTCAACATTTGAAAGTAAAAAAGACAAAAGAACTTGATTTAAACCATTTTATTATAAATATTACAAATTTTTCATTAACATTTCTGACATTTGCTCAGTTACCATGAAAACCAATTCGTCAATACAAAATACTATTTACAAGCCGGGTTTTACGTGCTAAAATACATTAATTGGATCTCTATTGAACTTTGTACACTCTAAACTCGTGAAACATCAATAATGAATAGAAATTCTACATCAAAATATAATTGTACTACAGGTGCATGGATCATGGATGATCATACATGAGGGTTGGCTTCTGTGCATAAATTAAGGCCGTCAGCAGTAACGTTCAAATAATAAAAAAAAATCTCTTACTCGGCAAAAATGGGGTAATGGATTTCAACTCTTACTTTAAAAGCCATTTTAATCACGAAAATTAAAAAGCAAGTGTCCGCTGAATTGAAAAATTATCGATGTATTTTAATCAAACTTATTTTATCACTTAAATTGTGCTATGAAAGTGATATATAAAAATACTTGGAGTACGTAAGGGGCCGCAAATCTTACAGGACTACGGGCTCAGTGCGAACATAGACAAATGAAGGCCACACGAGCACAGGTGAGACGTAATTACAACAGGTGTAATGAACAATCTATATACCACTGTCCCTGAAGGTATGCTGATTAAGTGAAAACACACAGGTGTATCTGATGGCGGGTCGAGATGTCAATTACAAGCTCTGGTATTTCCTTTGTCTTATCACGGACTTTGATTTTGCATTCCGTGTTAGATCTACGGGAAGCTTCTATAGGTCAAACATACAAGTGGCAACGAAGGGCGGGGTGTTGGTTAGCTGAGTTTCATAGTGACATCAAATATTTAGATTAAAAAATACGAAAACTACAGAATAAACACGAATAGATAGGTGTTTGAACAACAAAATGAAATAAAATAATAATTGACTCATCTGGGTCATCACAGAGTCACTGGTACGTGTCTGATTTTTTTCACCGTTAGTTGTTTTCAGGGACGGACAATACGTCCTTTGTTGTTCAATATGCCATACTCTAAAGGTACACAGCAATGTTTGGAAATTTTGTGATTTAATGCCTTTGATTTGTGGATCTACTGTATAAGTTTCAGTATATATGTATGTTTCTGGATTTTATTTATTTCTTTTCATGAATCTAATTTATTTTATTTTTTAAATCCCCTGAATATCAACAACTCTATCTCCATTTTTTAAGTTTAAGATTCATCCTTATATCATCTTGTAATTATTTCATTGAGCTGTTTTCTGTAATAGCTATCGTTGTTAACTTTATTTAAGCAAATGTTTAACAATGTGTATTTAATATAAAATGTAATATCTGTCATTTTAAAGATGTAATTTGAATTTTCAATCAACATTTTATGGTAAATAATGCACTTTTTATTGATAATAAATACGCTATCTGGTACAATTGGGAGTCATTGTCTTTTCTTTTTGTTTATTGCTCTCGGTCAAATTTACTGCTATATTTACCAGCCCTTCGTTCATATATATATATACATTCCCAATGTACAAGTAAACACACTCGAGAGAACATACAACATACACAGCCCCAGGCCTATCGTCACAAGTAAGTGGGTGTGACTGTCTATTTATTTATCACGATGAGGAATCTCGAACGGAAATTTTGATTATTGTCCAAAATATACATGAAAGATAATATTTTTGCATCTATAACATCATTCGCATATTTATTTAGCACGTTAATTGTTTAAGTAATAAATAATCTTGCAAATTATCCATTATAAAGTACTGTAAGCTTTACGTGTTGCCTTGGTAGAATTATTTGCGTTTCGTTTCTATTTAGATTTATTTCTTCCGATAAATATACACAGCCACCAACACCGGAAGTTGTCAAACGAGTGCCTCCATACAAAAAAAGAAAGAAACTTATCAGGAACCAAGAGTTACTAACTAACCAAAACAGAGAGGATTTACAACATACAAGATGCCTAATTGTATAGTAATAACTGCTATAGTTTGTGTGTTGATCACAACAGTTGCTACAATTGTGTCATTTTCACTCCCGAACTGGTTACATTTCCGAAATCTCGGAGACGCTCTGTGTGGATGCTCGTCAAAGGATTGCCATTGTGGTCTGTGGATAAACTGCAGGGGAGGATTTGATGCCAGTTCGTCGTTAGCTAATTGTGAATGGTTCTTCTCCGACGATTTCCACATCGAAAAAAGTCTTCCAGGTATTGTATAACGACAGAAATAATTGAACTGTTCTTTTAAGCAGTTTATGAATCTGACAGAAATTCCAATACACAGACTTGTGTATTCTGTGTTCAAGTATTATACGACATCACACGAACGTTTTCTTGCCTTAAGGTAGTCATCATCTAATTGTATAGTGAATTCCGTTGTAAGAATGCAATATATTTTATCATTTGTGAAGCCTTCAAGTCATTTGAACTTTCGTTTCATTGTCGATACAGGCAATATTGAAACTTGTGAAATGTATATGTACCTGGTATATATGCATATGCCTATTTAGCTAGCCAAAAATCTTGGAAACTATAGCTAGCTATTACCTGGTAGAGGTTGGAATACTATTCTATGCTTAATTTACATAAAATCTAAATTTTTCAAAATGATATTTTAAAACAATTATTTATACATAGGTCTTTATATCTAAATTTTGATATAAAAATTATATCTAAATTTGACAATTTGCTTGTCCATTTTGTTGCTATTACTTCATTGATCATAGGTCTTAATATCTATATATATATTTAGATTGATCAGTATAGTAAAATTATATGAATGTTAAAAAAACATGTCCAATTTACATGTCCGGAACCAGCATTAATGTACAAGGTATAATTTGAATAACTTTCTTATATTTTTGGTTTTTAAGTTTTCCACGAAAAACAACATAATTGAAAAGAAAATAAGTAAAACCCTTTTAAACATAATTTTGATGTTTCATACAGCACACACTCAGACGTAAATACAATTAGCAAAGTGTCTGACATTGGCAAAATGTAATCTTCCTGGTTTCTCAGCCAGGTGTGTTTAGTTGAGAACTGTATTTGGAGGTAGCAGCCTTTGGTATTGTCTTGGATATGTCTGAATTCGGTCAGCTGTAAGAAATTTCCATTTCTAGAAAGGAACATTCCTGCATCCCCAACATGTCACAGTTGATTCAGTATTCAGGGGCCCATTTCCAGCTCATGAATTTCTTGCAAGGTGTAAAAACTGACCGACAAACTTATCACAGGGTTTCAAAACATGCAGATTGATAAAAAAAATTATGGGGAAGTTTTATGTTTGTCATAGTTATCTCATTGAAAATCATTCAATTTCTTTGTGCAACATGAAGCTGCTTGAAGCTTGCTAGTTTGCCTACTGATGATGTTGTTGTATACCTTGTTTTCACTTGACAAAGAATTACACAGCAGCTTTTTCTTCCAGAGCACCTGGTCTTATTCCCCTTTTACTTTTTGGATTAAGATCATGTTCTCGTTTGGTATTTTCTTGTTGTTTTGGTAACCGCTGCCTTGAAGTTAGGGTTGTTCCCTGTGGTAAATTGATATGAACTGACATGTACATGTACATCATTTTGATATGACAGAATGATAAAGTTTAAAACAACCAACTAAAAACCCCTGCACAAAACTCCAGGTAACTGGTGTTTTCAGTGTTTTTGTGCTTAAATTTTTGTTCAAACACTACAAATATTTCAGTGCATACAGAAACTGCTGGTTAAACTAAATGAAACAAGGTGGTTTTTATCCACAACACCCTGAGAGTTACCTGAAGTCCAGTCTGTGCCTACATAACGATATAAGATTGATCCATACTGTTCTGATACAAATGCTGATGGTATATCATCACAGCATGCAGTAGACGTTACACATTGAATGTATGTTTTTGAGTTCAATATGAGTTTGACTATTAGGCTTAAACAGACATGAGTTGACTTGTCAGGTTTGTTTTATTACCTCTGAAACTGCCAAATTTATCAAATGTTAGCTGAATGGTAAATTATCATGACCATTCATAGATCTAGATGGAATCTAACTTGTGCATAATATGTTATGGAGAACAAAAACAGAATCTGCAAATAGACTACTACCAGGGTGTGATTACTGAAGTGGATTTTCATGTTGTTAATTGAGTGTACATACAGAAACACTTTATAACTTCAAGAATTTTGACTGATGACAGAAGTATGGTAGGTAGAGAAATTGTAAATTTGATGAATTTTCACATTTATTAACCAGATTTATGCAACTCATATAATTATCAAAGTGCATTTTCATGTAACTATTTGACATATTGTAATCAAGATTTCAAACGATCCTACATGTTACATACCATGATTTTCTGTTACTGATTTAGAAATTATATATGCACCATGTGTAACGTCTGACATGATACAGATGTAGCCCAATGCATACATTTTTCAACCAAAATTAAAGGAAATTAAAAAGCTTCCCTTTGGCACTATGTAGATACACATTGTCTATATACTGTACTTTGGTATATAGCAAATAAGGTTTGTAATTTGACAATGATAAAATGTACATGGACTTAAGATTGATATTAAGCTTTGATACATGTGTATCTTTTAATGTGTGTAGGGCAGATTTTAATATTGCTTGAAATTTTGTTTTAAATGCAAGGATGAAAGGTGCTGGCAGAATATATCTTTCCCTGTATGTGTTAGTAGGTAGACATACATGTGCATAGCAATGCATGGTTGCTGATTAAAGACCCAAACTGTACAACTCCAGTATTGAATACCTACATGCAAAGGGACTTGGCACAAATTCCCATCTATGGTTCATTGGATATATTAAAGTGACAAGGGTTGTAATTCTCGAGAAGAGAAAACTTAACTTACTATTTCGATTATATATTTTTTGATATTCTAAAGGTTGTAGATCTTATTAACATACATTACCTTTAAGGAATTATTTTACATATAGGTCTGGTTTTGTTCTCAATCATTCTTTATCAAAGGTCACTCTGTCAGTGATAATCTTTCTTGCTATCTTCTATAAAGATATTGTACATTTATTTTGAATGAAATTGTCTCAATTTCAATTGGATCAGATTAGTAAATCACAAAATGTATTTCATAGTCATTGTCCAGGGGTAAGTTATGAGAAAAATCATCATGGATGCATTGATAGAAACTATAATTATAAACAATATAGTTTTCTCATAAAACATCATATACTTATTGATGCCAAGATGTCCTTTCCTTATTGTAGCTCTGTATAACAGTTGTTACTGTAAAGACTTTAAAATGCTGTTATTTGAACAGGTGCTTCTAATACGTTATTGAATGTTCAGAAAATCAAACGCTGCTTTAAATTTTATCAGTGTAGCTATCAGCTCATTGAGAAACATCTTTCATCTCCCTGTTAATAATATATGACATTAGGATGAGAGATACCCTTTGGCTGTATGGCTTACTTAGTCACCTCAGCTGTTTACCTTAATAATTAGCTTTCAGACTGCTTAATATTCTGTAGAGTAAGATCACTCCAATTTAAAATGTTTTGTGGTATGTGCGGGAGTTGGTACTTCAAACATTATTTTGATTTAATCCCATTTCGGCCTTGTTCAAAAACTGTCCAGTATTAAACAGAGAACTGTTAAAGTCTTGGTTGACTGGTATATCCTTTACATGTATTCAGACACACACCCACAAAAATAACAAAACGTAGAAAAAATCCCAATGTGTAATACTGTATTTTCTGGATTATAAACTGCTCCGGTATATAAGCTGCAGAGCCAATTTTAATGATTTTTTTTTTTGTTATTTTATCAAAATTTAAGTTGCACTGGAACATATTAAGTTGCACCCTTTCTTATGAAGTGATAACTGTTATGCTTACCAAAGTTTGTTGATGTAATAAACAACAGAAGGCATTTTATCAAGATCGTCAGTGAAACATTTAATATAATTTAATATATATATGCAAATGAATTATACACATAATCCTTTACTTTATCGATGTGTTTCAAAAACGTAAAATAGATTTTAATGAATTTGTTTGGCTTAGAAGCCTCCAAAGATTGTCTACGCACAGATATAGGGTCAAAGGTTATGTATGGTTTATTTAACAATATCTCCATCAGTGTCTGTATTGTGAAATATTAACAAAGGCCCTTGCATGCTGACAAAATTCCTATAGTCACATACTATTTCTGGTAAGTTACACAAAACCATTCTTATTGTAAACAAGCATGGCGGTTGTTCTAGAATCTGATGACCTATCAATCTCTGGATGCAACAGGCTATTGTAAACTTCTGCCATAGCTTCCAAAACAAAGTTCAGAAGATATTATTGTGATTCACATAAATCCATGGTACCATCTTGTACTGGTATGTTTGACTTAAATTTCTTTTTTCATTCAGCCGATATTTTTTCATCCAAATATATATTGCACTGTTATATAAGTTGCATGTCCGAACTCCAAGGAAAAATACAGCAGCTTAAAATCCAGACAATACAGAATTTTTAACCTTTATGTGTAAATGTTACCAGGTATTAGTTACAATGTACTTATGTTTAATTTTTGGATAGAGGTTGAAGTGTAGGAATTAGTAAAAACTAATTAAAAAGTACAAAAATAGAATTTGCCAATTTTCTGAATAAATCCTAATTTTTACTGTAGTTTATAAATTCAGTTATAAACTGGAAAATTTTTTAATTAATTTACCACTTTCTAAATAGTTTCTCTCCAGTTTTCCCAAATAAAATGTTTACATATGTTCTCCTGTGAATTTCAACATTACCTTGTTGATTAAGGTCACTAAGGCTGTACATTAGCGGAACAGATATATAAGAAAGATACATAGGTGTACAGTTTCTATGTCACAGTGTCTTCCCCGAGGTGAGTCTTTATACGAGGACAGTCCGACATGTTGTACCAAGGAAGGAAGATCTTGTGTCAGCAGGTCGTTTACAAGTCCCACACTTATGGTGTCTCCTGTAATGGATGCTTTCACTAATGTGTGCCAAAAATCTGACCTGTAGATCATGGTGTGTTATGGTGTCTATAATTGTAACTATTTTTGTACAGCTGTGTAGGACATCACATTTGTAATTTACATCATTGATGTTTTAGGCAAGTGTACAAATATATGTCTAGGGCTAAAGTACTTGTCATACACTTAAATTTTTTCAAAATAACAATAAATTGCAAGGTATACATACCTTTTTGAGACAAAATTTCAATATTTTTTTAAAACTAATCATGTAAAGAATTTCTTTGTGTTTAAGCACTTCATGGTTAAATTTCAAGATATTTTAACTGTTTAAAATAACCCTTATCATGGATGTAGATGAGAAGGGCATGTTGTAGTCGCATTCAGGTTATCAGTCCTAGATATATATATGAATATATATGAAGTAATTCTGGTTTCTAAGTTCTATTTCTGCGCAGTATTAAGTTCAGTTTGTCTGATTCCACTACTCCGACCTAATGCATTCAACACTTCCTGAGAAAAATAGCTGTTTAGGATAGCCTTTCAGTTCCAGATCCAGAGGTCAAAGGTCAACTGTCACTTTTTTTTAGATAGAAAATCGATTTCTGCACTATGTTCTTAATTTCTGTTGAGCCAATTTATCTGTCGTCATTTATTGCTGAGGTGCCTCACAGAAAGTGTTTGCTTGAGATTACATTTCAGGTACAGAGTCAAAGGTCAAAGTTAAAAGCAAATTAGTTTCTTCACAAGTTCATCTGAGGTTTTGTTTTATCAATTACTATTATATTTTATGCAGATTTTATTCATTGCTTAAAGGAAAAAAATTGTGCTTGAGATTGCTTAAATTTTCGGGTCCAGAGGTCAAGGTCACTGTTACTATAAATAGAAAATTGGAAATCCACACAATATATCCAGTTTTGATTGGGAAATTTTACTTAGACGTGAACCACCACAGCTTCCTAGAAGACCTTGACTACTGATTTAAGAGTTATCATAGAAAACATCCTGTGCTTCCTATGAAATTTTATAATGTATTTTTTTTTAGATAAACTTAGCTGTTGCCTGCATAGATATAAATGTATGTTTTTCATTTTTTCTATCATCCAGTAAATTCATGTAGTTTAGGTATTTGTACCAGAGTTATGCCAATCAGTCCAAACACAGAAAAGGATACTTGTATTGTTCACTCATAGTAGATTTCTAAAGAACTAGTATTTTGTCTTCTCATATATCACGACGCATATAGGAGATATTATGTAACATTGAATCATTCAGGAGCTGAAACTGATTTTAAATACAACAGCTAGCTCTCCTTGTAATGACTAGTTTAATTTGTAAGTCTGAAGGTTACTCATGTATAGTTGGAGTAGCTCTTGTAGATAATGGTTTATCTGTACAACCTTACCACCCAATTAACTGTTTAATTGGCACAAACTCTATACTCCTGGTAACTTAAGTTATCCCGTTATCCGGTAGCTTATAGGGTGTCCTGAATAACAATACGAATTCAAGACAAGAATTGTAAACGTTTATCATACAGAAGCTTGGGTGGCATGACATTAAAATATATACCTGACGAACATTTTTGGCAAATATTTCAAAGTTTTTAAGAAGTACGAGCATAATTGATGTCACAATACATGTTTTTGCAAATTATCAGGGGAGAGTTTTTGAATAGCCTCGGAACACTGAGTATTAGAAAGAAAATCTAGAACATGAGAAATTTTGAAATGTTGATAACATTTTCTTGAATTGTCTAGAAAATTTGAAGAATGAAAAAAATCCTAGCTAGTGTTCCATGTATTTTAGGGTTCTCAGTCGTTGAAAATAGAATATTTCTATATGGTTGTTCTGCTACTTTTCCTGCTGTGGTCTGTAGAACTTCATTTGTATATACCAACTGTTTGTTATGATGAGAATAAAACAAAGAAAGTGTAAATTTGAGAAAAGGTTGCTCCATGGATTGTCACAAATCTGGACCTGTTTTCTATAAAAGTTGGTAAAAAGAAACAGACAGTCTGATAAGTGAAAATATAACAAAGCACAAATTGTTTTCTTTATCGACACGAACAGATAGATACACACCAATTAGGATACACAACAATTACAGTAGCAGACATGTACGGTATACCTATAAGTGTTATATCATTTGACGTTTGTGTTTGAAGGCCTCGTCTATAATGACAGCTACCAGTATATCTACTGAATATATTAAAAAGGTATATCACCCTCAGATTTGCTTTGGGGAAAAAAAGCAAGATATATCTTACAAGTTTATCTGCTGTAGTCTTTTCTGTTGGAAAGCTTGCCTGGTTACATGTGGGGTTGTTGGGGTAAGGGGTAAGGTCTGCCAGTGTAGATAGCTGTATGAGATACCAGGTGATATACATTTGCACATACTTTTTCTCAGTTTTTACAGCGACTAACCATCGAGCAACGGTTCCTGCGTGTACATTTAGTTTTTTACGATTGATAGGGAAAATAGTCATATCCAGCAAATGCTTAAAAAAGAGAGGGGAGAAAGTTTATAATTAATGGTTCTGACTTTTACAAGAAAAAAAATTAATGAGAAGCAGACTGTCTGAAATTCTTGTATATCTGTAAGAAAATGTACCAGATTATAGAACTTTTAAGCTGTACCAGATTATAGAACTTTTAAGCTGTACCAGATTATAGAACTTTTAAGCTGTACCAGATTATAGAACTTTTAAGCTGTACCAGATTATAGAACTTTTAAGCTGTACCAGATTATAGAACTGTTAAGTTGTACCAGATTATAGAACTTTTAAGCTGTACCAGATTATAGAACTTTTAAGCTGTACCAGATTATAGAACTTTTAAGCTGTACCAGATTATAGAACTTTTAAGCTGTACCAGATTATAGAACTTTTAAGCTGTACCAGATTATAGAACTGTTAAGTTGGACTGTGTATATAGAAACTTAGAACTAATTTATCGGGTGAGCTACTCATTTGTACAATGGCACATATATGTTAATTATCTGACAACATGTTTTAAATGAAGTGAAAGATTGTGTATCACACTGCAGTATTAGTTAAATCTATAATCTTAATCCATAACACTGCCAGGTAAATAGTTTACCCTGTGTCTATGTGCCAGCTGTGACAGTCACAATAAGTAGATGACTTTTGTGCTATCAGTGGAAACTGTTTATATTTTTGGTACGGTACAGCGGGATCCTTTGAGAGGTATATGTCACTAGATGAGGATACTAAGCTCTATGGGGAGGGGGATGTAGTAGGTTGTTTCCTGTTGGTGCTAGAGGTAATTGTTACAAGGACCAGAAATACCTAAACCCTTGCTGTAGAGTAGCACATGGTAATTTACTTCTGTGTACAACTTATCTGGTCACTGTGGCTATCGAAACATTCTTCCTAAGGAAATATAGGTACTGTTACTGCCAGGTACCACAGACATGCATATGGTAACTCCATATACTTATGTATACTATTTGTCTGGTCACTGTGGCAGTATTGGTCCTCTTGTCAGTAAGATGTAGGCACTTTATAATGTACCATACAATTACTCCATAAATATGTCTTAGTCATTTAATGATGTTAAATGTACCACACAGAAATGTTATACTACAAATGGCCTGGTCACAGTGACAGTTTATATTTTGGAGATAGAGGTTTAATTGGTACCATAACTTAATTTCGTGATCTTTTGAATTTGAAGGAGTGATTTTAATTTCCTTTATAGTCTAGAAATTTATCAACAATGAAATTTAAATCCATAACCTTCTTTGCTTACGTGGCATACTAAGTGGTGAACAAGTTTTAAATTAAGGAATGTAGAAATTAGAAAATAATAATAATAAAAACATGTTGGAATGAGTGCTAAATCATTGATATTTTTAAACAGTGTCCTATGCTCATATTCTAAAGTTATGGACATTTAAGTAAAACATCAGTTAGAAAGTTTAGAAAGTTTTTTTTCATAATGGGGCAAGTAAACTTCCTTTATTTTCTGTGTACACAAATATCACAACACAATGATGTTTGTGAATTGACATTCATGAGCTTGATATAAATTGTTCTTGTCGAAATATTGAATTGATAATAATTTGGTCGTGAAAACCTGTGTTAAGTTATTCCCTCTCAATAAATGTTTCCCTACGTAATATAACACTTTGCCTTGTCAGCACTCAATCACGAACAACTTCTTTCTTTGAGGGATTTGAGACAAACATCACATACTTGCCCATTTTGTACAGTTGTTACTTTACATCACTCCTTGTTAAATCATCAGGGAATTTGTTTGGGACACCTTGTGTGTATAATTATATGGTTGAATTGCTTGGTTTCAGAATACTGTCAGCAGTATGTATACTTTGTCTGGAGAATATGGTTCTGAAGTGTTACTTCTATACCTACTCATGCATATGTTGTATAACGTAAGCCATGTTCATAATTACAGAAATATTGAAATGTTTGTGATATTTTCAAATTTTGAATTTGTAAGTATACTTTTAAAAGTCTTTTGCTTCCTTTAAGAAATAGAGTGACAAGAGAAGGATTTCTAAAATGTTCTGATACATATTCTAAATGGGACTTGGTAGTTGTTTGTGGGTTTACAACCCTTTGATGGTAGAGGAATGAAAACAAAGGTGAAGTTACAAAAATGTTGCATTAAAAGATTTCTATCTTTTATAAATAAACACCGTTAATTGAGTATAAACAAGTCTTATGACAAAAAAATTCAAATAAGTGCAATAGGCAGCATTAAAATCAATTCAATGGAATTTCAAAATGCATGAAAAATTGTCAGTCATGTTATGTATGTATGTTAGTGTTTAGAAGCTTGGAGCAGGTGTACTTGTAGTTATGTTATGACAGACAAACGGTGTTCACACCTATAATTGAGATATGGTTGTAATTTTGTTCCTTCATAATTAACATCCCTAATTGACTTGAGGAAATTGGTAGTTCACAAATTACAGTATGGTTCCTGCAGTATGAAGGTAATTACACTGTACATCAGAAGTCTACACAACAGAGATCAATAATATAGTATTTAGATAGCTGCTAGTCATTACAAATCTCCTGCCCTGTCTACAATGTATGTGGTATACTGCTGTTAGGAGTAGCTGCATAAATTTCAGTCCTTCATATTTTGCTCTAGTTGTTGTGTCATCTGCCTGTCAAAGTCGACATATAGGTATTACTGTGTCTGCTTCCTTACCAAAAGTGCTTGCTTTGGGCTGCTTTTCATGTCCAAAGGTCAAAGGTCAAGGTTACTTGTTTTTATAAATAAAAAAATCAGATTGTTGAATGTATTTATTAGTATTTTTTTTCTTAATAGTCTTTCTTGATTCTTGCCAGTAAGGTGTCAGTCTAGGGATGTGTGTCTCAGGGTGGATTGGTGGATGGGGTTGGGAGTAAGCTTGCTAATAGTTTGGTGCAAAGTTTGCATTTGGTTTCAATTTGTACTATAATAAATCTTACCTAAATATGATCCATGTTGTGCATTTATTTTTGTTTTGTTTTTTATAAATATCCCCTTGAAGAAATAAAAATAAAATTTTCAAAAATGTTTTTTTTTAAACATTATATGTAGTTTTAATACAGTGTTTGGTCAATTTGGAAATATCTATAGGCATATTAATTTTAGCCATATAAGTAGAACTTATGCTAACTCTTTACTGTATGTCCCAGAATCCTCTGGATTTAGTTCCCTTTGACCCGTTACCTCTAATCTGTTTATTCATCACATCGCATACAAATGGATAAATTATTAAATGGAATAAATACAATAAATATCTATGGCTGTCGTTTCATAAATCTCATCTTCAGAAACCTTGCTGGGCAGGCAACACACCCACTTTGTTGAATTCTTGTATTGAATTTGAATTGGCTATTGGCTCTGCTTGCTTGTCGGTATTTCTTCATAAGATATTTTATTAAATGGAAATAGATTTAAGATACTTTTCATCACATTAGTCAGGAAGGTTACATCTTGACAAGCTTTAGTTAAAAATGTGGAAGAGAAAATGTAATGGAGGTGGTAATTTATTGTGACCTTTTCAATTGGTAACTTAATGTTATTGACCATATCATGACATCTCAATCAAATTTTGATTGGCACAGCCAATGAAAAATGTGCAAGGGTATATTAATTACATTAATGTCATATGTTAGAAAATATCACATGGGTGAATTCACTGAATGACAGACAGATTATGTGATAGAAGTATTACTCTGTAGATGTCCTGCTATATATATTACATGTGTTCCATCAAAATATCATGACCTTGACCTCTCCCCCACACTTTGATAGGAATACAGAACCTGTTTACTAGCCTTACTACATGTATATGATAAACCATGTAATGACCCCTCCCCATATGTGTCTAGCATGTAATGACCCCTCCCCACATGTGTCCAGCGTGAAATGACCACTCCCCACATGTGTCCAGTGTGTAATAACCCCTCCCCATATTTGTCCAGTGTGTAGTAACCCCTCCCCACAAGTGTCCAGCTTGTAATGACCCCTCCCCACATGTGTCCAGTGGCTACATTTATCAGGAGGAAAGCTGCTGTATACAAACAAACATGCAGGTGTGGACAGGCAGTAGAGAAAACTGCCACATACCAACAGACAACTTGTAATTATTTTATCACCACATTGCAGTGAAGACTAACTGTGTTGGGCACAGGGTGTGTTACCAATTTGTGCCCTATCAAATACAAATTGATCATAAAATGGCACATTATACATGTGCAGGAGAGAGGGTCACAACTATTCTACCCACCCCCTCCTTTCAAAAGTGGACTGGACTTGTTCCTTTAAGTATATTGTTAAGTCATTCAATAAACTAGGGGTTACAGCATGGGGAGGTATAACTGCTTTAATTACACATGTGTACAGTGTGTTTTTTCGACGTCTGATAGTTAGTGTTTCTTTTCATTAATTAATCTGATTTTAAACAATTATATTTATTGTGTGACTTAGGCTCAGAGTAATTAATTGAAAAATCCAGTAGATGCTGGGCCACAAGTAATTAACTGAAATTTAATGCAATAGACTCAGTTTGTGTTGTATTGTTTAATTAGTATTGTTCTGAGGTGATGAAAGATTTGTTTTGTTGATTAAGTTTACGTTACGTAACATGTAGACAATATAATCAACAACAGCCATACCCTGGAGAGCTAAATATAGACCAACTTCAATGCTATTCGTCTTTCGTGATTTGAGCTTGATCATCCAGGAAGTTTATATGTGGTAATTCCCAATTAATAATACCAAAGGGACGTCTTGACTTAATTATGGCTGTATTTTGTACACGTTTTTGTAACTGGATATAACAAGCACAGTACATGCAATAAATCACAAGTGTACATATCACATATATATTGAAATTATATAAGGAGGTCAAGAGACAGAGCCAAGCCGCTGTGTAAAATTCTTTGATTGTCAATGTCTAATTTCATAACACGCTCTACACCCAGTCCTTTGAGATATACATGTATAGAGAGATCATAATTTACCCTGAGAAGTGTGATTTAATGCACGATTGAAAAGAGCCTGTTTGTGCTGACATCATTTTGGATGAATGAATGTCTAATATTCTGTATACAGCCACGCACTTGTTTCTACTCCACAAATAACCATACCTTTGATATATCTGCGTACCTTTATATTAAAATGTACCAAGTTTTCAAAGGTCCCACAAAAGATATTATGTAATTAGTATGTTTGGTGGGTGCAGTGAGATGAGATTCTTTTCTCAGATAAATTTAGATTGGTAGAACGGGAAGATTGTACATGAAAAACACCAACCCAGATCACCCTGTTTGTTTATTGTTTACACTGCAGATCAAAATGTGTTTACTGTGCTTAACTTTGATCTATAAATGGCTGCCGAGAATTATAATCCTGATATTTTACACATGTCGGTTTTTTTTTTTTTTTATTGTGAAGTTATATTTAGTAAATGTACATAATACTGGTACTTTGTTTTTATGTTATATTAATATTTGGATTTACATTTTTATTCTGGAAGACTTGACAAAATACATGTGAATAGCCTCTGTTAGGACACATGTACAGTTGGATACAGTAGAGACAAATAATGAATTAAACTGCAGCATGCAGCTGCTTTGACCTGTTAGGAAAAGTCTGTGGTGCTAAGGGCCTAAACTTTGAAGCCATGGAGCTCGAGGTGGCTGAGGAAAATCCAAAGTGATCAGAAGAAATATAAAAATCTAGACAGGGAGGATGCTAGTCCCATAATTCAATGAATTAGATGGAATTAGAATGTGGCAGGCCAGTTACCACAAACATGGGGGACTAAAAGTCCAACAACAGTGTCTACTACCTCCAATCTGGAAGATTGTATGGAAGACACACAAGTAACTAGCACCTTTTAATATACCGGGCAAATCTAGAATTAGAAACAGTAGAGCCAAGTTAAGAAGTTAACAATTGCAGGGCTCTCACATCCCATTTTGGGACTGGGGCCCGGGGTCCTTAGAATTGGGAAAAATAGCTGTGTTTTCCTTAGAATTGGGAAAACTTGGGGTCTAAATTCGGAAAAAAAGATACTATTTTGCATCGGGAATGGGGCAGAATATCGACCCCAAATCTGGCAGATCGAGAGCCCTGAATTGTCATGAATTATACACAAAGATATTCAGGAAAGGTATGCCATGACAGAAAACGTCAACATAAAGTTTGACTTTCCAGGAAACGACTGCTGCCATAAATTACATTTGACATTGATTATTAAAGGTCACACATTGTATATATGTGTGTTAGTCCATATATATTCATAAGGCTGTATATTTCAAGACACTTTTTGATCAGACATTTCCATATAAAGAGCTCTAAAATGGACATAAAGGATTATGATGATTCTGATAGGCATCTGACCCTGGGGTTAAGGTCATTGTTGCTAAATATGGTCTGTTGAGTCCTAGAGTCCTATATTTACAGTATATACATATATATCAAACAAGTAGTGATGATAAATACAACACTGATGGTGAAAAGCACTCATTTGGAGGACAATTTTGGCTCTTGGGTTATATTTATTGTCTCATGAAAAGTCAGGATCATTTTAAGGCGGGGGTGTCCTAGTTAAGGCTGTAGATCTCAGCTTCTGTCCTGAGAAACTTGGACAAGGTAGGGATTAATCCACATTAGCAAAATTATCTCAATTCAATATTTCTGATATCAAATTCTGAAGAAATGTCTGTTGTCAATGTTTTCCCCTTCACTAGTTTCAGAGAGCTTTTCAGAACAATTCTGAATCTGAAAAGGGTAAGATTTTTTTAGTTAGTCTCATGGTAGAACATTTTGTCTTTACAGATTGGTTCAAGGCGGTTCAGGGTCTGATGTCATGTGCTGTAGCCAGTTCAATGTTGTCTCTACTGATTGGCCTCTTTTCACTTTGCTGGACATGTAAAGGCTGCAACCCACACCAGGCAACTGGCGCCTTTGCTAATCTCACCTGTAAGTATCTCACAAGCCATGGGTCCTTGCTAATCTCACCTGTAAGTATCTCACAAGGTCACTGGTACCTTTCCTGATCTCACCTGTAAGTATCTCCAGGGTCACTGGTGCCTTTGCTCATCTAACCTTTAGGTGTTTCACAAGGCCAAGGGCCTTCGTTGATCTCACCTGTAAGTATATCACAAGGTCACTAATGCCTTCATTGATCTCACCTGTACATATCTCACAAGGTCACTTGCACCTTTCCTGATCTCACCTGTAGGTATCTCACAAGGACACTGGTACCTTTCCTGATCTCACCTGTAAGTATCTCACAAGGCCACTGGTAGCTTTCCTGATCTCACCTGTAGGTATCTCACAAGGCCACTGGTACCTTTCCTGATCTCACCTGTAGGTATATCACAAGACCACTGGTACCTTTCCTGATCTCACCTGTAAGTATCTCCAGGGTCACTGGCGCCTTTGCTGACCTAACCTTTACATGTTTCACAAGGCCAGAGGCCTTCGTTAATCTCACCTGTAAGTATCTCACAAGATTTGCACAAAATGTACAATCATTGTCATGATTGTCTTGATTATCAGTACGAAGAAATATGAACACTTTGAATTGTTATATTCAAATATCGGTCATTATAATGTAGATAGATAGATAGATAACAAGTGAAGGGAGGCAACTCTTATACATTGATTTTTAATTTGCTTTATTTTATCTGCAGTCCTGTTGCTTGCTGTTGCTGTGTGTGTGTTCGGAACCAAAGCTTACCTAGACAAACAAGCTATTGTGATGCCGTCCCAGACCAGTAGCAACGAAATGCTGTTATTTGGTTGGAGTTTCTGGGTGGCTGTTGGAGCCACAGGAATGGCGCTAATTTCTAGCATATTGTACTTCTGTGTCGGTCGTAGTGACGATACATATTAACTTCTTTAAATGATAATCATAACACTGGACAGGTGTTTGCCTGCTTTTCCTTGTCAATCACTTTCCTTGACTTTGCCAAATATGATTACTGTTTGTTAAGGTAATTTCCCCGTTTTTTTTGGTTAAATTTGACAGACCAGTACATGTTTAAGTGGTAACATTGTTAAGAAAATGACTGTCTCTATTATTTTCTTTTTCATTTTCTTGTCACCTTGACACAAATGACACTGTCTTGAGTTATATTAGATTTTGCACTATGGTTGCTAATAGTACAGAAACACCATTATGTAATAGTGTTGTGGAAATGCAGATACAAAAAAAAATTACACAAAGACATGTTCATTTATTGATATTGTTTTGCTTTTCATTTTGGATTTTTGGTTTTTGATTTTATTCATGTTTGATATCTTTCAACTTTGCTTGGTATAAATTCTGACTTATTTGCTCATTTTATTCTGCTGTTGAATAATATTTTTGTAATTTAAGTAATATCCTGTCGCTACAAAATATTAGTTATTGGGGAGAAAAATGAAAAATGAAATGTAACTTTATTTTTGCAAAGAAAGAAATGTTTTACCTTGGATGCCTGTCCGTATTGGCTGTGTCTTATACAAAATGCTGCAGGTCACATTTGTACATAGAATATCTATGCTTTATAATCACTATTTTAGATGTTTCAATTTTTGAGACATTTTTATCTTGTATTTTTCATTACAAATATAGTTCCTTTCTGAACGTTGACCTTTCCATTTTGATATATAAAATCTAAACTATACCTCTCGTTCACAGAAAAAAAGTCTTATTTTCTTCAAGATTGCATCTTGATTATGAAATTGTTATAATAGTATTTTTTTTATCCAAGTTGTGATTTAGAAAGGTTGTTCGAGAAACTGAGTATCAAACTGATTTCTGAATTTGCAGAAGTACTTAAAGTGTCTTCCTCGGTCTTTACAAGGCAGCATCAGAGTTATTTCCCTTTAATAAGAAAAAGCTATCTTTTCATATAGGGAGGTTGTTGATCAGTACGAAACAAACATTTTATATCCATTGTACATATTTTGTATATATTTATAAAAAATTGATGATGTCTTTATAGTCATAGTGAAAGTTTATATTTGCATATTTACAATTTATAGCTGCTTGAACAATGAAAATCAACCAAGCCATAGATAAGATATTATCTTCAGTAAAAAGGATTGATTTTATATGTGAAGAAATGATATTGAAAAAGTGATCAGATCATTAGTATGCAAATATCTTATTGGCCTTTTTTCAGCATTAGAAATTCATCACTGATTCAAGTTGTGTCAAACTTTAAAAGATTTATAAAAACATGTTGTATGTAATATCAAATTGGCAGTTAACTAATCAGGAATGTTTATAACGAGTGTTTCTGTATTTTTTTTTCGACATGATTATTTTCATACAGGAACATGTGTATTTTTTTCAGTCTTGGAGATATGGAAAGATCAGCATGTTAAATGCTGTGATAATGTGCCATTAAAATTTCAGAGGTTGATTCTTTGGTGTTCAGTTTAACAATATCCATATTGTAATTTGCAAAAATTAACACATTCATAATCTGTGAAAAAAAATGATTGAGACAGCTATATTTGAAAAAAACCCCCATTATTTATAGTATTTTGCATAGAAGGTGCTGGCTTGGTTGATTCGATGGGCCATTTGTGTATATATATATATGTTAATCTAGTCATTCATTCCTCATGTGATTTGACTGCGGAGGTATTAAGGCCTAAATTTGCTGTGGTGTCACCACACTGACTGTATGCTAACCATAAATATACACCACTGCCCTCACAACAGGTCCAGACTGAAAAAATCTGATTTCTGATTGGTCACATGTGATAAGTCATGATAAAACTTTTCTTGGCAGGAATTATTCTGCATCTCCTACAAACTATATCTTAGTGCCCTCTAGTACCATCGAAACAAGGATCTGTTTTCAGTTTGTGTTTATTGAATAAAGAGGCAATTTAGAACATTGAAAGTGAGCCCTGAGTTTGTATATGTCATACACATCCAACCTTAAGATTTCCTGTTTTGGATGGAGATACACATGGTCACTGCATATGAATTCCAAAGTTAAAAGATGAAAAATGTTTAAATCCTGCTTGATGTGCAAAGGTGATAAAAATCCTGCTCACTTGTCAGTATTTAACACAAGAGGTGTAAAAATTTCTACTGTACTTTGTTGCAGGCAGTGGTGTAAATATGGATCAAAGTAATTGTTCAGTGTTGGAAGCCACACACTACGTATATGTCTCATTTCATGTTTTTCACACTAATCTAGTTGCAGTATCATTTTATGAAGAGTTATCTCCCTTCTTGAATCTGTTTGAAATTATGGTTTGCAGCTAGGTTATCATTATGAATACAATAGAACAATGCTTCGAATACAGGATGATAGGTTAGAAATTAGAAATAATGATCATTTGTATATAATTGATCACTTCATACAACTTCTTGAAATGTTGCTCAGGATTCACAAAGTTAAACACAGTCCAGATATCTACATTGAAATAAAAATATGTCCTCATTTCAGGAAAAATGTGAGTACTGAAAGGTGGCATAAACTATGCATTATGTAGTTAATTTTTTTCCAAGGACAGATAACTCTTCCAGGAAATGCTATTCAACTGTCAGAGTAAAAACGTTCTAAAGGAATTTATGTATTTATTTAAAAGTTTTCTACTTTCATTTTAATGAATGTTTGGATTTCTAGTTACTATTATAAGTTAATTAGAAAGTCTTAATAACTTTAAGAAAATGTTGTGATTCATCATCAAATCTCATTTTTTTTTTCGAAATTAAAAATTATACTTAATTTATGATAAATGTTTACCATATGTAAAAGTAACAACCTGTAGCTATTCCAGTAAAATATCTAACCAATATGGGGATCAAAAAATGTATGCATGATGGAGTATTGAAAATTTGCAGTGAACTATATTGTTTTGTTTGAAGTAATTTTTTTTTTGTGAAATCTATTCAACAGACCTGGAATTCACTGTTTTGGTAAATATTTTACTGAAGTAGCCCTTTTTTCATACAACATGCATGGTGTTGACAAGAGATGTAGTCTATTTATGCTTTTACTTCATATTAGAAAAATGTATTTTTCATATTTGCAATTTTTTTTCAAATTTCAATTAATGTTTTATGATTTCTACCAAGAACTTTATTAGAATATAAGACTTTTATGGTAGTTTGTGAATATTGGTATTAGATTTGGTCCATTGTAGACACATATTAATTTTCTTTGATCTTTTTATATTATTTGTTTACAAAATTAAATATTGTGTAAGAAATTATTAAAATGAGGTTGTTCACTAATTAAGGTTGTTCCTATCTTAAAGAAATTATTTCTGAATATTCAGTTTTGTCAATGGATCCTTCCAAAAATTAACGTAATTTATAAATAATTTTCATTTATTGTTTAATAATGTAAGTTTTTTTTTTCAAATTGAATGTAACAATTTGTTAGCTGTTTTTCTTAAGTGTTCATTTCTGTGCCATATTCACCCAGATGCAGTTTTTAGGAATCTTTTCAAAAACTAATTCCATGGGTGTGCAGATGTTTCTTACCGAATTCATACCTAATTGGTTTTTATACCAGCAGGTATAAGGATTGCAGATTTTCTTACCGAATTCATACTTGACCGGCCCCTGTATCTGATATAGGGATCAGTCCGTCATTCATACGTTAGGGTAGATCTTGACTATGATAACGGATACCATGTTTTTTTTTATATTTGTATGAGTTTGTCATTGTTCTTCTTTCTCATTAGTTTATTGTGTGTTGAGACCACAGAGATTGTGCTGAATTTTGCTTCATTTGTCATATTGATGAGTTTCTTAAATGTGGTGATTACATTGATGATGTTATATTTGTATGTGAGTCTTGTATTTCCACATATTTATAACAAACTAACAGTGTTAAATCAATAATCAAAATTAACTTTATCAGACTAAGTATAATTAATATTTCTGATATCATGCATTTTGTGTGAAAAAAATATTTTTTCAGTCATTTTATTTATTTATGTGTCTTGATGTTGTAGTCAATTTATTTTTGAAACATTTTGAAATCTATAATGACAAAGAAACCACACAGCATTACATGTTTTAAAAACTGAAGCCAGTAACAAGAGTTTCATAGGATTTTCTTATTATTGTGTAATTCAATTGTAAACAGTTATCTTTCTGGAAAATGTTTGAAGGTCATAGAGTAAAGTCAAAATAATAGCTCAACAAATGAAAGAAGATTTAACATATTTCTAAAAATTTCGTTTTTGAATGAACATATTGAAATGATATTTAAATTAGATAACAGTGTGAAAATTATCTATCTAAAATGATGTGAAAATATTTTTTCAATCTTCAAGTGTATAAAAAGAATTCAGCTTAATATTGTTTCAAAACCATTGATAAAGTGAAGCTTGAGCTGAGTAAAAAACAGTTAAATATTAAATAATAAAAATAATTTTTGATTCAAATTATATTGGTATCTGTCACTTTGCTCAGTTTCTAAAACAAATATTTAAATATACTTAACTTTGTGGTTGTTTATGTGCAATATATAGTATGATATTAGCTTGATAACATGTGAATTTTTTTCATAATGTAAATTTTGATGCAACAGTTTTTTTTGTAAAACATTTCAAGAGGTTGGTTAACGATTTTATATTCTACATCAATTACGCTCAGTTCAAGGAAAAATCTGTTGAAAATTCTTTTGTACCTTATTGAATTGGAGGAAACCTTTAAAACTGCTATATTAAATGGTGTCACGAATAAAGGATTATATGAATATATTATAAAAAGATTTAAAAAAAAAAATGGATGAAAATTCTTAAGATTTTAGAAATTGGTTGCCATTCCTGAGAAGAAAGACAAAGAAGATGGAGAGACACTTTCAATAATGTTACAGAAAGTCATTAGCTACAATGCATTTAACCTTCTTTACACTATAGCATCTATTCCACAGCCTGATTTTGTAGATAAATGATCTCGTGATAGGGACACTGCAGATGTATTTTGTATGATAGCTGTGTTCACTGTATTAAAGGAATCACATGCAGTCATTAATGATCATATCAGAGATGTGGTTATCAGAATTACATAATAATATATAAGTAAACAGATGTAATCATTTATTATCACTTCATACTCATATTTTATCTCCATCCTGGTAGCTAGCAATAGAAGATTACAAAGTTTGTGTCAAAAATGTGTATGTACTTCAAATATTATCAGATTATTCTCTTTTTATTAAAGCTATCTCTGAAAAGATAATGTTTTTAAAAATTGTAGTTGAAAGAGAAAGAAATAATTGATTTTCTCTGATTTATACATTTGTTTTGATAAACACCGAAAATAAGTAAAAGATAGAGAAAAATAATATTTTTAATAACATCAATTTCAAAACGATTCTTAAACCCGTTCAAGAAAAGTCAGATCGTTTTTGGTTTAATATGCTATCATTTTTCAATACCTATTTAATCATATGTTTGATATTTTAACTGGGGTACTTATCAATTGTGCTTAAATCTAGAAACTGGTGCAATTTATTTATATACTAACACATAGAATTGGATTATTTTCACACATATATAGCTTGTATGTAATCTAGGGAGTATTTGCAGCTGTATTCTATTTAAACAATAAAACAATAATACTGGAGCTGTTTAGAGAATATATTCTTGATAGGTTCAAATTTTGTGTCATTGCTTTATTCTCAGTTAAAAGTGTTTGATAACATCATTAATATTTTTATCAAAATTACTGGTATCTTTTTGGAGTTTTTTTTCAAGCAACGATGACAAGTTTCGTCCATAAAATCCACAAAAGGCAACTGTGGTTGAACATTTGAAGTTTTTCAAGTGAACTTAATGGCCGATATTTTTATATTGATTTTGAATAATTTCATGTATTAGAGGTTAATAGTGTGTATAAATATACTGATATAAACTTACATATTAATATGGAATGTATAGTTTTGTAGACTTTGTAATAAAGGTTTCTTGGTAGAATATTATGTTACAATTTTTTCTGTTGAATTGTCTGCCTTTTAACGGCTTCTTTAACTACTACATTAATTAACACTATGGCAGTATACTGTAATACTCGCTCCACATTGAAGTATTACACCGACATGTAAATTCAGACTGTTAGACAGGATAAGACAATTTTAGGCCCCGAAGCTGTCATCTAAAACAAGTGTAATCAAGCACACGCTGCCACAGGCGATTCCAACCCTCTGAGGGGGATGCAGGTCGCCCCCTCACGTCGCTAGTACACTGACGTTCGTCGATGAGACGATGCCCAGGAAGAGTCGCGGTGACGTCAAACCTGTAACCAACCAAACCAAGTAAACTCAACAGGTACTTTAAGTACATGACTGAAAACGAAGCTGGTGGAGTCAGATACAAGTTTGAAATATGATTATTGTAAGCAGTTGTGAAAATTAATTACATGTCGGAAAATGAAGGATTCATCCAGTGTATGTAAATAACTAGGTAGGGGAAAAACGAGGATTTAGTCGTTAGACCAAAGATAACAAAACTGGAAACAAGGCGACATTTAACATACGATAATGAAAAAATGGCAAACATGCAGACTGTATGGAAGACATGAGAGTATGGACAAATCGTTAGTTAGCTGATGTTTACATGTAAATTGAGTTTTGCGTTAAACTGGTAATTCACATCCTCAACTTTAAAATCAATATACTGTAGTATTTTAACTGGGGAACTTAAAATATATTCTCATACAGCACTGGTTGTGGTAAGTAACGGGATACATTGAAGGAAAACCAATCCCAACTGAAAAAACAAAGAACTTTCACAGCATATAGTGTTTACTTGTCGCGTTCGATATTCAAGGGCCTATTCCCAATATCATGATTTACATACATGGTGTCAGCTGAATAACTAAGGTTTCAAAAGAAGCTAGTTGATGAAAATTATGGGGAAGTTTTAAAGTCGCCATAAGTGAGCTCATTGGCAAATATTCTATTTTTTTGTGCGATATGAAGCTGGGCATGTTTGATGCTCGATAGTTTTCATGTTGGTTCCGTTGTCTTATAACTCGTTCTCGTTTGAGATAGTAGCATAACTTACGTGGATTGACCAAGATTTACATGGCAGGTGTCGTCGATGTACGTAAAACCTTCCCTATAATTTTCACCAAAATGCATCTTTTGAGACTCTGTGTTGCGACTTCTTGCACGAAATTTTTTATAATGGAAGAAGATCAATGAATATTGAATCAATTGCGACTTGTGAACACCATAGTTTGGTGATGCAGGGATGTTGCTATCAAGAAATGGAAAATAAATAACAATAGGGAAATTGAAATCGTCACGCTCATCATACAGCTGTATGGAAGGCTGTCCATTGTGGTTCTGTTGTTGGAAAAGAGTGAGATAAGCGGCTGATGTAGAAGAGACAAAATATGAAATATGAGCCGAATTTGACTTAGCTTTCCTAGAAACTTCAGCAAAGTTCTTCATATGTGAGTACATGGAGGGAATCCCAGGATCAAAAGGTGACTTATTACCGACTATGATGCCAGGTACGACGACCCCAGACGTACTTCGAACGACCAGATTATCAGTCCTGTGATAGCAGTTAGCAGATACGGTGAGTGCTGCAGTGAAAGATACGTATTTTATGTAGCTTGTGTAAATACAACGTGAATTGGACACAGAATAACACATAGTGTCAAAGCAAAGAAAAGGTAATAAAATATGTCTTCTCAAATAAAATAGAGAGAACCAAACGTAAATAAAAACAAAAGGAGGAGTGCCAATTTGGGCCTTCTGGCGGCCATGACCGATATTTTTTATTTCTTGTGTAGGAATTCCTTGGGGTTAGGCGGTCATGATATGACATAAAATTAAGGTCAGATCTGAGCCATTCATTAGTTATGGGGGGGTAAAGTGGGGGGTAAAATTCATAAACAGCTCCATTATGACAAACCTACATTATATTTTTGGATTTTTTCTTCTTAATTTTCATGTAATAATCCATATCAAAACATTCATTAGTAAAATTGATTGAAAAAAATATTCCATTGTTGAAAAGTAGGTCATGGTAATTAAGCTCATTAATTGCTAATTATATTAAAGATGAACTTAATTTTCTGCCTTAATGCACATAAAAACAATACCTTTATCATGTGTCATGCTTTAGTAAGATTTATTTTTGAATACTTTATAGAAAATGGAGAATTAATTAATGGGAGGGGGCGGGTTCACACTTTTGACAACTTTTGGTTGATATCAGAGTTGTCTTATGTAATTATATTAGATAATAAATATCTAATAAATAAATGTTAAATTGTACTGCATTAAGAACTGTTTAAAATAAATTGCTTGATAAATGTAGAGATATTTAAACCAGTTTGGTACGGCTGGTTGAGCTTTAAGCTAAAATGGCGGGATATCATGCCATCCCCTGACATATACCTTGTTAAGGATCTTTGTGTCTACCGGTGAGTGTACATGTGCACCTTGTCTCAGACAGTTCATATACCCTTATATATACAATTAATACGTGGCAACTACACTTCACAACCTCAGCGATTTTAGTATACTTTCTTGGTTTGACTGTCACTGATATTGTACATATAATTTAGACATATAATTGTAATTCAACTGTTGTTCATAATTTTGTTCATCCAAATTAAGGTTTTAATAAGGAGTGTTTTCTAAGTTTATGCCCTGTTTTCTTTTCTTTTATCAATATGCCAGTGCACAGGCAGTGCGCTTGTTGTAAAGCACAATATAAAGTAAGGCTCTGTTGTCTGAATAAAACAGACATTCTGTCTTACTTGAAAGCAAATATTAATGATGCCTTAAGGTTTGGTGACCCCGTATGTAAAAAATGCAGGGGAAGATACTACAATCACCATTCATCTACTGAACATCCTAGTAGCGATGTAGAGCACCAGCTTGAGTCACCTGAAAACAAAAAAATCAAACTTGACATTCCACGGGCTACATTAGGTGAATCTCGATGTTTCATTTGTAAAATGTTAAGAGAGGAATGTAAAAGTAAAATGGTAATGCTCTCAACAGAAATGCGAGTAAAGGTTTTTATTAAGACAGGTATCCTTGTCCCAAACACCTGCAGATGTTGTTCTTCCCACATAGTGAATGGTGATTTCCCATCTGATAGTCTATCTTCACTCGCATATTCCAGCAAAGACACTGAACTGGATTCTTCTGAAATATCAGAGATCCTTTTGACACTTAGGGCAGCTGCTTCAAAGAAAAGTTGTTTAGACTTTGATTCCTCAGATGGATTAACTGATCAAGATTACTACCGTCTCACAGGTCTGTATAAAAATCAATTTTCTGACCTTTTACGATCAGTTAATCCCTCTCTTTACTCTACACTGAACAGAAGCGCAAGGACTGCATTAGCCATCCTGCTTGTAAAGTTGAGGACTGGCATGTCTTTATCAATATTAGCTTCTCTGTTCAACATGACAAAGAGAATATGTGGAAAATGTATTCATTCAGCTCGCCAAGCATTGGTGACCCACTTCGTTCCTTCACACCTTGGCCTGCAACACATCACTAGAGAACAAGTAATTCAAAACCATACAACGGTATTTGCAAGGAAGATGTTTGCCTCTGGAAGATGTCGCTATAGCTGTTGCTGATGGCACATATATTTATGTTGAAAAGTCCAGCAACTATACTTTCCAACGACGCTCTTTTTCGATGCACAAAGGACGCCCTCTCCTGAAACCAATGCTTCTTGTGGCCTCAGATGGCTATATACTGTCTGTCCTAGGCCCATATTTAGCAGACGGTCGAAATAATGACGCCAACATTACAAAACACATGTTGAAAACTAACACTGAGAACATCAAGGATTGGTTTCAAGATGATGATGTTCTTGTCGTTGACAGAGGCTTCAGAGATGTGACAGAACTGCTGAATGATGCTGGCATCAAAACAGAAATGCCATTTGTCTTGCCAAAGGGGCAGAAACAACACACACATACTGAGGCAAACGAATCTCGTCTTGTAACAAAGGTGGGTTGTGGAGTCGGCAAATGGGCGGATTAAGCAGTGGAAGACCTTGGGACATGTTTTGCCCAACACTCTCATTCCAGTTGTAGGTGATTTTGTGAGAATTGTGTGTGCAATTTGTAATGCTTTTCGCCCCCCACTTGCCTCTGATTCTCCCAATGACCTCATCATTGCTGAGCGAATGTTGGCTCTGTCAAAATGTCCCAATAAATTGCAAATTCAAGTTGAAAAAGAAGGTTTGGCTAGGAAAAGAGCCATATGGGTCAAGCTTGATGAGGCCAGTTGCCTGACTTTCCTCAGCTGACAGAACCGGAGTTGAGAGATCTTACCATGGGAGTATATCAGTTGAAGCAGGCAAAGTCATATACCATGGAGCACTTGTCTGAAGATGGCCAGTATGAATTAATGGCATGCAGGGAAAAGCCTGGCTTAATTAAAGTTCAGATTCGTTCCAGACATGTTGCTTCGAAACTGTACAACCTGTGGATTGAGTATTCCCCTGGTTTGACTCCTATATCTGGTTGGTATTGCCAGTGTAAGGTTGGTGCCAGGGTAGTGGGCTGCTGTGCCCATATTGCATCTGTTCTCTGGTACCTTTCTTATGAGCGACACCAGCCTAGGATAGCACACCCAACTGCCTCATCAAGCTACCTCAGCTGTGCTGATGACGCAATGATGATTGAGGACTGGTCTGAGTCTGACAGTGACAATGAGTAACTAACTATGTGTACGACCATTGTATGTATAGTGGAGTGAAATGCAACACTAGAGGTTAAGATTGATATCTTTCATTAGCCATTTCTGTGTTAATGCTTCGGTAAAACCACTAGATACAGACATATGGTCAAAGTTGTCGAACTAAAATTCAAAGCACCGCCTCTTCTTTGTTTTCTTTAAAGTATGCAAAAATATTTCTTATTAAAACATGGTACATGATAAAGGTATTGTTTTTATGTACATTAAGGCAGAAAATTAAGTTCATCTTTAATATAATTCGCAATTAATGAGCTTAATTACCATGACCTACTTTTCAACAATGGAATATTTTTTTCAATCAATTTTACTAATGAATGTTTTGATATGGATTATTACATGAAAATTAAGAAGAAAAAATCCAAAAATATAATGTAGGTTTGTCATAATGGAGCTGTTTATGAATTTTACCCCCCCACTTTACCCCCCATAACTAATGAATGGCTCAGATCTGACCTTAATTTTATGTCATATCATGACCGCCTAACCCCAAGGAATTCCTACACAAGAAATAAAAAATATCGGTCATGGCCGCCAGAAGGCCCAAATTGGCACTCCTCCTTTATTTGAACTTTTGACTGAAACTAAATATGTGATAAATATCGCAAGGTGGAAAATGACACAGCATGATAGCTAATAAAAGGTGAAAAAAGAAAATTTACTTTCTCAAACGTTTAACCAGAACTGGAGGTAACCTAATCGACTAGAATAATTTGGAAATAAAGCTATTTATAGAAAATGTTCAATTTTGACAAAATTATTCACGAGAAATAGAATCTATTGTTGTGTGTGTTCGAGATCGTTTTAGCCCAGTCTCAAGTTAACATTCTGTAACTAAAGACACACAAGTGAACTTAGCACATTTTAATACAAATTTAGAGTTAAATACATTAGAGCCAAAAAATGGATTAAACTGCATCATACAGCTGTTTCGCCAGTGATGCTAAGGACCTAAATTTTGAAGCCTAGGAGACAACTTAGGAAAACCCAATGAAAAGTTAAAATCTAGACTGGGAAATGCACTAGTCCCACATTTCAGTAAATTCTACAATGTTGATATATAAATATATATTCCGAACGAGCCACTTTTTGACAGAATTTAAAAGAGTGGCGGCAAACGAAATTTCGTTACAGAATGTCAGTCAGCCCTCGACCGAGATATATTAATCACAAGCACATACAGGTAATATATTCTATTGGTATATTTATCTGTGAAGGAAATCGCATAATTCCAGTGATTAACGGTTATCATTAAAAGGAAGAGGCAGAAACAGAAGTAGGAAAGTCCACGACAGGGAATCCGCAGTATATAACACTGTTACACTTTTGGCCTAAGCTTGAGAAGTCGAAGAAAGCAGCCAATGGGAATTATCGCATTGTGTAATTAGGTGTTCACCTACACAAAGTAAAAATATGCTCGCTCATATTCACTTCCTCAAGGAGAAGGCTTGGTAATACAAATATTTGCAGCATTTTAACCCGTAAAATATGCATTTCAAGTATCAAAGAAACACTGTAGACATTATCTTATGTTCATTTATTTTTGTATGGGAGTGAAATGGATTAATCGATTACCTGTAACGTATGTCTATACACCAGCTAGTACTTGTACCCACATAAAGCAAATAACGTGATAGAGTCAGCCCAGATTGTAGTAAAATATATGCTAGAATTCTGATTAAGTAATAGAAATAGAGATAACTGTGAAGTATATTCTACTCCACATGTCCGGACTGGGAACACGTAAACTACTCCATCATACGCCCTTGATCGCTAACGAGACAGTGTAAACGAAATAACCGTATGATGCAGCCGATGTTCCACTTCCAATATTCGTTATCCTGTGTTCGACAGATAATGTTCAACATCCAATGTTCCACATCCAAAGTTCCACATCCAGTGTTCGACAGCCAATGTTCAACATCTATTGTTCAACATCCAATGTTAGACCGCCAATGTTCCACATCCAATGTTCAACTTCCAGTGTTCGACAGCCAATGTTCCACATCTATTGTTCAACATCCAGTGTTCGACCGCCAATGTTCCACATCCAATGTTCAACTTCCAGTGTTCGACAGCCAATGTTCCACATCTATTGTTCAACATCCAGTGTTCGACAGCCAATGTTCCACATCCAGTGTTCGACAGCCAATGTTCCATAGCCAGTGTTCTTCATCCAAGGTTTGACATGAAGTGTTCGACATACTGTAAAGCTTGTAGGTTTCAACGGCTTCTGGTTCTCGTGGTTTCATGGACGGAATGAAATTAAAGCAGTGTCCGTTCATAACTTTCGTAAAAAGTAGACGATGAAACAAAAATTAGTAATGAAACCCAATGTGCGTACATAACTTTCTTGAAACGTAGGCGGTGAAAACACAATTAGTATAGAAAGACAGTGCCCGTTCATAACTGTACCTTCACAACTTCCATGAAAAATTGAGACTGTCAAACCAAAGTATGGAATACAACTTAATATACGTTGTAATTTCATATCGTCCGTGAAAAAAGCTCTTTAGTAAAACTTGAAAATTTGAACCGTCTAGAAACATATCCTTTATAGTATGATTTATCTATAATTAATGGAAGATTGAAGTTTATTAGAAATTTAAATCCACTCATCATTATAGATATCTTCTCGTGCCCACCCTCTACTGATGCTTTAATTTCGGTTTTTGTTGAGTCACCTTTGTTTAGCATCTAGAAACTAAACTTACCTAAACACCTTCTTATTTAGTCATATAAACTATAAAGCTAATAGTGATATGTCACAATTTTTCGCTTTTTGGGCTTGTTGCCAATATCGCGAGCTCCGTTCTAGATAGTGGGTAGATAAACTTGCAACACATGATATCGAGAGATCTAGTTAAGCTGGTGAAGCTTCATGGTCGATATCATGATTTCATTGGGAAATTTCTGTATCTTGGGTCGTTGTACGGTGTACTTGTTAATATGTCGGGTAGTTCCGTTGTTGTTAACCTTGTTGTCTCTGAGAACGTGACATCACTTGAATTGACCTAGATTCTCAAAGCGTCGATGAAGACACTTCCCTCCTGGAACATCTGGTCTTATTTTACTTGACATTTTCCAAGGGTGTCCGTGAAAATCCTTTTTCTCATACTTTGCCCTCGTTTTGGTTGAAGTTTCGATTTTGTATACCATTTCAAGAGCTAATAGTCTCGAGGTTCCCTTCATTATCACAGTTAGGGCAACGTGAGATCAGAGTCCAACTCTAATGAATAGACTACCGCTTAAAACAACATCTTACCAGAATGTTATACCCAAGTCTTATAACAATGATTCTCAGTCACATAACATTGATACTCCATCTTATTACATCGATACTCCATCTTATAGCATTAATAATGCATCTTGTATCATTGATGCTCAGAATTATAACATTGATACTCCGTCTTATAACACGACTGCTAATCAGGTATGTGAATAGAAACAGTCGAGTAGTGGTAAGAAAAGTTGTAGCGTCAATAGGTTCCTAGGTGTAAATGCATGAACCGATTTCTCATCAATGTCCACTAGAGCATAGCGGGGAAGGGGGTCTGATAGCAAACGATAATGTTGTAGGCTATATTTACAATGGATTGTTCAACTCCTTAAACAGAAGACAAGAACATATTGTGCAATATAACATGAACACTCCAAGAACAGCATATTCACAAACTTGATAGATTGATTCATATGTCTAATTGATGAAGGTTAATTGGTGGAAGAGAAAGTAAGATGTGTTGAATTCGAGAATATGAATAAATTGGTAAATAACCAAAATAAACAATATATGACACAATACGAAAAAAAATACACAAAGTTTGATATTGATTGTGAAATAAACGTGACAATGACGAATAACAATTTTGTTGGTGGAGTTTTGGATAAGGCATAAACTGCTACCCATTGTAATACAGCTACTGTCATTTGTCCATGTTACAATTATTGACCGAAGACGAGACAGGAATTTATCAAAACATAAAAAGTTGCGCGCTTTCAAAAATACCTTCCAGTGAAAAATGGGGTCAGCAAGTGTTTTCTCATCACGAGTTTGATAATCTGAGGTGAAATCAGTGACTATAAATACATAATCGAAATGCGACAGAATGTAGTGGGCTATGTTCAATCCTGAGTGTAAAGTTTACTTGCGTATTGTTGACATTGTTAGTCACGTTGCATATCTAAAATATATTATGGAAAGTTCACCTAACTATACAGTTAAAGGTATTTATCGGCTTTTTGCCATCCAAATTTCATAAAAAATTACTGCACACACTTAAGCAATTATATAATAAAAAATCATAAAGTAAAACCCTCAAGTTCTAAGAAAATCGACATCGGGTTCAAACGTTTTACAATTTGGAATGCACATTTTATTTCTTTTGATGTATTTTCATAATGTTAAATATATCACTTTCATTGGCGATAGACCAAATCGTTTGTACTTCAAGTCGACATGTAATATTGTCTTCTACAATGAAAGCTTGTTATCAATCTAGCTTTAAAGCAAAGCTTTGGTTGTCTCTCCCTTACCTTTATCTACATGTGTATTGTAAAATCGTCTTTTCCATTTCTACGTATTAGACTCCCTACTGTCACTGACGAGTCCTACAAAGGCATAACGACTGTTTGTATCATACCTGATATAAATTTTGTGTTCATAAGTTAGCATGTATATCTTTTGTATAGTCCTATATTGGTTTTGGATTAAAATTTCCCCCTATTTGGTTTATTTGTTTTTATCAAATTGGATTATACTTAATTACTACCGTGTTTGGTAAGTGTGTATGTTTACATTATATTTCCATTTTATTTACATATTCGTTGAAAATCACCACGGAAATAAACGTTAGTCGAAATTAAGACATATGCAGTAAATAATATGATGTAAGTAGTCTTATGCTAACTCCTCAGAAAATGTAAAAAAGGGATTTCAGAAATGATATCAGGCGTGAGGGAGAATAAAAATTTATTGCATGTGAAGAACACCCGTTTAGCACAACCTTGAATTGTTATTACATGGACAGGTAAGTCATTATACAGGTGAAATTAACACATGTATAAAGACACTTTGAATATACATTGTAGATAACACTATCTACCTTACCTAGTACAAAATGCATGTTGCGCATTCCGTTGGTTATCATTAAGCTAGTCAACTTTGCTCACTTCGTCATTTATCAAAATCAACACAGGGTGGCGTAAGCCATTCTATATTTAAGTATTAGCAAATCATATTTGATGACAGACAAATATCCTGTGCGGGATATATATCTTTGCAGGTGTATATACTTCCGTATCGGACTGAAAGTATTTTAAGTTTTCCGAGAACATATACATGAAAGATAACCGTGCTATATAAGTCGTTGATATAGACGATCTTCGTTAGTATGGACAGTGACACAGAAGACACCATTAGAATTTGAATTGTAAGTATTCTTTATAATATACCACATACCTCAGATATCTTGGTATGCTATACTAATAAGCATGGTTATCAACAATTAGTCACATGTACAAGTGTAGGTGTTGGTATCCAAGTGATACCAAACAATACTAAACAACATATCCTGACTTCCTTGTACATTGTCTGATTCTAAATGATGAATACAACGCTTACAGTCTGGTCTATTATGTAATATCATTGTTTAATCAAGTTAAATCTTAAAGTTTGGAAATAAGAAATGTTTTTATAGATTATTTTCTTTCAACAGTAGACACATTATCTTGAAAGAGAGAGAATATCGTTATAGACATACGGTCGTTATATGGAGGTTGTCGTCATAGATGTTTTTTATTTTTACATATAGGGTCTTTGACAGGTGGTCTTTACATATATGTAGTCTTTAGGTAGATGCTTACATTATAATGTGAATATTTTTTCAGTTTTTCTAGACAAATAGTATTAATGATCAGGGAGTCGTTGATTGGTTACAAACTGACCACTACCACTACCACTACCATATATGGAGGATAAAATACTCGACATCAAGCGAAACCTTCAGCAGTAAGTACAACACAATATTATATACATTTTCAGTGAGTTAATTTTTTTTAATCATTTTTATTTTTGTGATTTATTTTGCTGTGTGTGTGTGTGTGTGTGTGTGTGTGTGTGTGTGTGTGTGTGTGTGTGTGTGTGTGTGTGTGTGTGTGTGAATGGAATAAATAAAACCCCCAAAGAACAGATACATTGCTACTAAAAATTAATATATCTCTTCACTTCTGTGAAAAAAACCCATTTGGCAAATCCGCGATGTTCTGAACCATCGAAAATAAACTTTACAATATCTTACCAGTAACTGTTTGCACAATGATCTTAATATTCGGTTTATTACAATTTGGCGATAATAATCACACCTACTGAAAAGGCAGAATATCTTTACTTAGATAATGAAGGCCAATGTATTTATCTATATAGTGACATTACTTACCGCCACGTGACCAGCGCCTAGTCTCGTTTGGACCCGCTTGAGTTTTATTTAGGTGCGGCCAGGACAGTTTTAATAGCATGATTAGCTTAATAGCAAAACCATATCTGAAACATATTCTTATGACAAACATTGCATATTGATGCGTTTGTAAAAATTCAAATAAAAAAACTTTGTGTAATTCTCATTTAATGTAGCTTTAATATTTACTTTCAAAGCAATCGCACTTGAGCGTTTTAAATAAATTATCAGAAGTCTGACGAGATATTGAAAACACGAGGCCAACAAAACAATTATCAGTGAGTCAACCTAATCATACACAATTCAAAGGAAAATAACATATCGCAAATTAGAGTTGTTACATAATTTCTTGTATTGAATATTTACTTTGTAAATTTTGTTTGAAAATCCAAACACTTGTTATTCATTGAAAAGACATTTATAATGACATTGAACTACTTGAACGTGGATATTTTTTTCGAAAGTGAACGTTTTATTTTTGTGCGTTTAGAAATTTCGTGTGACCATTTTTCTCAAATATCAGTCCATGTATTATTTCAGTATTTTATCAGAAATAAAGGAGGAAAAAAGCTGTTCATTCGAGTATCATTATTTATTGATGTATCTAAAAATTGTGTATTAATCTGTTTAATGTATTAAAACTATTTTGGTTTGTAAATTTTATTTCACCTTGGTTTACAATGCTTCCCTACAAATGTCATTTATTGACAGGTTATATACATATTTTATGAAACACAATTTCATTCTTGGAAAGTTAGGAACCTATGACTTGTGAAAAAGAAAGAGAAACATCGATTGGGTATACCTGATATGTTAAATCGTTTAAATATAGGCCTATTTTGATGATTTATAACGACGTTGCCATCAGATCCCTTTTCATTCCAACCCGTGACGCAAAACGTTAAGGACTAGTTTGTCAACAGAAAGGTAGATAGATTGTGGTCTGTGGCTGTACGACTGCTTGATAATCATTATGTAACACGAATTGTACATTTATAACAATCCTATTGATTTTTCTGTCATTTGTATTTCATGTTTGTTTTGTATTCTTTTGTCCAATTTACAATATAACAGACAATTTAAGGACATCATACATTTTTTTAATTAAAACATCGTGTGATACAGTTTAATTATGTGTTAATCTAACGTTGTGTTAATTTAAACATCATTAACCTTTTAATTAACTTCAAAAATGTTAAATCTGTTACCATCATATCCATCTTACATGTGTTAAAGAATATTCAGCTAAAATCTCATCGACAAATAATAAGATATATTGATTTATTTCTGTCACAATAAGAGTACATGAAATAATATTTTGAGATCAAGCAATTGTTTAAAAAGATACTCACGTAGCACTTATCGCATGCACAGCTCCTTAAATCATAGGGCAGTATTAAGAAATGAAATTGTTAGAAAGAACAATTACAGAATTCTTGCTAAGTACAAATTTTTTAAATTACATAACAAAATAATTTTATACAATTGACATAAATTCCACAAACGTATCAGTTGCCACGTACACAATCTCTTAAATTATATAATAGTAATACAGAATGAAAGATCACTGACGTGACTCATGTCAAGTATATTTAATATCATATCAGTATCATGGAATAGAAAATGTTAAAAATGACACGTGACGCTTGTAACTTTCCTTAACATTACTCTTAAATGTAAGTATTAATATGTTAAAAATGACTCTTATGTGACGCTTGTAACTTTCCTCAACATAGCTCTTAAATGTAAATATTAATATGTTAAAAATGACACTTATGTGACGCTTGTAACTTTCCTTAACATAACTCTTAAATGTAAATATTAATATGTTAAAAATGACACGTGACGCTTGTAACTATCCTGAACATTACTCTTAAATGTAAATATTAATATGTTAAAAATGACACTTATGTGACGCTTGTAACTTTCCTCAACATAGCTCTTAAATGAAAATATTAATATGTTAAAAATGACACTTATGTGACGCTTGTAACTTTCCTCAACATAGCTCTTAAATGTAAATATTAATATGTTAAAACTGACTTTTACATGACGCTTGTAACTTTCCTTAACATAGCTCTTAAATGTAAATATTAATATGTTAAAAATGACACTTACGTGACGCTTGTAACTTTCCTTAACATAACTCTTAAATGTAAATATTAATATGTTAAAAATGACACATGACGCTTGTAACTATCCTGAACATTACTCTTAAATGTAAATATTAATATGTTAAAAATGACACTTATGTGACGCTTGTAACTTTCCTCAACATAGCTCTTAAATGTAAATATTAATATGTTAAAACTGACTTTTACATGACGCTTGTAACTTTCCTTAACATAGCTCTTAAATGTAAATATTAATATGTTAAAAATGACACTTACGTGACGCTTGTAACTTTCCTGAACATAACTCTTAAATGCAAATATTTATATGTTAAAAATGACACTTACGTGACGCTTGTACCTTTCCTTAACATAACTAATCTTACGCTCAATTCAATTATGTTAAGTCTAGCGGTCTATTATGGTAGATATCAACCATGATATGATATATGATATATGTTATGACATGATATGATACATATGGTATGATTTGATATGGATTGATTTCTTAAAGCATAAGATATACAACTAAATACGTTATCTTTCGACAGCAAGTAATATATTGAATGTCAAACCAGTAGTATGAATTTTCCATACTCGATCTAATTATACATGTCCCTACGTGACATACGACAAGAAAAAGATAGCTACCCTTTGATGACTTAGAAAATTAATAAATTTTGATGACAATAATCCTAGATGTTTTCTGTAATTTAACAGAACGCATTTTCGCAACATTATAAATGATGTTGCTTGTATATCCAGTTTTGATTTCATTTCAAAATACATAATGTAATTTGGAATCTTCATTGATCGTGTCATATTGAATTTCGTTAACGAGGTCAGGGATATCATTCCAATTGGATGTTTAACGTTGTTTTAATATCAGTTGAAGAATTGAACAATTTGATATCACAGAATATAGTTACGAAATTATGATATCTATTTATCATACAATTTATTTTTCAAGTGAATAACAGAGTTGGACAGGAATTAACTTCGTAACATGTAATGATAGTGTTCTTTATGGAGAAAGAATAAAACATTTGATATAATACAAAATTAATATACATAACAACCATAAATATGCCTTTAGAGAAGCGTATGTTTTGTTTTTTAAGATATCAACCAAATTCGACACATCAAGACATCACGACCTCGATTTGAGATACAGAAGAAGCTGACACCAGAAGATCGTGTTGTCGGCTTTGTGGTCGCATTACAGTAATCAGTACATGTAAATGCGTCCTCAAGGTCGATTATACGGCTTCACATTCGGCGCCAGAGATTACCGAGGAAAAAAAGAACAGTAAATATTTCCCACCATGTTTTCTATCATTCATTAAACATTATGTACTTTTCTGAATATTTACATGTACATATTATCTATTTGGTTTATCTGGTGTGGCTTTGTGCAATCTATTTAAATTACTAGTGAATTTTCGTGTAAAAGACGTTTTCTTGCATCAGCCCATTAGAACTATAAATTTGTAGTCCCAATTGATTGTTGATAATTTAACTAAATGTTTGGTGGGCTTCTTGGAGAATTTTATTTCCGTTTTATTTTACATTCTCCTTCATGGTTAACAATTGTAACAATGTTCATTTCATTTGAAAATGATGTAGATACATTGAAAACAAGTATGATGTCATTGTTTAACGGGCAACTGAGATAGCAGAACATCTGTATTTATCTAGGCCAGGAAGGCTTGCAGATACCTACTGATGACCTGGCAAGTGGGTTTGACCTGTGAACTCCATGCTGAGCATAGCGAAAACGATTGCATTACTGTTACGTATAAATCATAAATGCAACCGTTAACGCTGTTGACAAATGGAAATTTACATCCCCTGGTCTATATCAAATATCAGTAGTAGCTGTGATGCTGGTGGCTTGTTATCATATGTGTTATCAGTATGTGTACTTACAGTTGTAATCTCTTTATCTACTAACTCTAATGCTGTTTTCTACTGTTACTGCTAGTATTTTAACGATGGAAATATTTTAAAGACATTTATCATTATATCATAAATTTATTACAATATGCTTCACACAATGTTATTCATTGATCTTGATTTGATGATGATGATGAATTGTTGAATGTGGATGATGATGATGATGATGCATTATTTAGGATGTACACTAATCATGATAGTAATATTGATTGTGATATATATGTTGAAATGGATGATGAGGAAGATTATCATGTTTTTGATGATGATGATGATGATGATGATGATGATGATGATGATGATGATGATGATGATGATGATGATGATGCATCATTTAGTGTGTAACATAATATTGATTGTGATATATGAGGATTATCATGTATGGTGATAATAATAATAGTAATGATCACATGCATTGTTGAATGTTGATGATGATGTTGGTGATTCTTTTGAATGGAGTGTTCTTGTTTGACACGCAATGACTATATGTGCACCTGTGGTTGGATGTGTGAGAGGGTGTGAGTGTATTTGTCCTGTTCAACGTGTAAAATCTTGAAAAATAAAAAATTATAAAAAATGTTATTCATTGATACTTACCTTAAATATCAGTTTATCTACATCTTCCATGTATTCAGAAGTCCTTAACATATAGAGGTTGTTCAAAAGACACACAAATGCATAGCATCATTTGAAACAAAGTAACATTACATTACAGTAGAACCATATAATGAATTGTAGCACTGTTTTGTCCGTCGAAATGTTGTCCTACAAGACGATACCTAGTAACATGACTACCATGACGGTTTACAACTGGTAAAACCATCCTCACCCAAAATGTCATTGCAAAACCTGTGTAGAGAACCGAAAGGAATTTACAGAAAAAACATAGTGTATAAAAGGAACAATCCTACTTAATGTTTCTTTCCAGATTGTTTGTTATTTTTCGTATTTTCACTTGAGGTCATATATGTGATTTTGTTAATTAATTCTATTTTTGCTTGACAGAATAAAAAAGCGAAAATTTGAATCCCTCTGAAATGTCTAATTTTACAGGAAGATATCAAGGAACGGAAGGAAAATGCAGCGGTTACTTTATTGTATTGCCCCAGTATGGTTTCTTTACAGAGACCTGTCTAAGGAACCAAAGCAAAGCTTTCATAAATACTCATTTTTAGAAACCAACTTCACAGGAATACAAAAGTTTACTTAAGCAAGAGCCCGGAATGATTTTCTCTGAAGGTGTTGCCACTTTTTCCGTCATATTTATTAACCCTACCATTTAATGCTGTCTCACCTAGGTACGTAGTTGTGTACGGACCTACCTTTGTACTCATTATATATACATATGCCTACCTTTTCATAACTATCTACAAACCGACTTACCGCGACAAGGAAGTTTATGCTGACCGAGCGTTATGCAGTGTACATTGTACCTATCCATATATATCATACACTTTAAACGTAAGTTAGTGACTTATCTGTGTTGCAAGTTTCTGGTTTCCTCGATCTGGTTTTTCCGGCAACTAACCGATATAGGAAATACCTTTTCATGTATATATGAACTGTCTTCTTACATACCAACTTACCGAGTATACAAATATGTGTGTTAAGATGTCAGTATATCTCTTTACATACCTAGTTAATCAATAAATCAATAATTAGTGACTTATTAACTGCTATTGTCTTTTACCAATTCACCACTATCATGATCAGATTAGCTCAGAACTAACTATAAGCATCTGTTTTAAAATTATGTTTTCGTGGGGCTTTAATTTCGTGGGATTTTTTTTCAAATATAAACCAAAACACAAAAGCCCTTTGGTTGTCATTTGATTGTGTTTGCCAAAAATAAAGATTCGTGAAATAAAAAAGTAAACGATTTTACGTCTTATTTATAAGTATTATCCTGTGTATAAATATATGTAACTATCTACCTGTCCACAAGTTACCTACCTGTCGACTCATTTATTTATGTAAATAGACAAATACTGCCAAATATACCTACATACACTTTCATTTTATTTTTTCATACCTATTGTATGCATATAACCACTTTTCTGTCTATCGTGTCACATTCCTTCTGTTTTGTGTTTCATATATAATTTAAACCAATACTATTGTGCCAATAAAATGACTTGACAGCAAGCTTCGTTCAGATATGTCCTCTCCTAGCCAGACACCCACCCACACACACACACACACACTTAAAAAACCACCCACGTAACATACAATGTAATAAAAGTATGAATCACAATTCTTCAACATTTAATTTTACCAAGGGAGATAACCCCTATAACAGTTACAAAATTATGTTACACAATTATAAACCCAAAACACCGACAGGAATCCATACTGATCTGATGTGTTATTTCGTCAGTTATTCTAGCAACCTGTAATGACAATTTTGATCTTTCTACTAGCATCCGTGGTTTCGTGTCGATATGTGCAAGGAAAGGAGACGCCAAAAAGTTTTTACAAAAGAAATTCAAGCGATCTTCCTTTAAAAGCAGGTAAAATAGTCCATATATCACAATAATGATATAAAATGTATATCTATATGTAATAAAATAACTTATATTTTAAACAACACTTTGAATTCAACTTTTTTATCTGAATATTTTATTACGTATAAGCTAAAAACAACAACAAAAATATTCAAAAGAAGAACAATTAACAAAACGTTTGGAAAGTTGAAAGACGTAATGAAAACCGAGAGATAAAGAGTTCAATTTCCACATGGACACTGTAGGTATATAAAGACGTTATACTGAAATCAACGTTAACAGCTATTTCTACAAATGGTGTGGACAACAATCGCTAGAAATTAATCTAAAATGTTTAGGTATCCTTAAAATTATAACGATTGCTACAAGAATAATTTACTCCACTTAAATTTAGCTGTCTGCATCTATGCATGTAACTTGTATTTAATGTGCACATGAAATATATAACACATATAAAGTTGAGGATTTTCTGTGTAATGAAAGAAATATGTATGATGATTAATTGAAAATGTTTACTTATTATAAGTTTGCGTCAAAAAGCACTGGAACCGGTTATGTAATATCTGATATGCTATCATAACGATGCGTTGCTTTACAACAAAACAGTGACATTTTCATTTGGCACCTCTAAAACTATACTGATTTGTTCTTCGGATATTATTTAAGAAAGAATAGTTAATTATTCTAATTATTGCTAAGCATTATAACATAATGTTGTTAATGAAACATTAAATCATACAGTGTAAGAATATCTTAAACATCCACTTATTCAAATTTCAAATTCATTTGAATAAGAACAGATCAATGGTTTACGATATACATCGCCATAGTATAATCACAACCTCCCCATGCCAAACACAATGGACTGACTCATACTTTAATGTTGATTCAGTATTAAAGGCTTCTTAGCAATATAAGCATTATTTCCTTTCTCATATTGACATGACTTCCGTTTTCCTTTCCATTTACTGCCAGATACTTAATTCAGTCACACTGACTTCCCATCGCACCATCAACGAGTGTGTAGTTTTCTTGTCCCGAATGAACATACACTGTGAAAATTTACGAGCAATACATACATAGATTCAGTGTTACAACGAATTAATAACAGGCAATACATACATAGATTCAGTGTTACATCAATTTATAATTAGTAAAAAGCAATACATACATCGATTCAGTGTTACAACGAATTAATAACAGGCAATACATACATCGATTCAGTGTTACATCAATTTAAATTAGTAACAAGCAATACATACATAGATTCAGTGTTACAACGAATTAATAACAGGCAATACATACATAGATTCAGTGTTACATCAATTTAAATTAGTAACAAGCAATACATACATAGATTCAGTGTTACAACGAATTAATAACAGGCAATACATACATAGATTCAGTGTTACATCAATTTATAATTAGTAACAAGCAATACATACATCGATTCAGTGTTACAACGAATTAATAACAGGCAATACATACATCGATTCAGTGTTACATCAATTTTAATTAGTAACAAGCAATACATACATAGATTCAGTGTTTCATCAATTTATAGTTAACAACAAGCAATATATATATACAGAGCGTTTCCTCAATTCATATTTTTTTGTAATTTTCACTGATTAATAAACACTAAAAGAATAAAAACTTCTAGCTCTATATAGATATAATGAAAGGAAATATCCAGGAAGGAAGGTAAAATTCATATGGAACCTCATGAAAAAGTACAAGAAGAACAAGACCAGGTGTTCCTGAAGGGTTTCCGAAGACATCTCACTTTTCAATCAGAGACTGCATCTCTGACATTAGTAGATAATGATCACAAATGCGTGACCACTGTTTCCGGTTCGAGAGCACAGTGTACAGTATACACAGCTACGGAACCATCCTTAAATCCAACCCAGAGGACAGATGTTGACACTGCAATCAGCAGTGGTGCATGTAATTGTGTAGGTAGAATGGTCAACATCGGCACAAAATCACTGGTCAATAATTGGACTGACCGACTGTAAAACTCACATAACAAGATGTTATCGTAAGCATCAAGTCCTATATCAGTGACAGCGTATTTCATTGTTGGTGTATACGTCATCGTTATTTGAGAAGACGTGACTTTTGTTGCATTTCTTATCATTGTTTTGGAGGCAAGCGTCTGCTCCGCAAATACAACCTCTCCGTTGCCTAGATACCGAAGACGAAGAGTGAGGTCGACGGAATTTAAAACAACAACATGGCTTCTACATTGGTCAGTGTAGTTAATCACATACACAGCTTCTCCCGAACTATCAACCATAATTCTACTCGGCCTTACAAAAAGATAGTTGCCTTGTTGGTCGTATCGAGAACGAGCCTTTTCTCGTCCTTGTGCAGAATATTTTATCACAATTCGCTCATTGTCAGACATCAGATTATAATCAGGCTTGTCCTCGAAAGTAACGTAAACATCCCCGAAAGATGATACGCAGAGATCACGTGGTTTCAAATATTTCGTATAGACAAATGTCTTTAGGTCTCCGTTTGGCATCTTTGCATGTTTAATTTGGTTACCAACACAGATAAATAGGTCCCCCTCGTTTTGGAAATCCATTCCGGTAATTTTTTCATCGCATGTTAAACTGTCGATAGGATTTCCAGTCATATCCGTCAGCCTGACGTCATTACAGCCGTCATATTGAATCCAACAACTTCCGTCTGGTGTATAGGCCATCAAAGTAGTAAAACTCGGTAGGTTGAAAGTCGATATCAGAGATACATAACTTTCCTGTTGTGTAGAAACATCCTTTTTGGAAATTCGAAGTTGTGCTGCTTTCAGTGATAGCTCTTCTCCCATGGTACGTAGTTTTCAATAATATATATTTTCATGGATTCTTTGCTTCTTTGTCTACAAATGTTGACAATTATACGCTCGATGTTGTCGTGAATATATATACAATACATAGGGATATTTTATCTGCGTGTTATGTCATGTCTTATTGTACCTTTCCATGAAGGAGGAAGTTTACAATCTATCTGACAAAAGATTCAATACAAAGATGTCATGACCCTATGAACGGATAAGACATGTATTGATTTACAAGCATTGCAGTTACCAATAAGGTTTTAAATGTCTGTAAGTTGTCCTCGCGCAGTAATTGTTTGCACAACTGAAAGAAATTTTAGGCTACTATGAAATTACAGACAACACGGGAATCCACTTTGAATAAGTGAACGTACATTGACAGGTGAAGTTAGTTATGTAATCCTTAGTTAACAAATGTTTCCAAGATATTGAAATCATTGATTTTGTTTGTGCTTGTTTTTACTTACCATATCTTTATATACTTTAGCATTGTTTACAATCACGTATTACTGGAATCAGACCTCCGAGTGTTTATTTACACTTGTAAACATCACAACACCACAACAGTGGCATGTTTGACAAATACGTGTACGAGATATACGTCACAGATACGATTCTAGTTAGAACTTAATTTAGTAAGACTTAAGGAACAATTGTATACATTTCTCATGATCAATATAATTGATTTTATTTGGTTTACTCTTGGGTTGCTAATTCGTTTTTAACATTGAAGTCATGAAATAAACCATGGCTCTCGTTCTCTTTATTTAAATATCAAGACTTCTACAACATCATAAACAAACAGCACAGATAGATTAACGCAGGTAAAGCTGTACAATTTCCATTCAAGATAAAAATGTACATGCGAATACTAAATTACAGTTCCAAATCCTACAAATACAGGGGCAGTCTATTTAAGATATATATGCAAGAATATATGACACACGTACGACAGTGTATCGTAAACACCGCTGAAGGGGCATAACTACAACAAAATTGGCTGATTGTCCTGTCAATTAAAAAATTCACGTTGACCTTTTTGGAACCAAATTTATTTATCTTTTTCTTTGTTCCTTTATTTTAGATTTTTTTGTTTACAAAATAATTGATTTCCAAAAAGTTAGCATTTGTGAAAATACTTTTTCATCCAAATTATTATTAAAAAATGAAAATAATAGTTTTACATGACTAAACTTTAAAGTGAAATTATCTATCCTTTCTTTTGTTCAATTAGGTATGTGAAAATAACAAGACTGATACAGCCCAGCATAAAATTATTCAGTATCGATATAAGAACTAATTTAGCATGCACTTCTATACAGCGTGTGCATTTAAGTGTCTTCCAGCGATTTCGCTTTCAGATGTTAATGTTGAAATGTTGGGGCTAGTACAGAGATATCAGAGGCGTAATTGAACAATGTCCCAATTCATGCAAAGATGTTAAAAGAACATGTTTAAAATATAATTAAATTGTTTTCTATGCATGTTATTCTCAACAGAAACGCCACCTCTGATTAGGATAGCTTGAATAAGGAACGAAATAAGGTTGATTTCATGTAAATGTGGGTGATTTAGCTAAAATGGCTCAATTCTTGATCTTGACAACCAAACTTAGATAAATATTTTTAACTTTATCCGATTCTCGAAATATGCAAGAATTAACACCATAACATTGTTGTTGTGATTAAGGTGAATTAAAGTTGATATATTACTTGTATATTTGAATAAAACAAAAAATCTTACCTTCCATTATACAGAATGGGAGAAAAATTATGAATATTGACTTAAGTACTTAATGAAAACATAAAAAATATTTCCATACAATAATTGGTTATAAGAGGTGTTGATTTTCTACTCATGCAAAATTATGCATAATTAAGGCAAGGTTTTCATTATCAGATCCTAGACAGGTTAATGAACCCATCCGATCAAAATTAGTATTTCTAATAATGGACAAAGAGGCATACATGTGTTTTATGTACTTGTATGTCCTTTGTCAGATTAGTTAAAAACTGAAAACAGTTGGCAGAAATAAATATTTCCTTCAATATTTTGCAGAAACAACTGTTACCTCAAATTAGCATGCTTTGCAAAATTTGATGTTTGTATGTAAATATATTTTGACAATAAATGAAAATTTAATAACTTTCAATTTTTGTAAATCAAAATACAAAAACAAACTGATATTGTTACAGAAGGTTATTGATAAAATGCATATACAGTGTACAGATAATAGAAATGGAGTGCAATACCATCACATTAAATATTATTTAAGCTATATTAAAGGTTCTATTTATAACTATATCTTAATTTTCTTCTGGTAATGATAATTTCTATAATCTATGTTACGCAAGTTACCTCATAAAAGATAAAAAAAATGAGGCCTATCGAAAACACATCGAACTGTACATGCCACATCCTCGTCCAAGTATCCTGACTACGTGCTAAAATAAAAAAGAGAGGATATAAAACACAAATCAAGTCCGTGTCCCGGGTAGAGAACAAGCAGACGATAAGAGAAACTGTACATTGTACTAGTGAATAGCGCCTTGAAACACTAAAATTAGTATTAGATACAGTGGAGTTCAATAAAGAAGATTGCTATAAAAGACATATTTAGAATAAGATAAAGTCATATAATGACTACATAAGCCATTTATCTCCTGCTACGAAACCAACATTGACATTATTGCATCAAGCTGTACAATAAGCATGAGCATTTCAATTTCCCTATTGTGAATTTTCTATTTCTGGATAGCAACATCCCTCCATCCCCATCCTATGGTGTTTACGTGTCACATTTAATTCGATAGTCAAGGACCTGTTACGATTTTCGTGCAAGAAGTCGTCAACTGACTCGAAATCTCGCAACACAGAATTTCAAAAGATCCAGGTTGATGAAAAAATGGGGAAGTTTTACGGTCGTCATAGCGATCTCCTTGGGAAATATTCTTTTTCTATTAACCGCTAAAACTGATGCGTGATGCTCCTAGCCCGAAGTTCTGTAATGAAAGATGTCTTCAGCGCTACATAACTCGCCACTTGTCAGTAGAATATGTCGGCAGAGATAACATGTGAATAAATTGAAGTGAATTTGACCCTTAGTTGTCCATCCAACTTTACTTTAAGTCGTACGCCTGGGAGCCGAAACAGGATATTCATATATTTGCCTTGTCCTACCGTGTTGGTCAGTGACAAATGTATTATGTCCAGCATCTAAGGTCAGAACTTTGATATTTAGCATTCATTCGTGTGTGTTCCCCTATTAAACAGTATGTTCACGCTTGCATCATCATTCACCGCAAGGGAGCTTCTTCTTCACTTGTCAATTTGAGACGGGTTTTCTTTGTGTTGTAGTTTCGTTGTTAGATCATTATGTATTATCGACGCATTACTCCAATTAAGCTCCATTTACACTCCCTGTTGGTAATGACTACACCGTCCTGTTCCAGATGTGCAACGGACATGAACAAATAGATCACAACGGGAGATGACAAACAATGTCGGTTGTAAGACTAACGCTGAAATCATGTCTGGCACCTAAAGGCATGAGAAAAATCTCACTTGAAGTTACTTCGAAGAATCGTGTTTCGTCATTCGTGTGGTAGTTATGAGAGAAACCAAAGCATGTGGAATGCAATCCATTTGGATTCGTGGCATGGACATACTATTCGTGAAATTTCGACACTGTGTTATGATTTATCAATCATGGCTCAGTGATGTTTGTTGGCAACCTGGGCAGATTATTGTTATGTCCACAGGAGTATCGTCGATTCTACAATGTTGTATTACTGTTACATCGTCAAAACTAGTAGACTTTCGTTACCTGACTCACTCAATTTGATCACTAATATTGATAACGTAAAGAGGTGAGGGGATGGGGCGGTCAGTCTAATCAGATACGGTAGCTAACCCCGTGTTACAAACTATGGCTTAATTAATTGTTCTGTTAAACCTGACCACATCAAGAAGCAACCAGATGAGTAAACTCTTGCACAAGACAAAGTACTAAAGTGAATATTAGACCACGAGTGTTCAGATTTTGAAATCAACATGCAGTTAACTTTTCTATCGATAACTTTGAATATTCCTCTCTTGCCTCCTAGACTTCAAAATTCAGGTCCATAGCATAACTAACGTATGATTTAGCGTCATTAAGTAGTCTTAGAAGGACGAAACAGCTGTATGATGTAGCAACACTGACGAGTCCTAGAAGGATGAAACTGCTGTATGATGTGGCATCAATGACGAGTCCTAGAAGGACGAAACATTTGTATGATGTAGCATCACTAACGAGTCCTAGAAGGGTGAAACAGCTGTATGATGTAGTATCACTGACGAGTCCTAGAAGGACAAAACAGATGTATGATGAAGCATCACTAGCGAGTCCTAGAAGGACAAAGCAGATGTATGATGAAGCATCACTAGCGAGTCCTAGAAGGACAAAACAGCTGTATGATGTAGCATTACTGACGAGTCTTAGAAGGACGAAACAGTTGCATGATGCAGATTAATTCATTGTTTGGCTCTACTGTATCTTATTCTAAATGTTTATTGAAAAGTGTTTTTCAATTTTTATTTTATCTAAAATCTTCAAGATTGAAGGTGATAAACATTTCTGTTGGACGTCTATTTCCCGATGTTTGCCATAACCTTAACACCATGTTTTAATTCATTCCAATAGTGGTACGGCTAGATTCTTAAGGGTAATGCTAAATTCTTAAGGGTAATGCTAAATGCTTAAGGGTAATGCTAACTTCCTAAGGATAATGCTAGATTCTTAAGGGCAATGCTAAATGTTTAAGGGTAATGCTAAACTCTTAAGGATAATGCTTGAAGCTTAAGGGTAATGCTAAATGCTTAAGAATAATGCTAGCTTCTTAAGGGCAATGCTAAATGTTTAAGGGTAATGCTAAATTCTCAGGGGTATTGCTAGATTCTTAATGGTAATGCTTAATTCTTAGGGGTAATGCTAAATTCTTAAGGGTAATGCTAATTTTTCATGGGTAATGCTAAATGCTTAAGGGTAATGCTAGTTTCTTAGGAGTAATGCTAAACTTTTAGGGGTAATGCTAGATTCTTAAGGGAAAAGCTAGTTTCTTAGGGGTAATGCTAAATTCAAAGGGTAATGCTAAATTCTTAGGGGTAATGCTAGTTTCTTAGGAGTAATGCTAAATTATTAGGGGTAATGCTAGTTTCTTAGGAGTAATGCTAAACTTTTAGGGGTAATGCTAGATTCTTAGGGGTAAAGCTAGATTCTTAGGGGTAATGCTAAATTCAAAAGGGTACTGCTAAATTCTTAAGAGGAATGCTAATTTCATAGGTAATACTAAATTCTTAAGGGTAATTTTATTTTTTAGGGGTAATGCTAAATTCATAAGGGTAATGCAAAATTCTTAGGAGTAGTACTAAATTCATAAGGGTAATGCTATATTCTTAGGGGTAATGCTAAAAGCTTAAGGGTAATGCTAAATTCTTAGGGGTAATGCTAAATTCTTAAGGGTAATGCTAAAAGCTTAAGGGTAATGCTAAATTCTTAAGGGTAATGCTAAATGCTTAAGGGTAATGCTAAATTCTTAAGGGTAATGCTAAATGCTTAAGGGTAATGCTAAATTCTTAAGGGTAATGCTAAATTCTTAGGGGTAATGCTAGATTCTTAAGGGTAATGCTAAATTCTTAAGGGTAATTTTATTTTTTAGAGGTAATGCTAAATGCTTAAGGGTAATGCTAAATTCTTAAGGGTAATGCTAAATTCTTAGGGGTAATGCTAGATTCTTAAGGGTAATGCTAAATTCTTAAGGGTAATTTTATTTTTTAGAGGTAATGCTAGATTCTTAAGGGTAATGCTAAATTCTTAGGGGTAATGCTAGATTCTTAAGGGTAATGCTAAATTCTTAAGGGTAATTTTATTTTTTAGAGGTAATGCTAGATTCTTAAGGGTAATGCTAGATTCTTAGGGGTAATGCTAAATTCTTAGGGGTAATGCTAAATTCATAAGGGTAATGCTAAATGCTTAAGGTCATTTTAGTTTTTAGAGGTAATGCTAAATGCTTAAGGGTAATGCTAAATTCTTAGGGGTAATGCTAAATTCTTAGGGGTAATGCTAGATTCTTAGGGGTAATGCTAAATTCATAAGGGTAATGCTAAATTCTTAAGGGTAATTTTAGTTTTTAGAGGTAATGCTAAATGCTTAAGGGTAATGCTAAATTCTTAGGGGTAATGCTAAATTCTTAAGAGTAATGCTAGATTCTTAGGGGTAATGCTAGATTCTTAGGGGTAATGCCTATTTGTGGGGAGGATGATATAAAAAATTACGGGTGATATAATAGATGTACTGGTGATGAAACACTTCCGGAATCGCAATATCGTTATCACTGATGAGCCACGCAAAATTGATTGTCTGGTTAATTGCCTTGTTAAAATAGAAAGTTACTTATTTAAAAATATATTGAATATTTTAAAGTGTACAGTATCGTATTAATGAAATTCTCACCACAACAACGACATCCTGTTTCTGACAAAGTCCGTGACAGAGAATAAACAGGTGTGTGTCCTCCTGATGTCGAAACGACCTTCGCCTTGTGTACGTTCCCTCAGTGCATTATGACGTCACAATTTGATATCACGGAAAAAACACACACATTGTGTAGTTCTCCTCTCGGGGGCCCCCGGCAATCACATACACTGCTTTTGAGATATCACCGCTGGGGCGACCTTGACAATTTGAATTATTAAGCAGGGCACTGCTACATTTAACTATTTCAATATCAATCTATGATGGTGTGTCACCCACCGTGCATTGTGCACCTCTAACTGTGTTTGTGTGGAATTCAAACTGACCCCTACTACCAGCCTGTACGATATCGCGATGTGGTAGCTCAATCATACAACAGTGAGAAAGGATGCAGACGATATTATATACCGGCTGAAACGATGACTCTAACATTCAAGGAGATTGTACATTTGTCTTACCGAGCAGACGATTATTTACACTAAAAGGTACGTGTGTTTCGACATAGAAATATTTGATAGATGCACTAAAGTAGAATATACAGCTGTTTTGTGTGGCCTATGACGTCACGTTTTCTCATTTTCATACACTGACTTGGGCTAGCTATCAGCGACTTCATTGACCCGAAAGTCGAGCGTTATATTAATTTTGTAAAGGGTTGTTGTCCATGAGGGGTTCCCATATTTTCAGTATTCTTTTTATGGAACTGGTCGGAAGGACCTGAATGTTTTAACATTTCTAATATGAAATAATATTCTGTACAAAAGAAATATGACCATTTTACTATTTGTGAATCAAACCTTCAAAACGCTGAAGATATATACATTCTCAGGCTAAACGTGACATGCATGCTAATTTGCTACTTTCTCTCGGACCTCTGTTACCTCTACAGAACTCTGATTATACAGAACTATTTGTTTCATCTTAATTAGAAATATATATCTATGATCTTTCATTTGATATGTGATTTTATAAACCGAGTGACCATTTTTTTTTCATTTTAAGGCTCGCTAGCATGAATTATTGGTGTAGAGTTTCATAAATAGCACACATTTGACCAAATAGAAACGAATTTAAAATCATTTTAATCACAAGATCGATTTTTCAAGTTAATATGGTAAAAAACAGACATCGCCCCGTCCAACATGAAGTCTTGTCCACTCAATAGTCTCCTTTGTTAAGTCATAATGTCATCTCTGATTGTGTGACGTCATCTAACAGGAAAATCATATAAGAACAGTAGTTAATTTAGAGTAGATATATTAAGGAATTAATCTCATTTTTTATACAAGAATCGTATTATTTTGAATGTAATTTTGAGCGTAATTAAAACTTTAAACTTACAAACAGCTGTTACTGATTTAAAGTTGGGACGGAATTGAAATGTAATCGATATGACGTATATTGCCTCTGTTTTGTTGTTGTTGTTGTTGTTCTGTTGACTCTTAGATAATATTCCACCGTAGTAATTGGCCTCAGAAAAAGGGCCGGAGCACTTTTCCGTACAGTATATGTTATTGTAAGATGGAACGACTCGCGAGCACGTGATTGTAAGGAAATAATTAAGTACGTGTTCTGTGTCGTGTTTGACCCCATAGGTCACGAGACGACATGCACTCCTGCCATATTTCGCCAGGGATGACGTAGGTCCGACGTCACAGCGATTACAACGTACACTTTTAAATGTCACATCCTGATCAAATCTCGAGACAGATAAGGTATTGTCTGCTTTCCGCTGATTAAAAACTATTTATAGAATTGCTTGTTCGGATTCACTCGGTCGGCTATTGTAGGTTAAATCCGGTTGCAAGTACAACAACCTCCAACAGAGTTATCGTTCCTTTACTAGATAACCCGAGCTCGCGTGAATAGTGCCTTGCATACACTTCTAAATAAACCCGATGTCATTATGATTTATCAACATATCAATAAGAAAATGATGAAATCGTTATAACAGTATAAATAGTTACCGAAAATCATTTTAATGCACTTGGCATGCCATTGGCTAGTCATCATTTCATACAAAAGTATTCTAATTCACCAACAGATGGCTTTCTACGTCGGATCACGTTTCGACAATATTGAGTGTTTGTTTTATGCAAACTGATATCGTGGGCCGTCTTGGGCTCTCGTGGTTGTGTCCATAAGCAAGGTGTTAGCCTATACTTGTTCTGGAATGCAAGCGTCTGGCCTTCAGCATGTTGTTCAGTTTAGCAGTTAACGTCTAATCCGCAAAGCGTAGCTTGATTATAGGTACTGGTATTTTCAGTCATTTTGAAAATATTTATAAAAAAAGGAAAACGAAAATCTCGAACGTTCATGAATGTATCCGATTGTAAGAAAATTAAAATATGTAGGTTAAAATACAGATTTCCAACATTTTAAATGCAATCATGTGACGAGATTTTGAGTGATTTTTGTCCACGTGTCGCATATACTGAATGGTGTCAATTTCACGGTAGGTTGCGCGTGATGGGAGAATAATATCTCGGAGATATGGTGTGAACATATGTCCGTTCTATTAGCAGCCTCCTCTTATCGATATAAATTATCTTTATATTATATTAGCAGCTTACAGCTTAGATATTCTGTCACATTAAACTTTTCACTCTGTAGACATATCACCTGCATTGTGTTGAAACATGCATAATCTTTGGAAATATATGTTTATCAGATAGAAAATGAATATGCATATATCACAATGTGCATAAATATTATATTTATTGAACTAACTGCAGAGACATGTAAACTTCAGTAGGTCAGTTGTGTTCAGAAACAAAAGTAGATTTGCACCTGTGCATATTACATGTCGCACGTGATTGAACATATAGATTTTGTGAAGTAAGATTGTGTGTGGTTTACAGGAGCTAATAGGGAATAATTATCAACCAACATGACAAAATGGAGTTTCCGCGTTAAAAACACGATGGCATATCTGGTACTAATTAGCTTTTCGTTGCCTCTTCTTATCGGCGTTGTAAACACCCGTGCCATGAATTAGATGCAACTTACCTGATGAGTACAGACAGGTGTAGGGCGAGAAGCCAAGGCTAATAAGGAGTGTCAGGAGTCATTTCTACCTCGCTTAAAATACTTTTCATGTAAATGTTTGGCCTTACAGAAATAACAAGGGCCATGTCTAAAACAACTGGATGTGGTCCGTTTTCGTGGTAGTCACAACATCGCTGCAGTACAGACAATTTCATCAGCCATATATCGCCTCCCTTGTCCTCGTTTTCACGTGACTTTCCGCTGTTGCACGTGATTTCGAATTTTCGCTGTCGCTGCTGCTCTTTTTCTGGCTGACCTTTGGCTCAAGTAGTTTTATTTACTTTAATCGTCGTTTCCTTAGTTTTGTTTCAATTTCGTCATTTTCTTGGCTTCATTTTCTTTTCATCACAGAGTTATTTTCGTTTCTGGCTTTTTTCGCCATCTCACTACCTTCGTTTACATTGCTATCTTGTTTTCGTTTCTTCGTTATCGCTCCCCTGTTTTCTTTGTCGATATCAACATTGCTGTTCTCTCTCAACAAAACCATTTCACGTATCCCTTTCTGGTATTCTGCTTTTTAATTATTTATCGAGTTTTATTAATGGACATGCACTGATCTACCCTGAATCAAAGTCAATTTGATGTTTGCATAACACGATTATAGTGCTAGACGCGATTAAGGTTTTAGCCGATAGGATAAAGACAGATGTGTATTTGATATCATTAGTGTAAATATAGCTATCTCGTGCTGAAGTCTGGCAGTTGACAGATCTAGATTATACACAAAATGACCATCTTTAAAGGCCCGTTTAGTTGTACAGTGTCTATGAACAATAACCACAGTCATTGGACACTATGTTTCGCCGAACACCTGACATCCGTGTGAATTTTTTTTTTTATTATTGTTGTAAATCGTAGACAAGTGTTTTATTGATACAAATTTAGTCCACCCAGCAAATATCAAACGTCTTTCTCTCGTCCGTCGGTAATGTGTTATACATATTTATATTTCCCCCGTTGTGTACCCCAAGTGACGTCACAACAGCTGCTAAAGGAAATTGATTTTGTACGAGTGACAAACAGCTGATCGGAAACGACTGCTCGCGGTCAGCTGTACATGTGTTCATTGTATCATCGAACCAAGGGTGGCGTGAAATCAGACACCGACGATAAGCCGATGTTTACAATGTAAACGTCTCTGTTTGATTACGTCAATGACAATAATTGAAAATTTAGGCACGAAATCATCACAATCAACAGAAAAGGAATATTCTATCTATCTCAAAGCCCGATAATCATATCAAGATAGTACACGTATATATGAACAACAAACCCTGTAGGGTGCAAATCAAAGTAGCAAACCAACACAAGACAGAAATTCCGGACCAGCTTATTTTAATTGAGAAGATACTCGTAAATAGGGAAGATAAATACAACCAATCGCTGAATTTTCTCAACCGGATAATCCGCATCAAATCTGCATGGCTACCCCATACATATCAACTAGATTCACTCTATGTAGTTTAAATGGGAACCCCTGTAGAATACAGATGTCGTTTGATTTTTGTACGCTCTCTGAAGTGGACACGTGAACGCCTATGAGACATACACACTGTATGGCGTATGAAGTCCCTTTGGCTGAAAATTTAGGGCTTAGACTAGATCTCAAGAGATGATGCTGGACGAAGATATGGAGTGGGGTGGGGGTGGATTAGCCCCCTCTCCCCTCCCCAAAGATAACTCATTCAAGACGGCTTCCCAACAAAGAAGGGGGTTGGGGGGGGGGGGGGGGGGGGTTGTGAGGGAGGTAGTTACCACACTTTCTACACCACTGTGTAACCGATTCTACGGTCCCTTAAATTCACATCGATCAAAATAGCAGTCTTAAATAAAAGCCTAGTGACGAGTTCGCAGGTCCCTGTGTTCATTGTCAGATAACTAGTACACCAATATACATTCACTGGAAAAAATTTAAGTTAAATGTTGTCATATTTATGTCTCCCCCTTCTCAAGAAGGGAGACATATTGTTTTTATATGAGTTTCTTCTTCCAATAGTTTCGTGTCAGGAGCATAACTCTTTTCATAATTAAGATGGGATGATGAAATTCGGTATACATTTTCATGATTTAAAGACGGTGTGTCGCGTACAAAAATAAGGGGCCGTGTGCCTTTTATAACAGAGTTATTGCCCTTTGTAAAAAAAAAACTTGTCCGGAGCATAACTTTTTTCATAATTAATCATACAATAATATTAATGATTTATAAATGTCAAATGTTTCTGTACCACAGATACAAATAACAAATCAACTTCTTCCATACCATAAGTTGTATTTCAACTGAGTAAACTAGTCCATACATGACTTCACGTCTGTCACCAGTGTGCATTTTCTAATAGACACCTCTTTGAGATATGCGTTGTAGTGATTATAATATTACATGAATGTCTCATCTTCACAGTCAACTCTTAAAAGTCCTATTTATCAACAAACTACCCAAAAATCCATTTGTACATTCCAATACCACATGTTGCCAACATGCGTTAATATTCTATCAATTTATGCAATCATTGGTAATTCATCAATCAACTTCCTCGTCACCACCTTCAACAATTTCAGTATATATGCACGACTGTATTTTGCACAACTATACAATTGCACACACACACACACACGCACGCACGCACGCACACACGCACACACACCATCACACCCACACCCACACACACCCACACACAACTACTTCATTCCCGAGAAGGGGAGACATTTGATTTTAGTGCTAAATCAAAACAATTTCTCTCTTAATTTGTGATAATGACTAATTTAAAAATCTTCGCCATGAATTTGCACTGGTTGACGAACAATAGTATGCATAGTTTTACGCATATCTGATACATTTTGTTTATTACAATTTCTTAATTTACATAGATTTCCAATTGTTGCATAACGCTGATTGTTACACAATCCCTATATCATGTTAAACATTTACATAAACTGACGAACGATACTACGGAAGCGTATTCCGGCCATGTTGTGTTTTATTTAATCTCGAAATTTCGAGTTAGTAATCCGTAATTTTGTGATATTAACCCGAAATTTCGAGATAGCAACTCAAAATTTCGAGTTAGTAATCCGAAATTTTGAGTTAGTAAGTCGAACCCGAAATTTCGAGTTAAAATAAAACACAACGTGGCCGGAATGCGCTTCCGTACGATACAATATATTTAAATCGAGAAATAAAATCCTGAATAATCCACATGATATAATTAAAATCTCGATAGAATAGTTTTCGTTTCGTTTAAATACGGTAAAATTTATTTGTAATAACACACGCCACTGTAAGTAATCTCAGGATACACGGCAAAATTTTGGTTTGAAGTATTTCTTAAAGTTCCTGTAAAACTTTGATATCAGGTCAGAAAAAAATTGTGTTTCCGGTTTCTACCTGAAAAATATAAAGGTCGGTAGGAAGGGATCTATTTCTGTTCTCTCTGATAATTTGTGCTTGTTCTTGATACCCATTGCTCAACTCTACTGCATAAGGATTATGGAATGGTTGATATCTATTTGTTAGGTATGTATATGTTTGTCATCCTGGTTATCACAATCTGTGTCAGATATTTGAAATGTTTTCCCTGCACTATCACGAGGCGGACGGACAGGTAGAAGAAACGAAGATGATTCATATACCCCACCCCCGCCAATAATGAAAAAAAACCCAAACAGTTACATAGATTATATACATATATAAAAATAGAAGTTTGGTCAATACCTTCAGATAAAATTCATGGCGTTGTTGTTATTGTTGTTGTTGCTGCTGCTGCTGTTGTTGTTGTTGTTTTTACGTTGTAATAAACAAATGAGTAAACTTGGTTTGGGACCCTAGACGCTAGATCATATGAATTTCAACATTCGGTATTTACGGAGAAGTAGAATCAGACTCCAGATATCTATATTATTTAAGTTGACAACTTTACAAATGTGAAGTTTTTTTCCCCACCAACCATGATAACCAAACTGAAACTTATTACATCCTTGTTACTGTTGTCGGTCTGGCGACAGCCATCTTACCAGATGACGTCATGAAAATGTTTGACATATGTCTCTGTATAATACATTCAATCAGTCTAAATGAATTTGCCTCAGTGTACTGTTACTTTTAGGGATCGCCAGTCAACTAATTGAGTATAACCACACAGTAACGTCTTGCCAAAACCTTTATGTCGTTACTGCAAAAACTAGGGACGACCGGGGGCACCAGAAACCAGTTTCTTTTCAAATATCTCGGTATAATGCCACCGTTTATACAGTACATCCTCGAAACGATTCCGTCATTTATATATTAAACCTCGATATAATGTCATTTCTCAGTTCACCTCGACGAATTAGCAAATTGAAAATTTTATTTATTTTGTAGAACAAATGATGGTGGTACAGGAAGGTTTCACAGAGTTCATATGCAAATTTATCTGTATCATTTTGCGATTGCTTTGGATCGCTGTGTGTTTTACCGTTTGATGACCTTTTACGTGTTGATGGGCCGTTAAGAATGTAATAATAATAATTTTGCGATTGCACTGGCTAATATCAAATTGAAATGTGACAGAAGTTTTGAAAATACAGTACGGCAAAAATTAATCCTTGTCTGTATTTCGATTATATTGATAACTGTTATATCTTAACAGCGTTGAGGAATCATGGCGACCGAGGAAAAGGAGAGAGGTAATGGAACCACCGCGAGGATGAACAGGGCGCCGCCCCCTCAGCCCCCAATTCCGCCGGACGGAGGGTGGGGATGGGTCATCACATTTTCATCTTTTATGGTCAGTTTCTTAGTGGATGGTGTCTGTTTCACTTTTGGAATATTCTTTCCGGAATTCCTCAGACATTTTGGTGAAAGCAAAGGAAAAACGCAAATTCTCGGGTCTGTTCTGAATGGAGCCTATTTGTCCCTAGGTAAGGCTGATGTACAACGAAATTTAATATTGTTAAAAGCATCCTTTTAATGTCACTGCAAACGATAGCGTTCATACAGGACGTGATCCGGGGCGAAGAATACATATACAGGAAGTGTGATTAATTACAAATTCTCTCTGACTGAAATAGATATGTATTTAATGAATATATTTCTGTTGTCATGAATACGATATTTTATTATATATGCAGAGATCAAAGAGGATTGGTTATCGATATATTCCATTTTACACCATTTGTGTCGAAGGGAAGTGTACCGGGAAGTCACATTTGTTTTATAATTACAACTTTGTGGTTATATTCCCTAGGTCCCGTAGCTGGAGCACTGGTCAACAAATTTGGGTGTCGTAAGATCGCCATCAGCGGAGCGTTTGTGTCCAGTATAGGACTTTTCCTGTCTACGTTCTCTCCAAATCTAGACGTCATGATTCTGCTATATGGAGTTGTTGGAGGTACATTCAGCTCCAGTCAAACGTCGACTGTTTTCATTTTTTCTACCAGTGTTTCATGTTATTTTTACTTTTTGTCGGTGGTATTTATAAATATTTTACCTGGGTCAAGTATAGGCACTTGATTATATTTACCGTGTACCCCTGTATGTCACTAGATCATATCTAACACGCGCCCCTGTATGCCAGTAGATCATATCTAACACGCGCCCCTGTATGCCACTAGATCATATCTAACACGTGCCCCCTGTATGTCACATGATCATATCTAACGCCTGCCCCTTTATGTCACTAGATCATATCTAACGTGTGCACCGTGTATGCCACTAGATCATATCTAACACGTGCCCATGTATGTCACTATATTATATCTAACACGTTCCCATGTATGACATAAGATCATATCTAACGCGTGCCCCCTGTATGTCACATGAGCATATCTAACGCGTGCCCTTGTATGTCACTAGATCATATCTAACTCGTGCTCCTGTATGTCTCTAGATCATATCTAACACGTGCTCATGTATGTCACTATATTATATCTAACACGTTCCCATGTATGTCACTAGATCATATCTAACGTGTGCACCCTGTATGTCACTAGATCATATCTAATGCGTGTCCCTTGTATGTCACTAGATCATATCTAACACGTGCCCCCTGTATGTCACTAGATCATATCTAACACGTGCACCCTGTATGCCACTAGATCATATCTAACACGTGCCCACGTATGTCACTAGATCATATCTAGCGCGTGCCCCCTGTATGTCACATGATCATATCAAACGCGTGCCCCTGTATGTCACTAGATCATATCTAACGCGTGCCCCCTGTATGTCACTATATCATATCTAACACGTGCCTCTGTATGTCTCTAGATCACATCTAACGCGTGCCCCCTGTATGTCACTATATCATATCTAACACGTACCTCTGTATGTCTCTAGATCATATCTAACGCGTGCCCCTGTATGTCACTCTATCATATCTAACACGTGCACCCTGTATGCCACTAGATCATACTAACGCGTGCCCCCTGTATGTCACTAGATCATATCTAACGTGTGCCCCTGTATGCTACTATATCATATCTAACACGTGCACCCTGTATGCCACTAGATCATATCTAACGTGCCCCCTGTATGTCACTAGATCATATCTAACGCGTGCTCCTGTATGACACTAGATCATATCTAACGCTTGCCCCTGTTTGTCACTAGATCATATTTACGTATATATCTACCGTGTGGTCACCAGATCTCTAGATTAGGCAGGTCCGTTTGATAAATATTGTGAATGCTTTGACAACAGGATGTCAGATAATAAATGTCACACTGACCAATGTGTTGTGTACCACATGGTGTCAGATTACACAGGTTAATCTGACCAATATGCTGTGTCCCACACGGTGTCAGATTACACAGGTTAATCTGACCAATGTGTTGTGTCCCACACGGTGTCAGATTACACAGGTTAATCTGACCAATGTGTTGTGTCCCACATGGTGTCGGAATAGGCCGCTTTCATTGTAATCCACGTTCACAGCCGACATACATGTAGCCACCAAATGTAGTGCATTATGCTGCAGTAACGACTAAGGTGAAAAATTATGGAAATTGAACACTTCGTCCTGAATTAGTTAGAATTCTTTAAGGTTGATCAACCGCCTCCCAGAAATGTAATTAAATTTTAACCTCATTTCAATTCCCCCAGTGGTGTTGCCAAAGTAACAACGCTGTACACATATTTACAGATACTATTTCAGCGTAAAGTACACAAAAATTGTGAAACATTTGTGATTATTAATTCCAAAACGATGGAGCTTTTACTGTATATGTTTTTGGTAATGGTATATTTTATATGTATATACTGCCTTAATACTTTATTTGTGGAATAGTGACTTAAGTTTTCAAATTGCTAATGGCTGCATTTTTGTCAATATGTCACAAAAAAAACTTCTCATTATGCAACATAATTACACCAAGCATTGTAAATAGCAAATATAAAAATATGTGAATCTGTGAATATATGAACAGTAACAAGCTAATTTTCACAATCACCATGACTATAAATGGAACAATGACAGCCCCAGTTTTGAACAGTGTAATGTTACAGGGAGACATCCGATCATGAAATAATCAAAAGATTCAGTATAAAAAAGATAAAATCACAGAAAAACAACAACCATTCTGATAACAAAGATAGCGTTATTAAGTACAGATTTTTTAGTATATTTCAATCATATCGGACACAAAACTGTTCGGTATTCGGAATGAAGAGAGGCCGGTATTGGAAAGGTTTTTACTGCTATGATAAAGAAGGCGTCATTACATACATGGCCATTTTGTTCGGTTTCCAGAGGTGATCGGTTTTGACAAGGTTCGGTTTGGGGAAGCTGCACTGTTGCTGATGTTTGCCCATCTGAAATTTTACAAAAACACAGAGTTATGTCCCTCTTTTAATTGTTTCTCGGTGACATTATACAGTGACCACCTTAATGTCACAAACGTAACTAATAAATCTTTATCATAGCTGAGATTTCCTATGAGCGATGACCTTCGTGACCTCAGGCATAAATGAACTTTCGATTACATTTTTACCAATAAAATAAATCTAAACTTGAAGCATTTGTACTATCTTAGAGAGAACATACCGCAAATTATAGATTCTAAATTGCTAACTTTGAAAATCGATTTTGAATTGCTAACTTGACCCAGCACCGTTTGTTTGGTTGAACTAACATCTCAAAGTACATGTCATCTTAATGATTGCAGGATAACTTCCGGAATTCGTTATTAACATTATTATTCTTTGATTGAGGTCATAACTCGGCCATATTGATTGATTTATTTACATATTCATAAAAATTGTCAAAGCCTTTATGATTTGACTAAAACAATACATAACGTACTTATTGTAACTTGTATTTTTCTGTTATATAGTATATGTAAATTGATCTGAACCATTGGGATCAAATTTTGCTGTATTTCATCGTATTTTGAAAACCCATTTTAATCAATCAAATTGCAGGATGTGGATTTGGGCTGATCTACCTTCCCGCCATTGTGATGGTAGGCTACTATTTTGACAAAAAGCGAGCTTTTGCGACAGGAATAGCAGTTTGTGGCTCCGGGATTGGCGGGTTCGTATTCGCGCCATTGTGTGTGTTCCTGTTGGAAACGTATGGCTGGCAAGGAGCGATGTGGGTCATTTCCGGTATCGTCTTTAATGGCGCCATATTTGCGTCGTTTTATCGTCCACTTGAAGAAAATAGATCAATATGTAAAAATATCGATTGTGAGCAAACTTCATGTGAAAAAGATTCTTACGATTTTCAAGAAAATGGAAGTAAAAACGTGAAACCAAACGATTTGTCACTTAATCCAATTTACCGATGTCGCTCTCTGGAAATCAACTGTGATAAGAATGGAGCCGATTGTACGGCACGGCTTGCTTTCAGCCAAGATTTGTCACTGTTAAACACCCAAACCGAAAGTCCAAAACAACGACACAAGGACCATTTAAGTCCTTTACTCAGAAAGGATATATTTTATAGTGGAAGTTTAGATCATATTCCAGAGCGAGTGGCAGCTAAAAGTGACGCTGATTATGTGACTAAAATGACTATTCATAGTAACGAGGATATACCAGATACAAAGAAAATCCCGTGTTGTGCGAGATTTTGTGTTTTATTCCAGGAGACCTTTGACTTTTCATTACTCGCAAGTCCAACCTTTTTAGTGTATGGTGTGTCCTGTTTTCTATGTATGTTTGGTAAGTCATACCAGATTCAGTTTCAATTTTAGTTTCAATTTCACTTTCACTTTCAATTTCACTTTCACTTTCACTTTCAGTTTCAAGTGCAATTCTAGTTAAAAACATCAAATGATTTACAACAATAAGTTAAAATCTTTAGAAATTGCCAACTTTCACTTTTGCGTTTCAGGTTTTTTCATTCCATTTAATTTTTTACCTGCCCTTGCCCAGGATCTTCAGCTGTCCATTGGAGAAGGCGCTCTTCTGATATCCATCATTGGCATTTCTAATACTGTAACGAGGATTCTGGTTGGTTGGGTTTCTGACCAATCATGGGCTGATTGCCTCCTCATTAACAATGTGGCGCTTTTGATTGGAGGACTTATCACGTGCTTCGTACCATTCTACAAACTCTACGTCATTCTAGGCATCTACTCGGTGTTGTTTGGAGCAGCTATTGGTAAGTTTTATGACGTCATGGCGTATTCATCATAATGAATTACATGCAATAACAATATTTGTCAGATAAAGCACGTATTTCGTGTCTGGTGCTTTATTTTGTCCTCGTCATACAAGCGCTTGAACATAAGACATAAGATACAGCATTATACAATACTGTCGTAGAGCCCAGGCATTACAGAATTATCTCCCTTGTATTTTTAGTTCTATTTCAAAAGTTACTATCTAATTCATTCTTTGTTTCAAATTAATTATTCTTCTATCAACGGTATATCCCTTTGATATTTGACCGGAAGTAAGACATGATGCAATGTAAAATAAATTTCAACATAATATCTTTGACTTTAGTGTTCTTTAACACTTTGTTCTCTACAGTTATACTAATAAACGTTAAAGCGGCGATTTTTTTCGTTTTTTTTTCGCGGAAACATAATGTTTTTTGCTTTCGAAAATAAAAAAAATCATCATCAGAAAAAAATAATGGTAGCTGTTTTTACTTCTCAGAGGAGTACATCCAGAACAGAACCAGCGTGCTCTTAACTCTTGAACAAATTAGACTTTCAGTTTAGTTCCATCGTAGGCATTGAAACTAAACCTGTGTAATCTGGATAACTGTTTAAAACATCCCTTCACTTTTGTCCTACTGTATACAGTACTATGTAGACCTGTGTAATCTGGACACTTGTATAAACCAGACCTTCAGTTTGGTCCTACTGTATACAGTACTATGTAGACCTGTGTAATCTGGACACTTGTATAAACCAGACCTTCAGTTTGGTCCTACTGTATACAGTACTATGTAGACCTGTGTAATCTGGACACTTGTATAAACCAGACCTTCAGTTTGGTCCTACTGTATACAGTACTATGTAGACCTGTGTTATTTGGACACCTGTATAAACCAGACCTTCAGTTTGGTCCTACTGTATACAGTACTATGTAGACCTGTGTAATCTGGATACCTGTATAAACCTGACCTTCAGTTTTGTCCTACTGTATACATTTGTATATATTTACAGGTATCGTAGTTTTTATTCTTAGTATGGTGTAGTGTAGTGATACCACGTTATGAAGGAAAGATTTCCGCGTGACGTCATCGTTTCACACAGGAGTTGAACTTCGCAGGTTTTAAATATCACTACGTCATAAAAATCCGTTTGGAATACGATCCCTATTATTGTCAATCCTCTGAGGTTTTCTTCGGAATTTCAATATAATAAAAATTGTTATTTTGTATTTGGTAAATGACATAGATATCCATGAAATAGTAAGACTATATTGTTCGTGTTGTTGCTGTTGTGTTAGAAAGCCTGAAACAATTGAAACAATAGAGTGTTCCATGACGGTAGTTTTTAGGCTGGCAAAATGTTTTGTGAGTGTCAGTAAACTTTGGAACGAATAAAAATGCAGTTGTGTTTTACGAAAAAAAAATTTGTAAACATAAGGATTAACTTTCTGTTTTGTTGATTTTATCGGGAATAGCTACAACTGAAGACGAGTAAATTGAAAGACTTGTTTCCAGGATAATCTGAACGAAATAGAACGTTAATCCTACAACGAAGTAAACCTGTATTTTCTTTATAAAAGAATCCTCTGTATTCTGGACTCCTGTGTAAACCGAATTTCCGATATACGGGCAAACTGAACTGTGTAATTCAGTCCATGGTTTACTGTACATAAGATCTACCTGTATAATATAAACACAGACTAGGTCTTTGTAAGCAAACCTTGTATAAACAGAAACCTCAGTATTCCGGTATAAATACTAAATTTATTGTCATCTTTTACAGCGTCGTTTGTCTCCCTGAGGTCAATCATCATGGTCGAACTGATGGGGATCGAGAGGCTGACCAATGCATTCGGACTGGTCACTCTGTGTCAGGGTTTATCGTCTTTCATTGGCTCACCCATAGCAGGTAATGTAGGACAACTTTAGTTTTGACCAAAATGAAGACAATATTTAGAGGTTGATACAGAGTCATCAAAACACGAGGGTTGAGTCTTAAGATGACGAATACGAGGTTTGCCGAGTATTTGGCTACATGGGGTTCTTTCCCCGAGGGTTAATTCTACTCAAATCATGATTTTGTCTCGCGCTAAATAGGGAAGTAAAAATACGCCAAGCTTGATGACATTATCTACTTGTGATTTGGCTAAAGTATCAAAAGTGATCGTGCGACACTGACTGTGAACTAGTGTTTCCGGGGGGAAGGACGGATTTACCTTTCTCTAGAAACAGGTACACAGTTGTGAACTGTGAACGGAATAACAATTAATCTTTTGAAGGAATACAAAATATAGGTTATTTGCCAAAAATTCTGCACACTATAAAATATAGTTTACTGACCAATGGGAGAAAACCAAAAATCGCAATTTGATTCTCATCTGAGTAGAATCAAATGACCTATTTCGATCGGATGAAGACTTTTTTTCACCTCGAATGAACGACCTTGACCTACTCTCAATGTCACATGGGTCAAATATGTTAAAAATTCTAAACAACTTATACACAGTAACCAAAAGTTTGAGGGCACCATTCTTTGTCCTGTTGCCTGCGGGGATAAAGGGCTTACAAGCCAAGTTTGTTGAACAACCTTGACTCATTTTCAAGGTCACAGGGCTCAAAATGTATCCAATTTTCGAACTATAAACAAAATTTTTTTCAGTATAATTAAAACTTTTCTAAATATTCAAATTCGGTTAGATTCCTTATCATCGAATTAAAGTTAAATTTTAGTCACAGCTTATACTTGCACTACAAGCACAACGTCTATTCAAATTCCTTTTCTTTTTTGTTTTGTAAACAAGAATTTTTCTATGACAAAAAAGTAATGATAGTATTGATAGAAGGCGCTTCGGCCACTTGTCAATGCGGAAAAAAACCACCCATACCTAAATAGAGACATTCTACATTGGGTCAAAGTCTTACTTAATGTCGTTATCATTGTGTGTGTTTTAGGGGCTTTAGCCGATGTGACTGGCGACTACAACATTACATTCTACCTATCTGGAGTGACTTTGAGTCTGGCTGGGCTAATCTGTTTCCCACTGCGGAGGATCGCAAAATGGGAGAAAGGCCAGAACGCACAGATTGATACAACTATAGTCCCTACCATTTCTCTTTCTGAGCCAGAGAAAAGTCCGATGCTAGATCAGACTTAGGTTGTTTTTATTAATTGTCAATTGGGAACAGACTTATCTCTTCCAGAGTTGTCGTTCGTTATACTCAGGGTACCGCTATGCACTCTGGGAGAGACTAATAACATTAGCAAATATCGACGATGGATGAAAGTTTTCAGTGTTTCTCAATTTACCAAGCATAATTAGTTCTTCAACGAAATCTGCATCTTAAACACGCTTGATTGTTTTTCAAACATTAAAAGAATGAAATCCATCAGGAATAACTCATTGTTACCGGTCCCGGGTAACATGTAAAACAGTATTGCAAGCCAGATACAATAGATACATAAGTTTGTTTTCCCTTTACTTATGTTAGAAGGTACCGAACGTATTATGGATATAAACAAAAACTTCTAAAATATATATTTCTTTTGTACAGTATACAATGTGTAACTTAAATATAGAACAAAGTCACGAGATAATGATCAAAATCATTGTCACGAGATACGTGTTTATTATGTCTCGTCATAATCGATATGGTTATAACAAAAAAATTACTTACATAGCAAACTTATGATATGGAGTTTTGAGGTGGACTACTCATAGCAGGTAAACGAGTTCGTGTTCTTTGTTAATTGTGAAGAAACTGCTGAAGTATCATTGACACACGTACATTCACACGTGCATAAAGTGTTTAATCCAGCACCGGTAATGATTTGATCTGTATTGCCTTTAGGTGAAATAAGACAAGATTCCGAATATAAATCTTTATCCAGATTTGTCGTTCCTTGCTCACTTACAGAGTTGTCGTTCCTTACTAACTAACAGGGTTGTCGTTCCTTACACTCAATTCATGTTCGGTTCCTCAGCTGTAAAACATAGCCTACTGACACTGTGAAACGAGGGGCGGAAACCCTGATTGATCACAATGTACATTTGTAAGTTCCAATAATGTACAAGGGCTGTGTCAGGAAATCGGTAATAGTGATGTACATGATCCGCTTTATTTTTCAGTTGCGGAGCACTTACTGTATTTCAACGATATTAAAGCTTTTACATCCTATTGAAGTTGCTATCCAGAGTTATCGTTCCTTAGATCGAACCACGGATCAGTTCAAAGGTTGTGACGTTTATAAAAGTTTATATTTTTTGCCAAGATTTGTTTTGGAAATATGATCCATTTAAATGAAAAGTTTATATGTACATGTAAATATAATACGGTTATAATATGTATGATTATACACGTGCCAAGTTCCTGAGACAATCTAGAGGCAATGTTCCGTTTATTTCTAGGAAAATAAGCATATCTGTTTGTCCTGTCTGTCAGTGTATGTAAAACATGTACATCCACCATACCTGTATATGATAATATTTCATCAATATATATTTTAGATACCTTTCACTATTATAATGGTTTTATAACATAGCTGTCACATACTACTGTATTGTGGCTTGTATAACTATAGTGGGTGGTCGGATAACACAGTGGTAACGTACTACCCTTTCACCGAGTCGTCCGGGGTTCGATTCCTCGAACTAATTGAAACGATAAGGGTCACCATCCAGTCACTTTGGTTTCATCGGGTAATACGGTTTCCTTTCACAATTCCATACTTCATCCCATACTCCAGCCCAACAAGAGTGATTGATATAAACAAAAAATTTGTATAACTTACATTTGTTGAAATTTTTTAAAAAGTTTATGTTGAATTTCATTAATTTTGAAAATGTTACCTAAAACTCGGTGTCACTTACATGACGTCAAAAAGCAACAATTACTAATTGTTAGGAATAATCCGATTCCGTAATGCGAAACTGCAATGTAAAGTCTATGTTCTACTGACAAGGTTGAAAGGAATGGATTATTTCATCTTTAAATTCAAATTTTAGCGAAATGAAAAAATATATCTCAAGGAAAGTTTTATTTCCGAACTTTGTACCGTAATAAAAACAGTTTCATGGCCGTTAAGAAGCAGCGTGATTATTAAGAATTTATTAAAAATCATACAAAGTTGTGATGGTAGTGGCATTACTTTCAGTTTTGCTTTCTATGGTAGTAACAAAATTGTATTCAAACGTTGAACAATTTAATATGTTGGAAGTCCTCTTGTATTTTGTTTTCCTATCCTTCACCCAGGACTAGACGAGTTGTTTAATTTCTTTTCATCGCCGTATCATCGCTTTTAATTATTCCCGTTTTATCATTCCGTTATGATTATGTCACTTTCTGATCAACGATATATGTACCAGGGGAGCTTACTCGTACTATAAAAAATTTATAGTCAATATATTTCATGGCATTATTCATTGATTTTCATTGAATGATATTTGTCATTTTCAGTTATTAGATTCATCAAGTGAAAAAACTATCAGATGATAAAAATACGAGACTATCTTGTAAAATTTTGTCACATTTTAAAAATTCTTCTTAGATGCACTTCATGAAATTTCATCTTAACCCCTTTTTAATTATTCAAACCCTGATCCACTTCCCGAAAGAGTTTTTCACATCCTTTTTAAGCCAATGTTGTTGGTCTTTCGTAGTATTTCTCAGTTTTGAAAACGTGAACAGTATATCGAGAGCGTTACATATTAATGGATTTGTGTATTTTTATTGTAAATTCAATATTACTATTAAAATAAAAAATTATCAATTTTTTATTTGATTGTTGTACAATATAAATCAGTTACTGATAAAAATGGGTATATACAGAGTAACTTTATTTTCAGCTCGATGTATCATTGTTTATTTTGTACTCGGTTCATTCACTCTCGTGCTTTTAAATCATATCGAATGACTATCTGTGTTATGTGTTTTTTTCGATTTCATACCCAGAGTTGTGGTTCCTTACAATCACTAGGTAAAGAACGATAACTCTGGATGGTGGTGTATTTGAAGATATTTATGGATTTGCTGCATTTATACTGCATATTTATACTATTCCAGTTCTTTTTGATCAAATATACATTAAGGATATAAAATAATAAAAAATATTTATCACACAACCTTCTGTTGTTTTTCTTTATGAACGAAAAGCACCCTTAATGTCTAAAGGGAGATGATAAGAAAAGTTTATTAACACATTTAATAGTTCCTTCACGGACTTTTCTTGGAGTAAAAGGGCGATGGTCAGCGTCAAAAACGTCCCGACGTAAACGACTACAACATGCATGCATGCATACATTGCATACATACACACGCATGAACGCACCACCAACCTCGCGTTCAACCCCCTCCCCTCCTCCCCCCCCCCCCCCCCCCACGCATTATATTCAAATTTTGAACAAAAAAAAAAAATCCGAAGGTCCGTCATGAGAAAATGAAAAGATGTTCCGGAAGAGTATCTGGAAGAGTAAATGACTTGTGATATATCTATGCCAACCGGCATATTTATATAAACGAATGTCTAAAGTAACTACCGGGTTGTAAGTGAACCCAATCTCACCACGACTTTGGTGAAAAATCTCCCTCAATTTTCGGGTACCGTAGGCCCACTAAGGCTTCTCGTCACTGATCGACATCTTTTAGGGAAATCGCGTCATTCAAAGCAATCCTGGAGATTTTGGTAAGGAGCGATTCTACACTGTACCATCGAGGTATAAAGTTCACAATAGAGAAAAGAAAATCAACAAAGCCACCATACAGCTTACGGAAAGTTGTGTTTGTTTGTAAACAACTGATGTAGAATTGTTTGCTTCTAGTACATTATTCAAGGGAGGTAAATCCGCCTAGCTTCACTTGTAAAACAGTTTAAACCTTGCGAGGTCATAGATTAATCTGGGCATCACACGAAGATAAGGCGGAAAAGGAGAATGGAATCAAGGGAATCGGGGTATAAAATACAATGGAAAAAACAGGATACGGAATAGCGGGTACACAACACGGAACACACAGGGTACGGAATAGCGGGTACACAACACGGAACACACAGGGTACGGAATAGCGGGTACACAACACGGAACACACAGGGTATGGAATAACGGGTACACAACACGGAACACACAGGGTACGGAATAGAGGGTACTCAACACGGAACACACAAGGTACGGAATAGAGGGTACACAACATGGAACACAGGGTACGGAATAGAGGGTACACAACACGGAACACAGGGTATGGAATAGAGGGTACACAACACGGAATACAGGGTATGGAATAGCGGGTACACAACACGGAACACACAGGGTACGGAATAGAGGGTACACAACACGGAACACACAGGGTACGGAATAGAGGGTATACAACACGGAACACAGGGTACGGAATAGAGGGTACACAACACGGAACACACAGGGTACGGAATAGAGGGTACACAACACGGAACACACAGGGTACGGAATAGAGGGTACACAACACGGAACACACAGGGTACGGAATAGCGTGTACACAACACGGAACACACAGGGTACGGAATAGAGGGTACACAACACGAAACACAGGATATGGAATATAAGATCCTCGATACGGAACGCAGGGTACGGAATAGAGGGTACACAACACGGAACACACAGGGTACGGAATAGAGGGTACACAACACGGAACACAGGATACGGAATAGAGGGTACACAACACGGAACACAGGGTACGGAATAGAGGGTACACAACATGGAACACACAGGGTACGGAATAGAGGGTATACAACACGGAACACACAGGATACGGAATAGAGGGTACACAACACGGAACACACAGGGTACGGAATAGCGGGTACACAACACGGAACACACAGGGTACGGAATAGGGGGTACACAACACGGAACACAGGGTACGCAATAGAGGGTACACAACACGGAACACAGGATATGGAATATAAGATCCTCGATACGGGACACAGGGTACGGAATAGAGGATCCTCGACACGGAACACAGGATACGGTATATAGAGGGTACACAACACGGAACACAGGGTACGGAATAGAAGATCCTCGACACGGAAAACACAGGGTACGGAATAGAGGGTCATCGATACGGGACACAGGGTACGGAATAGAGGGTCATCGATACGGGACACAGGGTACGGAATAGAGGGTACACGACACGGAACACACAGGGTACGGAATAGATGGTACACAACACGGAACACAGGATATGGAATAGAAGATCCTCGATACGAGACACAGGGTACGGAATCGAGGATCCTCGACACGGAACACAGGATACGGTATATAGAGGGTTCTCGACACGGAAAACACAGGGTACGGAATAGAGGGTACACAACACGGAACACAGGGTACGGAATAGAGGATCCTCGATACGGGACACAGGGTACGGAATAGAGGATCCTCGACACGGAAAACACAGGGTACGGAATAGAGGATCCTCGATACGGGACACAGGGTACGGAATAGAGGATCCTGACACTTGACACAGGGTACGGAATAGAGGATCCTCGACACGGGACACAGGGAACTGTGTACGAGGTACAGAATGTTACAGGTTGAGAGAAACAGCGAATTGTGTATTGGGTACAAAATTTGACACAGTGTACAGGATATTACAGTATAGGAAGGGGTACAGGTTGAGCGTATTCTTTTTTAAATGAAACAAATCAATTTCACGTTGTGAAACTATACACCAACGGATAAAAAATGTATCCTATATGCTTCGGTTGATGTTTTGATTAAAAAATCGTTTGAAATGGATTTATCTGGGTCAATTGTAATAACAGGTGTGTCTTCTCAAGTATACATGTTGTGTGAGTGAGGAGTTCGGTGGAGATTTGTTTTCAGTACAAACACTTTTGACGAAAAATATAATACTGGTGCACAGACGAGAAAAAAAAGTCAAACTTTAAAGCTGTTCAAACAGAGAACATTAAACCAAGATATGTAGACAAAAAAATTCGATTTTTATTAACTTGAATTTAAGGTCTTGTGTATATGTTTTTCATCATTATATCTACATTGGTGAAATATTTCATGTTTGTCATTATTTTTTATGTGTGATTTTAACCAGCTTGCACCTGTATGAAATCAAGCAGACTGGATTTTGATGTAGAAATTTAATAACGCTCAGAATAATGATGAAATTTTTTATTCAAACTTTTAAAAGGGAGATAAGATTACCAATAGTTTAAAATTTATAAGATTGGGGGTCGATATGTATTTCAATTTTTTTAATACAAAAACTGAAGTTGGCCGTGCTTCCGAAATAAAGGCATTCACACCTGTTTACCTTTCAATACGGAGACCCATTGATCCAAGCATAGGTATCTCGGTTTGGGTATAAGTAAAGTACAATACCGTATATATAGATATATACCTGTACACAGGTAGGCTGGGTCTATTCTTCAGCTGGCGACCGGCTGTCATATACATATACACACACAATTACACAAGTATTGGTAAATTGTACCTGGTAATTGTGTTAGAACAGGTAGAAAATTTACAGGTATGTAACGACTTCGAACAACTTTTGAAAAGGTGTTTCACCAAACGGTGAAAAGGACTGAACTGCAGTGTATGTAGGTTTGTGTTTACAGTCCACCCTCCGGCTAGAGAGACAGATTACGTTACATACCTCAGCTAATATATTCTACGATGATTTAAAATATTCAACAGTGAGGAAAGTGTTAGTGATATATTCATACTTGTAATAGAGTTCTTCGTACCCGGAGTCTACCTGAATAATCAACATCAACTTTACAAGGTAAGTAATTTTAACTTATATCAGAGTTGGTATGTGATAGCTTTAGATTGTGAACTTTAAAAAGACCAGCGAGTGCAAATCGAGAGCCGATCCTTAAACATGACCCCAACCAAAATATATATGTATATTCAATGTGTATTGTGATATTTTTCGTCACATACAGGCTTGTGTACGAAAGTGAAGTGATCATCATATTATTTTTTTTATAAAAAACTCTCCTTGATATGGTTAGAAACTATAGCAGAATGTCAAATATCAACTTATATTCTTAGGAACCTCAAATATATATACTATATATTATATCAACCAGGTCGTATCCTAAAATACATTGACCCCAAACCCCTGTGATACAGCATTTCGAATGTGAAATTGAGTATAGTGTACGTCACATATTTCAAAGAGACATGAAGAAATCGATAAACTGAAAGTGATTGAAATCAAACCGTACGATACACAAGTTGAAATCTGACATCTAGGAAATCGATCCCCCTCTGACATCAGCTTGTGAAAACACACAGCAAGAGTTGCATAAACAAAATTAAAAAGGAAGTTAAAATGTCCTGAAAGAAACAGGAAACTATACCAACATTTGTAATAATGATTATTAATCATTTTTAAAAAAATTCTTTTCAAAGTTGTGAGTAAAGCTTTTATCAATTATTTCTATCGCATTAAAAGATAAACTAGTGAGGCAGTTTACTAGTATTGTCATGACATATTCAATATTTACACTCAAATCATTTCACAATGAAATACTAGATATAGCTTCGACTGTACACAAATCGATGTTCTGACATTTCACTAATGACCAAATCGTTCATTAATTACCTAAGCGACGCGTATGTTTAAGGAAACTTCAAGTGACACAAAATAAACTCGTAAACAAATTAATTACAGATATATATATATGTATGTATGTATACTTATACAGGTAAAGATAGAGATCTGCACTATATTACCTACATCCATAACCAGGTAAAAACATCAAAGATAAAATTTTCTTAAGAGATTTCAAGTGAGACGGAGTTAGTCAATTTTCACCTTTTGTGTGTATATCATTATGTTTATACAAACCATCTGTTTAAATACCTTGCTGCAAATTATGTATATGTATATATATTCATACATACAAAATACATAAATCTATAAATAGGTCACCGTCTGTTCATTGTATTTCCTATACTAAATTGTTTTTATGACAATTACCTGCATCATCACTACAATGTACATAAATCGTTTGTAAACATGGAAAATTAAAAATTTCGAAAGAAGTGGGTTTTTGTGCACGTACATTTGGATAGCTGTATGTCGCACATGAATAACTTTCACAAGTACAGGTCAAATTTTATTTACGTATGGGTTGAATCCTGTATTGTACGTAATGTAGCCAGTCAAAGAGTGAAAAAAAGTGTGACCGATGCCCTTGGTTAATTGAGATGAGAAGCGAGATGACGGGGCCGAGTACTTGTAGTTTGTTTGCCGTGGGAGGTGAACTTTCATCTCTTCTAATGCACATTCTCATCCAACCACAAATTCGTCTGCTGAAAGGCTGAAAGACCATAATAGTGGACGTAAAACCCGTTAAATAGATAAAAAAAGACAAATTTAGTTTGCTATGACAGCGCCAACGTCGATGGGGGTAGGGGTGGGGGTGTGGGTGGGGGCAGGGCTCACAGGTGCGTGACAACCATTATCACCCCACGGTCCGTGTATTACGAAAGAGCTGTTGGGAGGCATGCCTTCAAATGAAAGTAATGTTGTCGATGAAAAGGAGATGTGTGGTATGTAACATAAGGGACACTTAGATATGGAAACAGACATTGAATCATACCTACTAATCTACTTACCTGCTTGCCAATCAATAGTTTACGTACTACATCACAATAAATATGCTGTGCATGAGATAACTACATACTGTATAATCCTTTGATTTCGTGGTGGGCTTATTTTTGTTGGTGTCGTAGGCACTCTTTATCAACAAACCAATATATCCATGTATGTTAAAATAAGCATAGATCGACTCGTTCAGCTACATAATATATTTATTCACGAGATAGTACACGAAATATTTCTTTTTTTAATAAAAAAAAACACGAAAATTGAGCACCATGAAAACATCTGATTTCTCTGTATCCTCGACATAAGGAAATGCCTACTCCTGTTACATAACAGGTCGGTGGTCGGCCGCCATACATTCTGACGTCTGTCTTCAACGTCAGTGGTGTCATAACATGTGAGGCATGGCGGATTTGTGAGGGTACGGGGACATATGTCGGTCGGGACGGAGAACTGACCGGATGTTACCACTGTAATGGACAGTGAAATAAGACTTCGTGCGAGAGAAATGAAGGTGGGAATATTTGGGTTTGTATTGGGACGGAGATGTGAAGGAGTGGGGACATTGCATGTAAATGATACATTGTAGGAATGGTGGATGAGTCGCTTAGTGGGTTGATGGACATACATGAGAGGCCATGTTTGATACTGGTGATCTTACAATTTCGACGAGGCTCTAATTTTCACTACTGTCTTGTATAAAATAAAACCGTAAAACAAGATGATATGAAAGTAAAACAAACCAAAAAAAATCAACCACATTCATTTATAGTTTTAGTGAAAATATATCATTTTTGTGTCAAGATAAAACAGCACAAATACAAATTATGAAAATTATTTAGAGCACGTGGTAAGGACAGGGGACACCGTGACCGAGGGGATGGGATTACTGACTAGATTTTACATATGACGATCAAAGAAACTTGTCAGAATTCTGTAATCCTACGTTCACACAAGTTGGATTAGAGCGAATCTTTTCCTTTGTGCTCCGTAAGAGGTTTATGTTTATGTCAGGATAATCTTGTCTATCTACAGGTTTGGAATAAAGCTCTTTATAATGTAAAACGTGTAAAATAAATAACAGATTGAATTTAATATTTACAGCTACGATCTCAGGATAATTCAATCCGATCATCACTTTACAATGGTTCTATTCAGTAGATCGAATCGCTATTAAATCGCCGTTCATGTGTGTGTTCCGAATATCTTATATATTTCGGAATACTTTCTATATTTTCATGGTCTCACCCAGGATTCCTCTGCCCCTATAGCACACGTCTCACGTCCGTCTAAATGTCTAACGTCCGGGATGGTGGTCAAAAGAAACCCTCGAAACATCAGACATAAATCCGTTAAAATGTCGAATGTTGAGGATGGGGGTCAAAAGAAACCCTGGTACATCAGACATAAGTCCGTTAAAATGTCGAATGTTGAGGACGGAGTGTTGGGCGGGGGGAGGGGGGCGTGGTGTTGTCAAAAGAAACCCTGGATACACTAGACATTTGTCCGTCAAAAATATTTAATGCCCTCTCAGAAACGTCCGTTCACGTGTCTATGTGTTCAAGTGTCTTTAAGTGGTTTTACGTCCACGATGACGGACTCTCAACCTTTCAGCGGACGAACGTGAAAGGTGTCTGTATCTCCCGGTAAGGTAGTAATGTGTACCTGGCCTCGTTACCTGTACAAGTGTGGTTTGTTTTTTTACCTTGTACCGTAATACATGTCTGTTGTAGATATTTTTACTTATATACATGTACCAGCATTCTGCAGGTTCAGCACAGCGGTTTTGATATTGGAATCTCATTATGTAGTAATTTTATTAATCGTCTTCTGATCCCGACCGCGTTCTGTAGGAAATGTAAGCCCATGTACTAACGTACACATTGTATATATATGAATGACTGGTGTGAGACTGGTGAGGTTTTACCTACATGCCGTAAAATTGATAACGACCACTCTTTATAAGCATTCACACATCGGTGGCCAAAGTTACATAAACATTCCGCACGACATTTTTTAATTTAACTTAAATAACATTACATAGCGTGTAATTTGATAAAAAAGTACTCTGTCATTTATATCAATCATAAATGCACGTTCCCTGCATATGTTGGTGTCTTATGTAGATTAAACCGTGCTTCAACCTTCAGCATGTTTTCATTGTATACGGTATCACCCATCAAGTACAGCTGCCATTTTGACGGTTTCTATGCCACCTGTTGTACATTTTTAATGACGTCATATTGACTACGTGGTACATGTACATGTCATATATGCTACCTAAGAGCAAATCCGGTATAAATGTACATACAGATGACAACAGTATCACTAATCTTTGAAAAAACGAAAGTACAAAATTCCTGTACTTTGAAACAATATGTATTATATTTTAAAAGCTTATTCAAGGGCAGATAACCCAAAAGAAAAAAAAAAGATATTAGGAAGTTCATCCTTAGTTAACAAAAGAAAATGTCAACTTTAATTTACAATACCATAGGGTTTAACATGTCTGTTGTGAATTGTATCCATCATATTCTCTGTATTTGTTCTTGGTATTTTCTATCTTAATTAATCATGTCTGTCATTATAAGATTTTCCCTGAACTGAGGAAAGACAGCTACCGGTGTAATAATTGAAGGCAATATCGCTCTTTAAACAACAAAATCCCCAATTCAATGTATGTGGGTCCTGCGTAAAACGTGGTTCCGTGTTTCTTAATCTTCCAATGTTTTAATAAGTTGCAATACCGTATTAATATACACGCATCAAAATCTAGAGTTGACTGACACTGAAGCGAAACAAGGAATAAGCTGATTAATAAAGAAAAAAAATCAACAGCGACAGGAGCTGATGAGAGACATCAAAACAAAAGGAAAGACAACAGGAAATGGTGAGACACCAAAACAAAAGGAAAGACAACATGAAGTGGCGAGACATCAAAACAAACGGAAAGGCAACAGGAAGTGGCGAGACATCAAAACAAAAGGAAAGACAACAGGAAGTGTTGAGACACCAAAACAAAAGGAAAGACAACATGAAGTGGTGAAACACCAAAACAAAAGGAAATACAACAGGAAGTGGTGAGACATCAAAACAAAAAGGATAGACAACAGGAAGTGGTGAGACACCTACATTTGAGGAAAGGAAACGACAGGAACCAAGCAGAAACCAAAAAAGGAAAGGCAACGAAATGAACTGAGGTGACATCAAAACAAAAAAGGAGACAACATATATCGCCCGCTCACACCTTCCACTATATTTTTCACAAACTGCCTGCCGAACTGAATGTTAAAAAACCATGTGGATCCATTGTTATCATTTATTTATGAAAAGTAACCAGCCCAAAGCAATAGAAGCCTTCCCTATGTCTTTCTCTCTGATGACGATGTTGTGTGTAGCATTGTTACCTTTGTTTCACTGCAAGACGAAATCTTTTATCGATAGTTTTCTTAATCTCATCATTTCTGTCAAAAGTTATATATTTTTAAGAATATATTTTATTAAATTGGTCAAAAGGAAATGTTTTCAAAGTTTTGAGCGATTGGATATCTTATAAAACTTAAGTTTCTGATGCACAGCGTTCACCTAACACTACAATACATAACTTGGAAATGCCCCATGTTACCTTGGGAAAACACACGGGTCGATAGAATTTTATACACTGTTCGTGTACATGTGTTCTGTTCAGTGTTAAAAGAACAGAATCCATTGAATATGTAAACATTTGTATTCAAACCTGCGTAAAGGTTTCATAATGAAACTTTGATAATTGACGTTTTAAAATGCACATTAGAAACATTTAAAATAGCACTCGAACACGCAGGTAAGGGATCGACAAAATTAACAAGATGAATGTTTACCTAATATCGTTATGTGACATAATTATAGAACACAATTAGCAAATAATAAGACATTTGTGTGTGTTGGACAATAGACAGAGTAGTCAATACACTTTTATCTATCGTTCGATTTTTATGTCAAATGTAACACAGCCAATCACGAGAAAGTCGGGGATGTTTCTGACTCCTGGGAAGAACTGACCTGGTAATTCATGATGCTTATTAAGTCTTTTGATGGTTATTAAGCCTTTTGATGGTTATTAAGCCTTTGCATGGTTGTTAAGCCTTTTGATGGTCAATGAGCCTTTTGATTGTTAATAAGCCTTTTTACGGTTTTGATAGTTATTAAGCCTTTTGGTGGTTATTAAGCCTTTTTGGTGGTTATTAAGCCTTTTGATGGTTATTAAGCCTTTGCATGGTTATTAAGCCTTTTGATGGTTTTTAAGCCTTTTGATGGTCATTAAGCTTTTTGAGTCATGAAGCCCTTTTATGGTGATTAAGCCTTTTGATGATTATTAAGCCTTTGCATGGTTATTAAGCCTTTTGATGGTCAATGAGCCTTTTGATTGTTAATAAGCCTTTTTATGGTTTTGATAGTTGTTAAGCCTTTTGATGGTTATTAAGCCTTTTGGTGGTTATTAAGCCTTTTGATGGTTATTAAGACTTTGCATGGTTATTAAGCCTTTTGATGGTTGTTAAGCCTTTTGATGGTCATTAAGCATTTTGAGTCATGAAGCCCTTTAATGGTGATTAAGCCTTTTGATGGTTAATAAGCCTTTTAATGTCTATTAAGCCTTTGCATGGTTGTTAAGCCTTTTGATGGCTATTAAGCCTTTTGATTGTTATTAGTCAGATCCCATCACGATAGTTGAATTTGTCTTTGTCTGGTTGGAATCCATATTCACAGGCATATTAACTAAAAGTCTAGGCAACCCCGTCCTCTATACTCTAGAGGTAACGCTCACTTCCACTCTTTGTACCCCTGGATTGTCGAGGATTCTGTCCCATTGGCTGGTCATGAACTGGTAACACCGTGACAATCCGATATATACATTCGATTTTAAAACTCATAGATTAAATTATTTAAATTTCGTCTTATTTTAAAACTTGAAACAATCCTGGTCCGGCAGCAGATTGGAAGGTGACATACAAATTGTTTGTAACTGGGTTGATAAAGTGTGTTTCTCGAATTTCCAAAGTTGATAATTTCAATACAACATTTTACAAACGTGAAACAGATATGAATATCAATGAATGAAAACTACTGTGTGAAGCTAACATTTAACATCATGGTTTCATTTCCCTTAAAAAGCTGTCGTCCCACGTCTCTTCCCGTTCACGTACATATATCAATATATATTGTGTAGTTACACACCAGGCAAACAACCGTTATATCTTCTGATCAATAAAATAAGTTTAAATATATGATCAAAAGTTCAGTCAATGAACATGCATCGTTATCGATTTATTGCCGAATCAATGGAACGATCACATTAAGGATCGATATTTTCCCACACTCGTATATAACACATAAGTAGGTTTCTGATCTGTTATTCATCGTGAAAAGATTTCTTAGCTTCATGACCGATTCAGAAATCTTTTAAAAATATATCTTCTTTAAAATATACAGAAGAAAACAAGTTATATAGTGTTTAAAAAATATGTTGTCAAGTGACATGTTTGTTTATGTTTTACTGTTACAAATGAAGAATTGATTCTCGATTGAAATCTCATTTTATCCGAGGTTAAGCTGGCGAATCTCGACATTTGCCAGTAATAAGTCCTGGATATTTAAATTTTAAAATCCACATGTTACACGAAGTCTTATACAACTTTTGTACTCCAAAGCTCGTCTCTATCGCCGAATGTTAACGGACCTGTAATCCCATGTTACGTAAAAATACAGGTTCTCAACTTTTTCAGTACACCTCATAACCGGATAACAACTGTTCTCGTCTGACAGGCCCAGATATACAAAGTATTGTCAGCTTACATTACCGTGTAAAATTAATTCTGATCATTTATCATTTTTTCGGATACATTTTAAAATTGCAAATCTAAAGATTTTACACGAAAGGAAAAAAATTGGGTCACCTAATAAGCCGGGAGGGAGGTGGGTGGGTGGGGGGTTACGAGTGGAGGGCTAGAGGTTGTTATCATCTTTAACTACGTCATGGGCTTGCGGTAATAATTTTGGGAGAGTCATAGAATTTGCGTGATATATTTTATCTTAGGAGTATTGTGTTTCCACATCTCTCTATACATGTACACATGTATATATCACAAATACATTTCCGATTTCAATACATATTCAATAAAGTTGGATTGATTCCCAACATAAGATAACATTGATAGATCTCATTCTCCTCATGTGACAAATTGTTTCCTTCACGGATAAGATAATAATGCAATTCAAATGATCTGAAATAAGAAAGAGATACACTTTACAGAGATATAAAATATATAAAAAAAGTACGTTCGAATTTGCATAATCCGTCGAAACTGGTTCTCGGTAGGTGTCCTGTATATACACTTCATGATTCACTGAAAACTGTCTAATGTGGATGTGTTTGTCAGAGTCTGTGTGTATGTGTTTTTGTATCACTAATATGGCTTAGCTGTTTCCAACATGTCACTGAACTGAAACTTACATTCAGTGTGTCTTTTCTATACCGTCATCATTTCCGGTGCACATTTTATAAGTGCGTCATCGTTTCTTGAGCACAAGTTTTGTAATAGAGCGATATATCTATAATGAGACCCGCTGTCGTGTTTTCAATTTTCTATATAAGCGTCTTTCATTGTCTTATTATAATTTGACTAGGCACAAGTTATCACGATATACATGACAGCAATAACAAATATTTACAAATATAGATCTAGATTAAGGTAGGCAGAAGAAAAATATAGATAGGAGAAAGAGAGAGAGAGTGAGAGTGAGAGAGAGAGAGAGAGAGAGAGAGAGAGAGAGAGAGAGGGGGGGGGGAGTGAGAGAGATAGAGAAGGGGGGGGAGGGACTGTTTAAGGGAAACATGTTTCTGTCGATTCTTTGAGAGAAAACACAAAATATAAGGAACGTCACATATAGCCTTAAGTAACCAATATCAGTTACACCCATGACAACGATAAGAAAAAACCAGACACACATACTCACAAAACAGGTTTTCTGTCATAAAACGGAGGTACTATTACTGGAAATTTTCAATTCGCTAAAATCATGATTGTATTTCACAGGGACTATATTTTATACAAAAATAGGATTTTCTTTTGCCGAGTATCAGTGTCGACTTGTTTTATGTGTATTTGTATATATATTTGGTGATGATAATCACTGAGACATATTTTGAAACAATCGCTTAAATCTAAAGCCCGGATGTTTGTGATAGTAACGCGCTCACGAATCCGACTCTGATTATAAGTAGATATGTACATTTATGAAGCTTGAACATTGTGTTAGAACTGCTGTCTTATATGAGTGAATAAAATCACCAGACCGATGTTTCTGATTGAAATGTGTTTGTGTACAGAAATTAGAAATGCGGGACATAGAACAGGATGTAGTGAGCACTTCATTTAACAAAACTGCACAATATAATTATAGACCCGCTCAAAAAACAATGTGGGCTAAAATACCCCTCCCTATATATATATATATCTCATAAAAAAATCTCAACGTTATCACAAATTTCTCAAATGCATTTAAATACCTTGGTTGCAAACATGTCATTTTGTTGCAACCGCCAATCGGTGAAAGAAAAACATCACATTTGTCATATAAATAGAGTATGTTGAGGGGAGTGGGTGAGGGGCGGGAGGGATGGAGTTACCAAACCAAGATCTGTTTGGATTGGGAGGGGGAGGGGGACCCGGGGGTGGGTAGGGGGATCTGCTTAGCCGGTTTAAGTTCGTATTTTGGGTGGTTGGAGATATGGGGGTACCGGTTTGCTCAAACCAGCACATATTTCGGCCGGATAGGGACACCCGATTCATCAAGTGTTTGGGCCGGTGGTGTTGGTGGGCTGGAGGGGGTATGGTGGCAGTTATTACCCCCGAATTAACTTCATCTGTTGATATGTTGGTACACTAAACAAACATAGAGGATATTCATAAACAACCGATATGTAAATATTGTATCTACCTACTTACATATACGTAGATATTGAGGTTAGATAAACTAGTAATTAGTTCTACTAAAGGAACAGTCACGTGACTGTTTTATCGAAACCTGGTTAGCTTAAGGGTTTATTTTAACTTGAAACGAGTAAAATTAGTTAAACAAATTGACCGTAATACATCATCTGTTAATCACATTCAATAGTTTGAACAACTACATAAAATCCATACCTGGGGAACGTACATGAAAAAGTTAAGATTGAATTCAAGGTGATCATATTGAAAAAAATAACTGAAAGCTCGTTCATTTCACGAAACATTTATCATTATGTTAACGTGAGTAGGTTTTTTGAAGATCATTGATATCAAATCAAATTATATCTGTAAGATTGATGATTCACAAGACCACCCAATGTGGTCTTGTCGGATATCCGGGTCAATTGCCATATATCCTGAATGACAGGTACCCAATTAATTGTGAAAAAAATGTCATAGCTGTTGATAGAACGTGAAATGTAAAACGAAACTAAACTACAAAGCCATCCTCATATAACCTGGGTTGTTGCGAGGACGTAAAATCCCATAAACAAACAAATCAACAAAAAAGTTTTTGTTTAAAAGTGGAATTTCTTTGTCTCGTTAGGATCTCCTTTATTCTCCGGTATTCTAATCATTCTTATTTATTTGCTGGAATCTCTCTTTCAATCATGTCGAGGAGGAACTTTTCTGGGACAGAATTCACAAACAAACAGAGATGTTTGGCCTCTACGTACTTTTCTGTAGGCATTACATGCTTTGAGTATAAGTTATGAAATAAAAAAAATATCTATTTTACAACAATTGTGAAGCAAGTTTTTCCAACTTATGTTAACCACTCTTGGTGGCCCATATGGAAGCACGCGAGGGATCTTACTGTGACAGGAAACATGACTACCCAGTGAAAATCGACGCAGTCGGGCAGGTGACACCATACCTTTTGACGTCCATTCTGGGAATCAAACCTCGGACGGTTAGGTGAAATGCAAGTGCGTTACCACTGCGCCTTTATACCACGGGTGAATAGATGTTCTTATAACACAGTCGGTTGACATCAGAACGTTTATGTATGACGTTAAGATGAAACTGATGAAAAAAAAAAAATGAAACTGTCATCTTCATCGGATTTAATCATTTGTTATTTCCGACCCAAAGACACTAATTCACAGCATTTGTACGTACTCTTCTTGTTGGCATATAATTGTGATCATTTTTTTTTCTTCACATGAAATGAATAAAAATTTCATGGTTGACAGATGAAACGTGTGAGAACCGGACTTTGCCGGATATTTCCGATTTTCTACCCGAGTCGAGACAACTATTTATTTCCAGAAAAAAAGAGAAAACAAAACAAAGTTCCATGTTTAGAGATGGTATCTGGAAACTTTATCTTGTAAAATGAATGTTTTGTCCATAAAAATGTTGTTCATTGTGTGTATACATAAGGTCTGAAATTTTCCCCGTAAGCATATATATGCTTGATGTGAATGAACGATTTTGTTAATAAAACCTGTCTGCTTTGTTTACAAAGACTTAAAATATCCCGTCAAACTAGTTTTCAATCACACACAAGAAAAAACACTTGTAAATACAAACAGAGTACGCTTCAATTGTCACGGGCGAAAACGATACACGAACACCGCCAATATTCACTGAACAAAACACAATAGACAAAAGACATGTATGGAAGCAGCGATGCGACGCCATTGTACAAGATTGTGACTGACCTCATCGACCTTCGACCTCTACGACCTCTACGACCTACAGTATAATCTTGATGAAATGTCTCTTTTCCTACATAATTTTCTTGCGTGGGATGGGGACTTACGGAAGCGTATTCCGGCCACGTTGTGTTTTATTTTAATTCGAAATTTCGAGATAGTAATCCGAAATTTTGAGATATTAACTCGAAATTTCGGATTACTAAATCGAAATTTCAAGTTACTATCTCGAAATTTTGAGTTACTATCTCGAAATTTCGAGTTAAAATAAAACACTACATGGCCGGAATACGCTTCCGTAGGGACTGATGTAGAACTAGAGAATCATCCGTCATAAGACTAACACTAGTATTCCCTATAGCCTGATGGCAGGGTAACCACTAAAGTTCGCGTGTTCGAGCAGCTGATTTTTCATGCCTCCGTCCTACAACAGACTTTTTGAAGAAGGCGTAAACGAAGTCGTTTGTTATACAGTCAACACTTTCATTCTCGATGAAACGCTTCTGAGGACGATTTCAAAAAATACCAATTCTGTAAAACAAATAGATAAATAAAGCTCTCTGTGATTAGATAGGAACAATTTTTTAAGACTAATTTTCACTTTCATTTTTATCTTGATCCATCCTTAACAAGGCTGCACATCGTCAGTGAAAATTAGTGAATGACAAATTAATTCCTCATAAATCAACGTTAAAGGCAACATAAAAAATATCAGTTATACAAATTGATTTTGAAATGTATATATAATAAGTTTGATGTTCGCTTCGTTTCGTACTTTTCCCTGTTCTAGTTCGAAATATCTAAGAACACGTGCGATAGCCAATGAAAATGATTAACATATTCGTTTAAGACCTACACTACAGAGAAATTTACAAAAAAACTTTGATGTATTAATAATGACATTGCTTCCAGACTACTAAAACACGCCACTCTACACCATAAACAACCCCCTCGACATCGCCAAACTACCGAAATGGTGTGAAAAACACCAACTCCACTAAATCGGAAGTATGGTCAACTTTACAAAACGGTGCTAAAAAATTCAAATTCATTTTGAAAAGCCAAAATATTACCATGGAAAATTACTTTGTTTCATCAACGATAATGCTGTTATTTACAGACAGACCGGTTTTAGGTCATTTTAAGCAATTGAAGAATTAAAGAATATATTTGTATTTTCATTTGCTTACTACCTATATGATATGAACGAAACTATAGCACATGTACGTATATCCGAAGCTGTCAAATAGCTACAAATAGTTCAATATATTAATGTAATTTATAAAATCGGTTCTGAATACCCTACAATACACTCTAAGCTAGTGTGTCACAGCTTGAACGTCGACAATCTTATCTTGTCTGACTGAACTGTTGAACGAACAATCAGCACTAACAACAGGTGTGTATTTAATGTTGTATATTGACAAAGTTCGGCATCGAGTCTTTGTTGACATAGTTAGGCAAAACTAACATGAGCTTATCCGACAAAATGTCATTAAAACAAATAGACTTGATTTGTGTACTGATTTGGTGTTGTAAATCATTCTGTATATAAGTATACAAAGTCATGCATACACCTTGTAAATACCAGGGAACAGTTTACTGGCCAAAGATCGACTTTTGACGTCATGTCACGCAGTTAAAGTTAGTAACGGGTCAAAGGAATTCAAAGGAACTGTTTAAATTACATATATTTTTTTCTGTGAAATTTAAACAGTTAAAGGGGTCATTGAGTGAAATTCATATTTTTATCACAGAATCCTTAATAATAAACGGTTCGATGCTATAAATAAAATTCCGACCTCTGTTATCCATATTGCCATACTGCAAGACAAGTACTAATGCCTTCTTTGTGCGCTTCCTTCAAGAAAAAAATTATTAAATATCATAGGATTTGTTTGTTTCTCGAGTAAGGCACCGGAGTCATTTCGAGGCCGTGCTTATTCTGTTGTAAATAATTAAAATAGTTTTATGTCGTTAAAGATTTTTATTTCTCTGATGTAACAAGAGATCGGCGTGTCATTTTTTTTTATAAACGGCTGTAACCAAGAGATGTAGACTACAACGACACACTAAACTACTTTCACCTAGTAAATTTCCCTGACTGTTCATTCTAACACTAATATCAATATGTACGGAAGCGTATTCCGGCCACGTTGTTTTATTTTATCTCGAAATTTCGATATAGCAACTCGAAATTTCAAGATAGCAACTCGAAATTTTGAGTCAGTGACTCGAAATTTCGAGTTAGTAGTCCGAAAGTTTGAGATATTAACCGTAGATAACAACTCGAAGCTTTGACTTACTAACTCAAAATTTCGGATTACTAACTCGAAATTTCGAGTTGCTATCTCGAAATTTCGAGTTAAAATAAAACACAACGTGGCCGGAATGCTTCCGTAAATATGCCAGATTTCTTTCATTTCCTAAAATCCAAAAACCTGTCAGTAATTCATTTTGAGATTTGCAAGAGCGTGAGTTGAAGACGCAGTATGAAGTACAGGCCCTATCGCTATTTACAGAAACGGTTCAATAAGTCAGAACCTTTGTACATTATATGGTATCTGTAATATCTCACGTCTGAAAAATTCATAGTTCTTCTCTCTACTCTGTTATCATGACTGGCTTATACTTTTTAATTTCCTTTGATGAATTGGCAGGGGTAGATATTAAAAAGATAGTTCGAGGCCCTTATCGTTTAATTCTGTGTATTTTCGTGTCTTATGACTGTAATGCATGCACCTGGACTGTGAACACCAAACTGAACTTATTTATTTCTACAACAATAGAACCGAGTGGAATATCCTACCGCAGAAGTCCTTGCCGTCGGGAATTTTTCTTAAAAACACAATGTTAAATGATGTTTATTTATTTACTTTTTTATTTTTATGAGCTCTTGATCAATAAAATGTTTATATATACATGTATACAGGCATAAAGTTTACCGTAATCGGGAAACGTCGGCGTTTTCCGTAAACCCTTCGTGACGGAAAATGTCAACGGCTCCCGATTTGAAATACATTGATAAAAAATCGTTGTCTTTTTGTAAACTCAAAGCACGGTGAACAGTTCACGGAGGGTTGTAGTAATAGCTAAAGTTTATGTACAGAAAATGTGATTGTTTTATGGAATCAGTCTCCGCGAATAAAATAACTCATATTAATAATGCTTTTGAATTGCAGATTTAACACCGAAGAACATTTATCAATCAACTACAAGATTTTGATAAACGCGCTTAACCTTGCTAAATTCCATTGAAGAACATGCATAATATTCTTTTAGATACATGCTGTGATATTTACCTAAATCGTGTTTACATTATACCTAGTAAACAGTGTGTTTATTGATTCTTCACTTGATGTGAAGTTTCAAACGGTGAATGTACTGAATACGTTATATCCAGCAGTGATTGTCCCATTACTGTTCTATAGGGGTCATGCAGAGGTTATCTTACTTTCTCGGTAATGTTCGGTAATTTTCGATAAAATCCGTATTATCCTATTTCTTTCCGTTGAGAATGACGCTTACTAGCACACATATTATTTATCTTTTGATGCCGTTAATGTTGTCATTATTCTATAGGGGTCATGCAGAGGTCATCTTACTTCTCGGCAATGTTCGGTAATTTTCGATAGAATCCGTATTATCCGATTTCTTTCCGTTGCGAATGAAGTTCAGTTACACACTTATTATTTAGCTTTCGTTGCTGTTAATGTTGTCATAATTGGCATTTTTTGTTGTTATTGTGGTGTTTGTGGTGGTTTTGTCATCGTTTTTGTTACTTTCATGTGTTGTCAAGGAAACTCGAGGAAGGGAGTTCTTTCCATGACAGGGGGTTCTGTAACAATTTGTCTAGCAACACAGCATTTAGATTTATGAATCCCATTTCACGACGGCTGATAACACCTTTACGTAGTTAATAGATCAATAATTGTCTCAAAATTACACATCTCTCCACATTAGTCGCCTCATATTACAGGTGTTAGAGGCAGTGACCAACAGAAGGCTGCAGGCGATGTAACTCATTGTGTCGAAACACAGAAGGAAGGTTTATAGTGACGGAGGCTATAGGGTATATATAGTATATCAATTTGGTGCTAATGTCCTGAGATATGCCATTTACCGAGTTGCTAAACAACCAATTAAATTTCTATATCCCTATCGATAAGCTAAGGATTTAAGAAAAAATTCACTTGAGACTATTTTCCCTTTTATCTTTTTCTCCATAGGAATTTTTGTATGTGTACGGCCCAAAGTCTCGTCCTTTTGAATAACATCACTGGCCATACAAATTTAGGATCACGGTGTTTACTAAACAGTAGGGCGGGTGTTCATGTTTATGACGGATACGTCAATTTTATCGCCACCCGAACAGCTAGGTCGTAAACTTAGCACAATTAGATTTCCACATCCCTCCCCATTGTACTGACGATACCTACTGATTTCGTGGTTTCACTCCATGAGATAGAACACAGAACGATGTCTTTTTTGAAGTTTTGAAGAGCAATTATTTCCGTTTTGATTCTTGATTTCCGTTGGTGCTGAATCTCACTTTCCTTTCAGTTTCACTTTTTTTAGAAGAATTTTCATTAAGCTATTCGTTTTGTCCCATTATTATTTAAGTGGACCATGTCATTTCGTAAACCTCGTCTCTATATCAAGTAGCGTTTTCACTCTTTTTCTGTCCATCTTTACATGACTTGATCTGTATAAATTCGGTGAAAGGAAAATAAACTATATATTCATGAATGCGCCAAAAACAGTAACAAACCATTGTACCTTACATATAACATACTGAACTCAATATATTAAACCCGGTTTTTTTAGTGACCATAGCCTGTAATTACTCGCCTCAGACCCGATGTACCTACCTACTACCGTCAATATATCCCTATTTCGACGTACCCGGTCCTTGGGTGTGATTCTGGACTGACAGTACCCGGTGTAGACTATGTTATCGTTTCGTCTTAATTACACCAGATAAACATAAAACATGTTTAATTTACCAGTAAATCGTAAATTCCGTCGCCCAGTGACCCCCGGGTATACATCATACACCAGTAAAACTAGCCATTATACACAAAATATATAGGTGTATCATCCTAGGGTGTGATGCTTATACCAATCCCTCACTTGATTATAGGAATCGTAAAAATATACCTAGGCACTGTTAGCTGCAACGTTCGCAGGAAATAAATAAATAAATAAATAAATAAATAAATAATGAAAAAGAATAGATATACGATGTATACCTCCCGAACAAAGGAGATATGTAAATTATGAATCAAGAAATTCCAAATATAAAATACAGTTTATTTTCAACAAATTGCATTAATGGAGAGATATCCAAATAAAGGTTAAGATTCGTTCTGTCGCCATTCTGAAAAAAAAAATTGTGACCAAATCTCCTTACGAGTTTCTTGTTATATGCACAACTGATACGTTTGTTTATGACAGTGTTTTCGGAAACTTTTCGAACATTTGACCATAAATCAATTAAATTCTTAACTAACCACTTGTTAATGCTGATTAGGGCTCTGCATCGAGATGCAAGTGTCCTATAGCTATCAGCTTGTCCGTCCGTCTGTCTGTCTGTCTGTCCGTTTTTTGTTTCTGTACAGTATCTCAAATTCTGTTGAGCCAGTGGCACTCATATCTTTTGCCAAACCTCCTTGAATGAAGTGCTGACTTGGAGTATGTAGCTTTTCATCTCCCAACGTTAAAGGTCAAGGTCACTGTTGCTATAAATAGGAAGCCAGTTCCTGTTTGAAACCCAGACTTGGCGTTGCAAATATGACCCAAACTTCATACAGTACTCCCTTACTGACAGTGTTTACCTGGGATTGCTTTACAGTTGTGAAGGTCGAAAAGTCAGTTTCCCTGCAATAACTCAAATTTACTTTGTTTAATCAAACTCAAACCTCATACAATGCTTCCTTACAAAAATAGATTGCTATGGATTGCTTTTCATGTTACATGGTCAGGATTTCTAGTCACATAGCGGAGCCCCTAGTTACCTGTCACTGTACCAGTTAGCTTTAACTAACTTCATTATAGAAATTCTATAAAAAGAGTTTCTGGGTTTTCTCCAACTCTGTGCGAACAACAGTTTCCCAGAATCTGACAATTTCGTTTTAAATTGTTGTTATGTTATTATCCGAATTTCATTCAGTAACACGTGACTGAACAGGATCGTACAAAGTATGAGGAGACGGAATTGTGTACATTTATTTAATATATTTACCCATGTTGTAATAGATATACATGTATCAGATCTATTGATCTCTCTGTTTTGACTTAAGTACATGTAGTGATCAGTGACAAGTATAACCTACACGACCTGACCTCTTGACCTTAACATAGACTGACCATTAAATTGGCCGTCCTATATTTACGGGTGAAATGTACACTCGTTCAACATATCATAGTAAAGGTAATCTAATGTTATCACAATTACTTAAAGAACGGAACATTACTACTTCATACATATGATAACAACTCCAGATTTAGCTGCAGGCACGGAGGTCATCTAAGTTCTGACCTGGAAGGTTAATAAAGTCCGGATGTTTACTGTTCTGCTGTAATGCATACGGTCAACTGTGCAAGTCTTGAATCTATAACAGTGTTTTTAAAACTCAAATTTAGTCTTAAAAGTCAAATATATTCACAGTAGCACGTGCGTAAATTTGTAGATAGGTTCTAATTATGGCTTTCATGGTGAATTGTGGACATACATTACAAGTTTAGAAAGGTGAAAAAATAAAATAAAAAAAATTGTTGTTCAATTAATTTTCGTTTTTGTTTAAAACTTAAATAAAACTAAATGATGTAGGGTATTTCAATCATTTGAATTGCTAAATCATACATAGAGGGCATGAAACCAAGTGGGTTGTTAGTCTTACTAATGTAGTAAGGTACAGTATGATCAAATTTAAGCAGAGCATCGAACCTTTGAGGTATTGCTTCACGACAAGTGCACCGTCTGACCACCCAGCTTTACATAATCTACACTCTTCAGAATGTATGAAATCGTCTGACGACAATGTAGTTCTTATCAAAATATGTTTACGATATTTTACGCTGCATGTTATTAAGATTTTAATGATTCTACAAGCTAACAAAGCTTTGAACATTTCGGTCAGATAGTGTCCGTTATCATGCAATGTCCGAGCTGACAGGCAAGTGTGATGGGTTTGACCGCCCCATTGTTTGGTTTTAATCTTGTGTCATTCTTATAAAATTACTTACACAGGCCTATAACCATCCTGGAGCTAAATTGTAAAATAATCCGCAATAGGAATTTGTCTCTGTTCCGGTTCACCGGTTTTGTTTTTATCTTTAGACCTGCCAATTACCGCCATTACCAACCATACGTGTTTAATGCCTGGCAGATTAACATTCATGTAAACATTTGGACGAAAGAAGATCAACAAACTGATGTTGAATTCTTTGCAAAGATTCACGAGCTGTTCTGAACGACAAAAAACCTTAAATACAGGAAATCTCAGAGATACAGCGTATAATGAGACACAAAAAAAAACAAGATGGACGACAATGACAAAAACTGAGGAGACATCAAAAACAAGATGAACGACAAGGACAGAAACTGGGAAGACATAAAAACAAAATAGACGACAATGACAAAAACTGGAGAGACATCAAAACAAGATGGATGACAAGGACAGAAACTGGGAAGACATCAAAAACAAGTTGGAGGACAAGGACAGAAGCTGGGGAGATATAAAATACAAGATGGATGACAAGGACAGAAACTGGGAAGACATCAAAAACAAGTTGGAGGACAAGGACAGAAGCTGGGGAGATATAAAATACAAGATGGAGGACAAGGACAGAAGCTGGGGAGACATCAAAAACAAGATGGAGGACAAGGACAGAAACTGGGGAGACATCAAAAACAAGATGGAGGACAAGGACAGAAGCTGGGGAGACATCAAAAACAAGATGGACGACAAGGACAGAAACTGGGGAGACATACAAAACAAGATGGACGACAAGGACAGAAACTGGGGAGACATCAAAAACAAGATGGAAGACAGGGACAGAAACTGGGGAAACATTAAAAACAAGATGGAGGACAAGGACAGAAACTGGGAAGACATCAAATACAAGATGGAGGACAAGGACAGAAACTGGGGAGACATCAAAAACAAGATGGACGACAAGGACAGAAACTGGGAAGACATCAAATACAAGATGGAGGACAAGGACAGAAACTGGGGAGACATCAAAAACAAGATGGACGACAAGGACAGAAACTGGGGAAACATCATATACAAGATGGACGACAAGGGCAGAAACTGGGGAGACATACAAAACAAGATGGACGACAAGGATTGAAACTGGGGAGACATACAAAACAAGATGGAGGACAAGGACAGAAACTGGGGAGACATCAAAAACAAGATGGAGGACAAGGACAGAAACTGGGGAAACATTAAAAACGAGATGGACGACAATGATTTACTTAGTTTCCTTATCCGGCATCGCCTTGTTTTAAATAAAATGTCTGTAATTTTCATGTTTAAATAACTTTGAAGACGTTAAAAGCTGAAAGATAGTGTAGGGTTTGGGCAGAATGGGATAATATAGAGTGTGGGGTATAGGGAATATACCTCCAGTAGTTATAATGACCCCCTCCCCGACCCCTCCTGACCCCCTCCCCGACCCCATTCTCAACCTCACCTCCTCTGATAGACACTACCACGGTATTTAATGGTGAAGAGTTTAAGAAAACGTGAGTTATTTAAAAACTCATTTATCCACATGTGTTTTGTTTGTATCTGAGAGTCACAGAAATGGGTTCCTTTGACATAACCATTTTGATTATCGACACAATCTGAGATCAGTAACCATGATAACATGGTCAGCCTTTCTTTGTGGATCCACGTTTAGAGAGGATAAGAAACCCGAGGAGATTCTATCGAAAATGTCAAAACGTGACGGTATCATACACTTAAGTATGTTTACAAGCTATTTAATCAGGTACGTCGGGCGTCCTATTGAGTTGTCGTTACGTGAACCTCAGAGAATGAATGTGAAATTAAGTTGTTTTTAAATGTTGTACTTTTGTATTCGAGGTCGTAAACTTTGAAAAGCTGGTGTTACAGCTGTCGATTGTGTCCGACAATCGGGGGATCACCTTACTGATATAGGTATACCAGGTATGTAGGACTCGGGTAAGACAGGTATCACTGATTAAACCTCGGGGATTAGAGATCAGGCCTGACATCCGCTAAACTGTCATCTACAGTAGCAGAGTTGGGAAACTGGGGAATGTGAGTGAATGAATGAATGAGTCAATAAATAAATTATTGAATGAAAACAATACATAGATAATTAAAAGAAAAACTATTGCTTTTCGCAATCGTATGAACGCAAAAGTTAATCATATGCATCAATCAATGACGTTCAGTTCAACGAACGAGTGAGCGAACGAGTGAACGAGTAAGCGAATGTGAACGAATGTGTGAACAAGCGAGCGAATGAGTGAACGAGTGAGCGAATGTGAACGAATGTGTGAGCAAGTGAGCGAACGTGTGAGCGAATGAGTATACGAGTAAGCGAATGTGAACGAATGAGTGAACGAGTAAGAGAATGTGAACGAATGTGTGAACGAGTAAGCGAATGTGAGCGAATGTGTTAACGATTAAGCGAATGTGAGCAAATGTGTGGACGAGTAAGTGAATGAGTGAACGAGTAAGCGAATGTGAGCGAATGAGTGAACGAGTAAGCTAATGTGAGCGAATGTGTGAACGAGTAAGCGAATGTGAGCGAATGTGTGAACGAGTAAGCGAATGTGAGCGAATGAGTGAACGAGTAAGCGAATGTGAGCGAATGTGTGAACGAGTTAGCGAATATGAGCGAATGAGTGAACGAGTAAGCGAATGTGTGAACGAGTAAGCGAATGTGTGAACGAGTAAGCGAATGTGAGCGAATGAGCGAAATGTACATGTATTAGCAGACGATGAACTATTCATTGGTACGGCCGATAGAGAACAAACGACATGATTATTATAACTTGTATTTTTGTTGTTTTTGTCACAACAGAATTTTAGTATTTCAGAGCACTGCTTATTGTCTGGACAGTGATTTCTGTTTAAAACAGGCTTTGATGTACACAATAAATCTGGTCACTGGTAACGCTCATTAGTATACAACCCATCACACCGTCAGGTGTTTTGCTTCAAATATTTTCAATAGATTGTTAGAAACTGGTCCATCCTTTGTGTGGAGGAAATGATTCACACACGTATGTACACGTATAATGTAGATGTTTACTCACTTATAATTAAATTACCTTAAAATTGTTAGTTTCTTATGAAAGGAAATATACAAACACAAGCTGTGTGTAGATTCTTTCAAATTTGTTGGTATTGTCAAAATATTGTTTTACCTCAAATGCCGGTTACGTTGGCGTAGTAATGAGTCATATTACAGTATACAGTTACCGCGTCCGAGGTCTCGTCTGGGAAACGGTCAGCGACCGAAGTCTCATCTGGGAAATGGTCAGCGACCGAAGTCTCGTTTGGGGAAACGGTCAGCGACCGAAGTCTCGAGCAGCTGTTTAAGTTACTTTTAATGTCTTAGAAACATTAACACTGTATTTTTCAATGTTCATGCAGTTTCCTAGCTGTAGGTACCATTGCAGGAAGATTACTCTATTTGTCGATTTGCCTTTTTTACCATCTGTCGATAGTTCGTTGAACAAGAATATTCTGTTGTCTGTGTTATAAAGACAACAAACCTTCCATCTTATTTAAATCAGATCTTAATATTACTCTGTACAGCCCGAACCATTCTGAGGTTATATCGGCATTGAAATCGGTCTTCCGTTTATAGACCGACATAAATTTTGATAGAATGTCAGAACATTTCAAACCGGAACGGAAATGTTTAATCAGGTTGATAAATTTTATTCAGAAATGTTTGTCTTATAAATTGTATGCGCTGAAACGTTGTAATGAGGGGCATGTTATATTCGCTATAAAGGATGTTTTCTCGCTATAACAACATTTTAACGTTACTTCAGTACGTAAAAGTAGAAATGGTTGTGAACTAAGTGTACGGAACAACCTCACGCCCCCAGCGGGTTTATATAATACATCTCCGCACAACTTGTACGTAGATGTGATTTAATGAAGGTTTTGGTTTAAAGAGACACGGTCTGTATATCTAAAGTGGCAGGTTTCAATGGATAGTTCCGACTAATTAGGTTCCTAAAAATAGCTCGACTGACACTTTTAAAGGGACCACATGCTGTCGCGTTCGTGTCAAGCTCGCACGCTACCTGATATAGAGATTCTCTCAACAAATACGACCAAAAGCTAAAAGATAAAAAAAATAAGAAATTATGGTTAATCTTTCGAAAATGGCTATGTATAACGTTGTAACATTTCAAAACTAAAAATGCGGAAGACAAAAGCAAACGGAGACAGCCATTTTGTTGTGTCATTTTCAATTTATGACGTAACGCCATTGTCCATATTATGACATAACAATGCTTTCTGAGTGGCGCCGTCAACGAAAACGTCGGATACAATTGTAACAACCGGATTGTGTGATAAATGTATATTCGAAATCCAAGGGTATGGTCAGTGATGTGTTTACCTTCACTGTGAAACATGTAGTGGAGACTATTATCAAGGATTTCAGAAATCTGATTTAAATTGCTTCACGTAGTTTTGTCACAGATTGGTGAGGTAAGGCTGAAATTTTCGGAGACATAGTTCGAAAAGAAAAAAGAAATCACATTTTAGCTACTTAGTCTGCAATTTACAGCAAAGCTAAAAGGTCGGTATTGTGGTAACCGTTAGACTGAATATTCTCTAAACTTTATTATTTCATAATCATAAACTGATTTCATTTCTAGAATATTTTTAACTTATTGTCATTCTAACACCGCGATTGAACATTATAATTTTAATCCGCTTAAAAATGATGAATTTTAAACAATCAAATTCTGAGTTTTAGTTAAGTATATGTTGTTGGCGATGTTTGCAAGGCTTTGAACTGAATCATTTCCACGACGGCCAATACTTACCATTGTCCATATCTAAGACTTACAAGTGCGTCACATGGTCAATAAGAGATTTAGAACCCTTTTAATTTTAACATACCATTTTGTATGTTCCTGTCGTGGCTTTTACAAACTCACAAAACCCATCTAAGGTAGAACTCATTCTTATAAAAACAAAATCTGGAAGTTAACGATGTTATTGTACATTGATAATGTATAATCATTCGAATTTATGACTGTTTAGATAGCAAATTATCTGGCACTAAACGTTTATCAATACAAATGATTAACCAAAACTATTTGTGTGTGAAAATGAAAAACGAAAACTCCTGGCTCAATGATTAGTTAGCTTAATATGATAAATTTTTTGAAATTTTTTGAAATCCAAACGGTTTGAAATATCAATGAAAATCAAACATTGTCGTTTTCAAAATAATGCAGATTTTTTTTATTTTCATTTTGAAATATTCTGACGGAAACATTTCTTCTTTTATTTGAAATACACGCGTGAGGCGGAGACTTCGATAATAACATGGAGTTGACATTTTGAAAATAACACGCTATTTACACATGTAAGGAATCTTTGATTTGGCACACAAATTCTCACCCGTATAAGATATATATCATTTATATGATTTTTTCTCTTTTCAGGTTTCCAAGGGGACGCTTACGGCATCCATCTTATTTAAATAGGAGACGTCTGAGCTTCATGACAGTGTAAGTTTTTTTGTTAATTGTGAAAATTTCGAATGATTTAATGATGACTTAAGTGCTAATCAATCAGTTGCCATGTCAGACTGATCAGTATATTTGACTCTATCTTTAGAGTCGCTCGGTATAGCGTCTGAGTTGTCCAACTTGGTGTGTGGTTCAAAGCCTGCTTGGGTTGTTTGTGTTTCTCAAAAGAAAAATGACCGGTATGTGCTATTGTGGTTTTATCTTTACGAAGTGACGGTTTTATCTTTACGAAGTGACATCATCACATTGTTCTGGTTGGCATCCGGCGGGCCTTCCACATGATGATCAATGAGGTAGCCATTGTGTACAATAAGGAGACCCCGGATCTATATAGCTGTATAGCAGCAAGCAAGCAAACAAACAAACAGCAAGCAAGCAAACAAACAAACAAACAAACAAAACAAAACAAACAGTGACCATGATATATCTGCGAACCATTTTAATATGTATGTATATCATTCGCAGGCAATTCGTCACATCTGTTATTTTACTCAGTTATACAGTACACTATACCTAAGTGTTTTTTTTCTGAATTTTGTTTCAAAATAAACTTGAAATGCTTTGTATGAAAACAAACGATTATTGTGAGGCATTCAGAATCTTGTGTAGAAATTGCCTCACGCAGCGCACCTGTGACATTTCAAATTATTTTTCAAAACCTTCAATAATGACGTCATTCTTTAACAGCCACTTTATTTCTACTTAAGAATGTCTTTTCTTTCATACCGTTTATCATTCTGATATACATTTATGTTTCTTTTATCTGATCGTAAAATGCAATTGATTATGTAAACAAGTTTCCTCTTTGACCCCTTAAAACGTTTTTCTTGAAATGAAAACTAACAAGAAATACCCCAGGCGAAGATCGGCGACCCAGGTTGGTGTTTGAGAACGATTTGTCTGCTTCGCTGTAACAGATTAAACTCATCATGCTTCATGCTTAAATTTTTAATGTAATTTCAAAGTTTAGAAAAACACATTTTTGCTATTTCTAGCACTAAGTATCAGTGACCTGTTTCAATACTTTTATCAGTTGAACTTTTGAATTTAGTAAACGAAACCAAATCCACGTTTGATTTTTTCATCTGTATAAGATGACAAGTTTTTAAGCAGATTTTTCTATTAGTATCATGCAGCCAGGATTATGAGCGCCGTCATGAAATTTTTGTGATGGGTTTTAGGACCAGGCACTTTATCTCGATTTTAATGGAACAGTCTCGTGTGTACCTTTGATAACACATACACTGCATACAGTTACATCAGGTAACTGTGCTTACCTTTACTGAGGTCCTATACTCATATCTCATCTCCTTAAAACTGGAACTTAAACGCGGCAAACAATGCATTCGTAATACATCGCGATTATACCTTTATCATAATGAAGCCATAAGATCAGAGATACCTGGCATCTAGTTTCATAGCTCGGAGTACCCTCTAACTCTCTCACTGCAACAAAAGATATCTGGTTTCCAAGTTTGCTTCTTGAATTACCCCATGAGTCAACACGTATCACCAGATCAGAGAATTTTGGTATCCAGTGAAAGCTACGTATTACACCCGGAGTACCCTTTGACCCTATCATCGGACTGATGGAAAATATATTTTACTCGGAGTACCCATTTCGTTTTCAGGCTGCATATAGAATAAACAGATTTATCTCCCGATCTGAGAAAAATAATCACTTCTTACTTGCTACAGTCTTCTCTGAATATCCTCTTATCGTATCGGAGGAGAGAAATTTGGTCAACATTGTAGCTTCTCGGAAACCATCTGCCTCTATTACCGAATCAGGGATATACATATTTGATATTTAGGAAAGTAGTTCCGAATATCTCTCTGACTCTGTCAACGGGTATTTGGAGTCATTGTGGCTACAGGAAACCATCTGAAGCTAAATACGTATTTGTTAACCAGGTTTTGTTTTGTTTGTATTGTTTAAAATACTATTAATAGCTGGATTAATTTAATGACGGTCACCGAGATGAGTGTTTTGCCGAGAGGATATGTTTTCGGAAGACTGCGACATCGTTGTGTACGCCTTTTTTTGTGATAGAAGCGGACTTTGTAGTGCTGTCTCACTGAGGTATAATGGTAAATGCCCAAAGCAAAACACCACATCCGGTCATATCAAACTGCCAACGAGCAAACAAGTCTTTACTCTACCACAATGCAGAGCATAAAGCAAGGAATATTCACTATTTAGACTCTGGTATTCCAGAGGACAGGGCCCAAAACCTTCCTGAAAGGGGCGAGCACTCAACGCTAGGCCAGAAATAAGCTAGTATCAAGAAAGACGAGAAATATCTGTCGAAAATAGAGAAACTATAAAGATCCCAAGTATAGTTTCTCTTACGACTATGCAATGGGGTAAGCAGGTACATATTTTATCATTCTTGGGCCCTACCTGCCGGACATTTTTGACCAGTGAAGGGGACTATTTTGAGAAATAAAAGAAAATATATTCAAATATCTTGCTCGTTCTGCGTGAGGCTCAAAACTGTTTGATATCCTTTCGGATCTAACATCATATTTACATTGCTACAATACTTTAACCAGACCATCAACGTCACTCTCGCCTAATTTGATACCGTGCATCAAATATGACAAGTTGGATTATTGTAATAAGTACAGAAGATTTTTCTTTGTCACTGTGACTCAGAGAAAAACCTAAGGTCTTAATCTGTCAAAATAAAAAAAAAGACGTATCATTATTTTAAATGACAAGCCTGCGTCAGTTATTAGATTAGATTCGAGATCCCCCGAAAGACAAAGCAGACATTTTAACATGTAAATCTCGTAGACTTCCATACATGATTCGGAATGGCCTTTTTCCTGGTTTGTCTTACACAGGGACCTATGGACGGGGATTTGTCTTGGTCAATCTGTTACTAGAATCTAGAATCAGTTTCCAAAGGCCGGGGGAGATATAAAGGATGAAAGTTCACCTTATGAAAAAATCGACTTCAACAAAAACAGATTTCGTGATGTCACTTGACAAAAATTTCTCTTTCAAGAATATGTGCCTTCTCAACCGTTGAAAATCACCCCAGACATCTGGTGGGCTCAAAATTTGTCCGAGTCATCTTTTATAAAGCACTCTGACATCACACAGTCGCACGGAGAGCTGCTGTGCTATTTACGTGTTAAGTAGTCGTGGGCGTTTTCGCTATTAAATTAAAATGATAATATAGGATGTTGATATACTAGAGATGGACCTAGTTTTAATGTGCCTCTCACCTGTTGATCACTTGTTAATTACCTGATTGACGACCTGTCAGACAGGTGAGGAAGTTTAGTGTTTACATACAGGCATTAATGATCATATCTGTCATGTATAATGATCTCATGATAAATGTACAATAGAACATATACAACCCCTTCTGTTTCCTTTGATGTGCTGTTTGGTTAAAGAAATAGTATTCGTCGCCTTCTCAATCCATGGTCGACGTCACTGTACACTTGAGCTCCAACGCCGCCGCCGTCGTCATCGTCGTCGTCGTTTTCATCGATTTGAAAGTAAAATTCTAAACGTTGACTTTAATTTTCACTTTGATACCACGACATTAAATTCATATACCTGACAATCTAATAAACGGACCAAGAAGTGGGACAGGATCACTCATCCCACCGGAACTTACTTCCTATCCTTTTTAGTCCGTGTTTACAGCACACGCGTCGTAATTTGTATACCTAAAGAAATTGAGAACATATTTGTCCGCGAATTCTTCTGATATAAAGTTAATTGACCCCACAGTTACGAACACACAGGGATGAATTGAATTGGAAACGTTCATGTATCAATGAACACATTTAACTTTTTACTGAACATTAACAGTGTCAAAAGTTTCATTCAGTTTTGTGTATGGATTGGAACGTTCATGTGTTGGCTGATATTATCGTAAGTTTTGTGAGCTTGACGAGAAATGTATGAAACCGATTAAAAGATTTGTTAGCTTGATCAGAAAATTATAAAAAAATGTTTTGTATGCTAGGTGAGAGAGTTGCTAATTTTTTATCTTGAAGGAGACATATGTTGATGTATTCGACGTAGGGTACATTTGCACAAGATAATTAAACAGGACAAGGGTTGACATTACATTTAAGTCATATGTTAAACTTGAACGTAACAGTTGTTGACTCATGAAGAGGGCGACTCATAAAAGTTTTATCCCATATATAATTTAATAACCGAGTCAAACTCACAAGGGTAGCAGGTGAAGATGGAAAAAACACGTTTAATTTCACGTCTATGATTATAACACCTGCTACTAGAATGTTATTTAAAACAATACTGGAGCAGGTTATAAAACAAAACAAAAAATCAGCTAGCCATGTTCCTAAAAATGTAATCAGTAATATATAGTTGCCAGCTGTTTTTTCAGAAGTTGCTTTTGACTGAATTTTGACTGAAATCTCTCTTATATCTAAATATAACCTCATTACTTGATATATTCTTTTGACTGTATCAGTTGAGCGTATACATGTACATATGTCCGTGTACGGTATTCCTGAGTTTCGAGGTCACCGTTTTGGGGAAGAAGCATTTTAAGAAAGCCGAGCAATAATTGTTTTTTATTTAAGAATATTTCAATCCTTTTGTAAATTTTAATTGAAGTTTATTTTTTAATGACAAATGATATCTTAATGGGACATTTTTCACAGTATGACGGATGTTTGAATCTACTTATAAAGAGTAAGAAATGAAGATGATGGTTCAACTCGAAGATAATTAAAATTTCTCAGTAAAAATCGTTTTGATAATGGCGTTTATTCGAAATAGGAGTAAAATTTTAAGAAACCAAATTTTGTGAACAAATTGTTGTTAGAAATCTCCAGCACGGGTCGATACATATACATGTATGGTCAGCAAAAAACAATGCCCTCGTGGTCCGTTCTGTCTGTTCTGTTTCGTGTTTAATTTGTAAGGAAGAAAACACATATGTTGATGCTAGGAGGGTGAAACTCTGCAGATCTTTGTAACATGTTGAACAGGGAAATGAGGATAAATCTAACTACCTTATGAACAGGCAAGGGTAGGTGTATAGTGACGTAGACTGTAACAAGTTCGTATGACCCTGTGATACAGACCAGGGCAGGTTCTCAGGTCCCTGTGATATAGGTTCTCTGGTCCCTGTGATATAGGCTGTCAGGTCCTTGTGATATAGGTTCTCAGGTCCCTGTGATATAGGCTGTCAGGTCCCTGTGATATAGGTTCTCAGGTCTCTGTGATATAGGTTGTCAGGTCCCTGTGATATAGCTTCTCAGGTCCCTGTGATATAGGTTCTCAGGTCCCTGTGATATAGGTTCTCAGGTCTCTGTGATATAGGTTGTCAGGTCCCTGTGATATAGCTTCTCAGGTCCCTGTGATATAGGTTCTCAGGTCCCTGTGATATAGGTTGTCAGGTCCCTGTGATATAGGTTCTCATGCCCCTGTGATATAGGCTCTCAGGTCCCTATGATGTAGGTTCTCAGGCCCCTGTGATACAGACCAGAGTAGGTTCTCAGGCCCCTGTGATATATGTTCTCATGTCCCTGTGCGATATTACAGCATCCGAATCACTCAAATCTATACACTTTACCTATGTTTTCTGTAACAATTTATCACCATTTGGGTTATTTTGATTTTCTATAAAACCGGTGTATCCACTTAAGGCCTATCACTTCTGAAGATAACATTGATTTATATGACATTGTGTCGACCTTAGAAGTTCACGGTGTTTGAATATTCAAAATGTCAACGTAACATGTTTAGACCGTCAATCATGCTTGTCAAAGAGAATGCGTGACGGTCAGGGCCACCAGTCACGGCCATCGATCAGGTAAAAACTTTCTCTTAAAGGGGCCGTGTTATAGATAACCAACGTATTTTAGAATAACTGTTATGTGACAATGTATATAAATGTATGTGTTTTGGTATTTGTCGTGTTTGTTCAGGTAGAAATATCGTGTTATCAATTACATATACCATGAACATGACAATGTCGATTTAACACATCACGTATGATTGGAAGTCTTATTTTTTTTACTTATATGGGAGGCCCATCGCATGGCTTCATGAGAAACACAAAACGACCCGGGCAGAGGGATCGAACCATACACCTGAGTTCTTCATCCATTTTGGGGTAGTGTTGCTTTTCTAATGACACAAAAACACAGCTCCGCAATCTGTGCTTCATGAGAAACACAAAACGACCCGGGCAGAGAAATCGAACCATACACCTGAGGTCTTCATCCATAGAGCAGTCGCAGCCCCAGAACACGTTCAATTAACATATTTGTTTTAATCACGTAATTCAGATATAAAAAAAGAGCGGCAAAAACAGCGAGATTTATCACAAGTTTGAAATATCCACAATCAAGCATTGATAAAAATATAATGAATGTCATTTAAGATCGAATCCTTCAAAAGTTTGTATGACATTGATAAAGGTTTTGTATAATAAGTAAGTCTTCAACGCCTTTCATAAAATCGTAACTCATTTTGCAGTTTTTAAGGTAATGTCTTCGTGACATTCATTTTAAAAAATATATTTACATTTTCTCTTTAATTTATGTTATATTGTTATTTATTTTGTATTCAAACACACACAAAAAAATTCTTAAATGAGTTTTTAAAAATCTCATTTGCTCAATGTTGCCTTTCCCATTTGGTTAAAAACTTTTATAAATATTTAAATGCATTCCCTTTTCATACTCTAGTGAAAACTTTATCCAACTGCAGAAGTTGTAAGGAAAGAAAAACGAGTTTTATTTGTAACAATTTCGGCTAATATTACTGTAATAAAGTTTTTTTTAATTGTTGGTTTTTGATTTATTTAAATATCTAAATCATATTATTTAGATAAAAAAGATCGAGATTTTTATAAGTTTAAAACATCCACAACAGAGTATTTATTGTACCTATGTTTTGAAGTAACCACAGTTCATAAAACACCATCACGTGTCTGACATCAGTAGTGGGGATAACTTCGAAATAAAAGGGATTTGTTCTCGGAATGTTTTTTTCTGTGGAGGGGAAATTCAGCTTGACTTTGTAGTTGTGAAGAATAGATAGTAAATTATATACCAATCCATCTTTTTGATTAACATAAGTATAGGATTTGTCCATCAAACAATAATTAAGAAAATTTTCCTCAAAAATAAATAAAAAATGTGAAAAAAAACCATTTATTGTTGTTATGTATAGTTTGAATGTTTCAAACACGTAAAACTCCAATCAAAGTGTCTAAACAAGGTTATGTTATACACACAAACTCAAATATCCATAACAACACACAATTTCCACTGAGAGACAAAGTTCCGATATTAACACAAACTGACTAATAGGACTGTCTTGACTAACAAAGTACATCCAACCAAAGTTTCCAACAAGGTTCAATTCTTCTCTCAAACTAAAGTGTCTAGACTAACAAGGTTCAATTCTACTCTCAAACTAAGGTGTCTAGACTAACAAGGGTCAATTCTACTCCCAAACTATAGTGTCTAGACTAACAAGGTTCAGTTCTACTCTCAAACTAAAGTGTCTAGACTAACAAGGTTCAATTTTATTCTCAAACTAAAGTGTCTAGACTAACAAGGGTCAATTCTACTCTCAAACTAAAGTGTCTAGACTAACAAGGTTCAATTCTACTCTCAAACTAAAGTGTCTAGACTAACAAGGTTCAATTCTACTCTCAAACTAAAGTGTCTAGACTAACAAGGTTTAATTCTACTCTCAAACTAAGGTGTCTAGACTAACAAGGGTCAATTCTACTCTCAAACTAAAGTGTCTAGACTAACAAGGGTCAATTCTACCCTCAAACTAAAGTGTCTAGACTAACAAGGGTCAATTCTACTCTCAAACTAAAGTGTCTAGACTAACAAGGTTCAGTTCTACTCTCAAACTAAAGTGTTTATTTTTTTAGACTAACAAGGTTCAATTCTACTCTCAAACTAAAGTGTCTAGACTAAGAAGGTTCAATTCTATTCTCAAACTAAGGTGTCTAGACTAACAAGGTTCAATTCTACTCTCAAACTAAAGTGTCTAGACTAACAAGGGTCAATTCTACCCTCAAACTAAAGTGTCGAGACTAACAAGGTTAAATTCTACTCTCAAACCAAAGTGTCTAGAATTAACAAGGGTCAATTCAACTCTCAAACTAAGGTGTCTAGACTAACAAAGTTCAATTCTACTCTCAAACTAAAGTGTCTAGACTAACAAGGTTCAATTCTACTCTCAAACTAAAGTGTCTAGAATTAACAAGGGTCAATTCAACTCTCAAACTAAGGTGTCTAGACTAACAAGGTTCAATTCTACTCTCAAACTAAGGTGTCTAGACTAACAAGGGTCAATTCTACTCTCAAACTAAAGTGTCTAGACTAACAAGGGTCAATTCTACTCTCAAACTAAAGTGTCTAGACTAACAAGGTTCAATTCTACTCTCAAACTAAGGTGTCTAGACTAACAAAGTTCAATTCTACCCTCAAACTAAAGTGTCTAGACTAACAAGGTTCAATTCTACTCTCAAACTAAAGTGTCGAGACAAACAAGGTTCAATTCTACTCTAAAACAAAGTGTCTAGACTAACAAGGTTCAATGCTACTCTCAAACCAAAGTGTCTACACTAACAAAGTAATGTTGTACACGCAAACCAAAGTGTTCAGGCTAACAAGGCTTTACTGTACACACAAACCAAAGTGTCCAGACTAGCTAGATTCTATTGTAAACATAAACCAAAGTGTTTAAACTAACAAGGTTTTACTGTACACACAAACCAAAGTGTCCAGACTAGCAAGGTTTTACTGTACATACAAACCAAAGTGTCCAGACTAACAAGGTTGTACTGTACACACAAACCAAAGTGTCCAGACACTAACAAACCAAAGTGTCCACACTAACAAGGTTCTATTGTACACACAAACCAAAGTGTCCACACTAACATGGTTCTACTGTACACACACACCAAACAGTTCAGACTAACAAGGTTCTACTGTACACACAAACCAAAATGTCCAGACTAACAAGGTTTTACTGTACACACAAACCGGAGTGTCCAGACTAACAAGGTTCTGCTGTACACACAAAGCAAAGTGTCCAGACTGACAAGGTTAGATTTTTTGTACTTTGCCTGGAGGTTCTGTTGTATACCCTATTCTTATTAGAGACGTCCGATATTCTTATTTATGTCGTTTTCTCTAACCAAAATAAACCAATTTATGACAAATAAACCTTTTTGTGATTACTATTATCAAAAATCGTTTCTTCACATTGAGTAGACGGAAATATTCTGTCCTTACACATTGATACACGTGTTAGATGCTCGCGTCACTTTTATCAATTATATGTATTATAGAGCTAAACTTACAGCGACATACATCTGTTGTTGAATTGATAATTGATTGGCTTGGGTTCAATATATTCCGATGTATCTTTTTAGTGGAAGGATTGTCAAACGACGATCACCACTGTACATAAAAGTAATTATATGTTTACATGAACCTGTTTTCTCGATACACATCACTATGCAGTAAAACATACGTGTACTTATTTTCACTACTAAATGGTTTGTTGGTATCGCAGTTTTTTTCCCGTGTGATACTCGAATTTAACAATAATTGTCGTAAAAGTGTCTCCGAAAATGTTGATATTGAGACGCAGGGACGGCTGAAGGAAATTGGCTTCAGAAAATGCAAAAACAACAAACCCGACATATTGAAGTCGAGGTTTGGGAAGATTTTAACTTCCTAACGTCACAAGTCTGTTCACCGTTTCACCTTTCATAATACAACCTACCTATCATATATCCCTCTCCACCCGCAAATGAACTGCCCACCTGCCACACACAGGAACGCAAACAAGCAAACCCTCTGATGCCTTCCCCTACCTAAGTTCATGTGAAAGCTTATAGCATCGTACCAGTAGTAGTAGATATCCAGCCAGGCCCTACTACAAACACAGAATACATAATCGTAACACCTAGAAGAGATGTAAACATTCTAAGGTAAATATTAGTTAACATGGTAAATAATACTTATTGACTTACGTACCTAGTATAGTTAGAGAAGGCGTTTACCGGTATCGCTAAGAATAATGACTCGGGAGCGATAGGGATGGATTTTGGAGGCGGGGGTGTATGGCTACGCACTACCGTGGTCAAATATTGGTCTGATCATACTCCTTACAGACTCCGTGAACGGGCGACTTCACACTTTAATAACTCCTTAAGGAGTGATGCTACCTTTCACAAAAATCGACTCCTGTAGGTTTGTTCATGCTAAAACAGAGCTATACAGTATACAACTTCAGGAAACACGGACTTCAGCTGAGAACGTGTGTAAAGGAGAATTGTGCGAGTAACATATTTAAAAAAGAATCATATGTTGGCTAAGAAAAACATATATTAAAAAAGAACGGATACAAGAAATAGAGAGAGCAGCTCATACTATGTGGTATAAGAAAAAAAACTTAAAGGAAAAAATAAAAGAATGACAGAAAATAGTTTACAGAAACAGAAAACTTCACCGAGGACGTGTGGTGGGAGGGTTGAGAGAAATAGAACAGAAAGATCGGTTACAACACGTGGTGGAAAGAATAGAAAATAATGAATTAGAGAGCCTTTAGAGAACCAGAAGAGTTAGCTGAGAATGTGTGGTGGAGAGAATGTAAAATAATGAATTAGAGAACCTTTAGAGAACCAGAAGAGTTAGCTGAGAATGTGTGGTAGAGAGAATGTAAAATAATGAATTAGAGAACCTTTAGAGAACCAGAAGAGTTAGCTGAGAATGTGTGGTGGAGAGAATGTAAAATAATGAATTAGAGAACCTTTAGAGAACCAGAAGAGTTAGCTGAGAATGTGTGGTGGAGAGAATGTAAAATAATGAATTAGAGAACCTTTAGAGAACCAGAAGAGTTAGCTGAGAATGTGTGGTGGAGAGAATGTAAAATAATGAATTAGAGAACCTTTAGAGAACCAGAAGAGTTAGCTGAGAATGTGTGGTGGAGAGAATGTAAAATAATGAATTAGAGAACCTTAGAGAACAAGAAGGGTTGAATAGAAAATAATGGATTAGAGAACCTTTAGAGAACAAGAAGGGTTGAATAGAAAATAATGGATTAGAGAACCTTAGAGAACCAGAAGAGTTAGCTGAGAATGTGTGGTGGAGAGAATGTAAAATAATGAATTAGAGAACCTTAGAGAACCAGAAGAGTTAGCTGAGAATGTGTGGTGGAGAGAATGTAAAATAATGAATTAGAGAACCTTTAGAGAACCAGAAGAGTTAGCTGAGAATGTGTGGTGGAGAGAATGTAAAATAATGAATTAGAGAACCTTAGAGAACCAGAAAGGTTAGTTGAGAACGTGTGGTGGAGAGAAAAGCCGATTACATGTCGGCAGATGAAACGTCTGGACGTTTACATATAAATACCTGTATATAGATATTAACAACACAATCCTACATAGACATCATTAATGGGATCTGATTCAACAACACCGAACTATCGTCTAATATCTACATTAACATTCTTTGTGGTGGAAAAACACCATTTGATGAATCATCTGAAATTGACCTGACACAAAAGATGAAAAATGTCCAACACCTTATTGTTTGGTTAGATATAAACAGCGTGTTGTAAGACCAAGCGTTTCATTCTGCTGACGATATGGATATCAAATAAAATTACTCATTTGTGTTATATGTAATAATTTTAATTTTTTACTATTTTCTGAAAGAAGGTTATAAAGTACGAGAACTGAAGCGTAAAAACAGCTAAAAGTACATAGAAATTTTGTTGTATTGTCACGGTCAAAGAAAATGACAGACATTTTTAATCCATGTTATCTGAAGCTTAAATATTTCGGCAACGAGTCAAATTCCAGTATAAGTTTATCAGATAGGACCTGTGTAATCTGACATTCATCAGAGCGATGATCGTTTTCAATATGTTGTCAGATTAAACAGGTTAATCTGATCAATGTATTGTTTCTTACAGAGTATCAGATAAGACAGGTACATTTTACTATACATTGTGGCTCACAACGTGTCAGATTAAACAGGTCAATCTGACCAACGTTTTGTGGCTCACAGCGTGTCAGATTAAACAGGTCAATCTGACCAACGTTTTGTGGCTCACAGCGTGTCAGATTAAACAGGTCAATCTGATTAACGTTTTGTGGCTCACAGCGTGTCAGATTAAACAGGTCAATCTGACCAACGTTTTGTGGCTCACAGCGTGTCAGATTAAACAGGTCAATCTGATTAACGTTTTGTGGCTCACAGCGTGTCAGATTAAACAGGTCAATCTGATCTGTATTGTGGCTCACACGTGTGAGATTAACATTTTGTGGCTCACAGATTAAACAGGTCAATCTGATTAACGTTTTGTGGCTCACAGCGTGTCAGATTAAACAGGTCAATCTGATTAACATTTTGTGGCTCACAGCGTGTCAGATTAAACAGGTCAATCTGATTAACGTTTTGTGGCTCACAGCGTGTCAGATTAAACAGGTCAATCTGATTAACGTTTTGTGGCTCACAGCGTGTCAGATTAAACAGGTCAATCTGACCAACGTATTGTGGCTCACAGCGTGTCAGATTAAACAGGTCAATCTGATTAACGTATTGTGGCTCACAGCGTGTCAGATTAAACAGGTCAATCTGACCAACGTTTTGTGACTCACAGCGTGTGAGATTAAACAGGTCAATCTGATTAACGTTTTGTGGCTCACAGCGTGTCAGATTAAACAGGTCAATCTGATTAACGTTTTGTGGCTCACAGCGTGTCAGATTAAACAGGTCAATCTGATTAACGTATTGTGGCTCACAGCGTGTCAGATTAAACAGGTCAATCTGATTAACGTATTGTGGCTCACAGCGTGTCAGATTAAACAGGTCAATCTGACCAACGTTTTGTGGCTCACAACGTTTTGTGGCTCACAGCGTGTCAGATTAAACAGGTCAATCTGATCAACGTTTTGTGGCTCACAGCGTGTCAGATTAAACAGGTCAATCTGACCAACGTTTTGTGGCTCACAGAGTGTCAGATTAAACAGGTCAATCTGACCAACGTTTTGTGGCTCACAGCGTGTGAGATTAAACAGGTCAATCTGATTAACGTTTTGTGGCTCACAGCGTGTCAGATTAAACAGGTCAATCTGACCAACGTTTTGTGGCTCACAGCGTGTCAGATTACACAGGTGAATCTGACCAACGTTTTGTGGCTCACAGCGTGTCAGATTAAACAGGTCAATCTGACCAACGTATTGTGGCTCACAGCGTGTCAGATTAAACAGGTCAATCTGACCAACGTTTTGTGGCTCACAGAGTGTCAGATTAAACAGGTGAATCTGACCAACGTTTTGTGGCTCACAGCGTGTCAGATTAAACAGGTCAATCTGACCAACGTTTTGTGGCTCACAGCGTGTCAGATTACACAGGTCAATCTCACGAATATATCTTGTTTCACAAGGTGTCGGATTAGAGGAATCAATCACAGATTTATGCGACATACTTCCGGATAATAATTTGACGATTTTTGAATGACCTTGTAATAAGGTAATGTATTTCGGTCTAGAGGGTGATTTTTGTATGTAAACAGGCCTTGCTGTGTCAAGTCTACTGCATCAGATGATTTTTAGAAGTACATTTATCTGCAAAATTTCATCGTAAAAATTTCAAATTTTCTGGTAAAGGTAAATTTGTAAAATCTTATAAGCTTTTGTTGCCCTAAAGTGACCCCTGTTATTTTCGTATTTTCCAGGTCTGTGATGACTGCCAACACCTGATAATTGTAGTATACCATTGACATCGCACTCCATAACCGCGGCTGAGGATGGAGACTCTAAAGGAGATACAAGATCAGTTCCTAAAGTGTCCGGTGTGTTTACAGGATTATACATCTCCAAAACTTCTTCCGTGCCTCCACACGTTCTGTCGCCAATGTCTGATAGAAGTTTTAAAGAAGTCCATTGGGGATGACAATGGTAGTTCCACAGAAAGTGACTCGGAAATAGAAAAACCTGCTCAACACGGAAAACATTTCAACTGTCCCGTATGTCGGGCGGATATAGAACTGAAAGTTCCGAATGGGAATTCCAACTTCGGACAATGGACAGAGATGTTTCCGGATAATCACTTCGTGAGCAGTTTAATGGAGAAAATTGATATGCAATCTACAGATAAATACTGCGAAAGTTGTTGTAGAGACGGAAACAGAATTGGTGCCAAAGCCGAAAACTGGTGTCAGACATGTAAAGTTGTGTTCTGTGATTCTTGTATCAAGGCACACAATGTCATCAAAGCTTGCCGAGAACATATCGTGGTGTCACTCCGAGACATGCGCAATGATCCACTTGAGTCCATTCGATCCAATAAAAAGGAAATTCCATGTTTTCATCACAGAGACAAAGTCATTGAGTACTATTGTGTTGATTGTCACGTGACTATTTGTTCCTCGTGCGTTGCCGTGCAACACAGACGCTGTGAAATGGTAGAGACTTTGATAGATGCAGCTCAAAAGTTAAAACCGGAAACGGAGTATGTTCAAAAGAATCTCCAAATGCAGAATGAGGTTTTACGAGAATGGCGAGATGAACATGAAAAAGAACTCGGCGAGCTTTCAAACAACAAAGAGTCAATCATGCGCGAAATGTCGACGATCAGGAAAAAGGTCAACGAAACTTTAGTCAATTTAGAAAACAAACTTATTGTTGATCTAGATGAGAAAAACGTTCAGACGGCAACGGTTGTGAAGGGAAGAATGAACGAGATTGATGAAATGAAGAAAAATGTAAACAATACTGGCACATTTCTCAAAAATCTTATCCAGTTCGGCAGTGATTCGGAACTCCTCACTGTTTTTGATGCAATTAAGTTACAAGTAGACGATATGCGTGCTAACATCCAGAAATCCCGTTTGAGTAAATTGAGTACTCGACACCGACTCATTCCTGACTCGTGTATACAACGATTGCTTGAGCTACGCTCCATAGGCAAAATCGTGGACTTAGTGGATCTAAAAAAGGAGACTTTTCTCAGTATGAATGGTTTGTCAGAGAAGGACGGACAACCTCCGCAACGACGATCTTCAATCAAACGGACAGGAACATTTCGTGTCGAGCGATCACCGACTCAATCTCCTGCCGCCTCAATGATGAGTTCGTCAGCATCGTCGACGTCTTCGACGTCAAGTGAGTCGATTGGCTCACAGGAACTATTGTCTCCACCAATACGAGCCCGCAGAGGATCATCATCAAGACCGTCATCTGCACGTGACACGCCAATATCAAGGCCATCATCAAGAATGACGTCTGCGCGTGATGCTCCAAGAGTAGCTGTGTCTAGGACAACCCCAATTAAATCCAGCACCCTTCCAAGAGCGCCACGCACGCCCCGGACTGAGCGGTCTCAGAAGATCACGGACGTTAACAGAGTTAACTCCCTTCCCCGAGCTAGGAACAGTGCAACAAACATCTCTCAAAGAAAGAATGCGGAATCCGAAAATGCCGAAAATGCAAATATCCCTCCTCAGACGAAATCTCGCACAGTCCCGATGCTTTTCTCATTCAACGGGAAAACAGATGGCGACGCTAAGAAGTGTTGGCCTCTTGACGTCACTATGCTGGAGGACGGTACCCCCGTAATCACTGACTTTCACAACAAGAAAGTCAAGGCTTTTGACGCTACAGGAAATGTGATGGGAGAGGTCGCCGTTCCGAGCTGGCCGCACGGAATTGTAGACGTGGCTAGTGCAGAAGTAGCTGTTACTCTTCCGGAACTTGCTACAATCATGTTTGTATCCGTACAAGACAACAATATGAGGATCCGAAAACGCGTCAGGACTGTAAAACAGTACCGAGGAATCAGCTGCGACGTCACAACTTCGCCAAACGTCCCTGTCCTAGTTGTTTCCTGTTGCGCTTCTGGTATTCAGTGTGTCGACGTTCTTGCGCTTGACGGGACTGTTCTACAGACGTACCGCGAGGACAGACGGCAGCCGGGCAAACTTCTGTTCACGTGGCCGTATTACGTCACAACTAACGCGGCAGGCGAGATTCTCGTCTCAGATTGTCAATCTCGGAACGGTATCATCTGCATCTGCCGTGACGGCGGGGTGAAGTTCGAACAAGTCCTCCCTGACAACATCGTGTGTGATCCACGTGGAATCTGCACGGACCGCCAGGGAAATCTGTTTTTGGCCGACAAGACTGGAAATTCTATTCACGCTCTCGGTCCAGACGGAGAGTATAAGAGTAGAGTCCTCTGCTCCGCGGACGGACTGGCACATCCTATCGCTGTCTGTCTCAGTCCGTTTGGACATCTCATAATTACGCAAGAGAACGGTGACGTCAAAGTATTCAAATATAGCTGATGTGGAACTGCGTCAATGAATGACGTCACCGGAACACGACCATTCTTCATTCCTTCCGCCGGAATTATAAAAAAAAAAAAAAAAACAAAAAATAGATGAAAAGCAAATAGCAAAACAACATCCACAACAAAAATTCTATTATTGTACGACTGGAAGTCGGCCTGTGATATATAATAGTACATATAGAGCAGTTAATGGGAAGCCAAACTATGACGGAAGTGTTTAGCCGACGCTTGTAGTTTTTGTTCTTTTTGCTACAGGTGTTTTTCATATAAGACAAATGGTAGAATCACACGCGGAAATGATTTTGTTTTTTTCTGATACTACAACAGGATGCTAGACTACCGAGGGGTCGTAATAGTTTAAAAAGTATACTTAACTAGATTAAATATGAAGTATGACACAAAACTTTGATATAATCACTGCCTAAGTACAGGGCATTGGGGTATTCTGTTTATCTGCCTTATCAGACATAATGATTAAATTCAATTTGTTATGAAAACTTCAATTTTAGCCGTTGTAAGTTACTGGTTGTAAGGAAAGACAAATCTGGATAGGGTTGGTTTCGTTCGATTTTCAAGAGTCATCAGGGCGTTTCATTTTTATAACACTATGCTATGTATAAAGATGTATATCGATGTGAGATATAATCCAAGCCTTCAGATTTCAGGTATTGTGCACCAGATGTATATCTACAGCATTACTATTTCATAAGCCTATATTGTACATCGCAAATGGAAGTTGTCTCATTTATCACTCTTTGCAAACATATATATCTATACTTCCACTTCGGTTGAACCTGTAGAATTTCTTTTTTCATGTTTTTCAAACTTTTGTATAGAGCTTCGCTAAGTAACCCAGTGATCCGGTCCTTTTTTCAGCTGAGAATTCGGTAATTCGGAGATTAGAAACTCGGTTATCCGGACGGTGTACATCAATATATTGTAAACTCGATTGTACGGATATATTTTTAAAATCTCGGCTGAAACAGAAGTTTATAACCCAATTTCCTTATCTCTTTATGATTTCGGAATCTCGGCAATTCAGATCATTTACTCCATAATTCCAGAAACTAAGCAATAGGCGTACACCGGAAATTGCGACCATTCCTAAACCCATTACATACAAGACGTTATATATAGATACATGAACATGTCTCAAGTTTGTCTGCATTCACCAAACTGATGATTTGAAAAAAGTAATAAAATTTGCTAAATAGAGCTGTCAAATACTGCCTTATACAAATATTCATGTACATCGTAGGGAATAAAAAAGGAAAGTGAGACCGCGATTTTTGTTCGATTCAGGTATTTTTAGATTCAGATACGGGAATCAAAGAATACTTATGTCAAGTAACACACAACGTAACAGCTTTATATACTAATTTTTTGAAACATCTTATCGTATTATACAAACTTTTATATAATGACTTTATTGTTCTATGTAGGATATATTCGCTAAAATATAAAATATAAATAAAATATTTATTTATCGGTTTCGTAAATGTTTATAGGGAGTGCATAAAACGTGTTAATGTCAATGTTAAAAAATGTATGAAATGGGATTCTCTAGGTGTTATGATATATCTGTATATATGATTTCAATATCAATTATTTATTAAGTACTTGTACAATGTTAAATAGAGTTTATCGTAAATAAAACGTCCTAACCTGATGTTGTTATCATTTTTTGTCAGCACGGAGAAAGTGGTAGATATGATTTATGAGATATTGTAATCAATATTTCATTATTTTTGTCCAGTTGTTTTGTTTTAAATTAAATGCGTATACTCTCACATGAAAATCTCGTTAAACTCTCACACAACACTAACATTTGCTAAAGGAGATAAACGTTCTATACGATATCTCCCAATCACTACAAATGGATTCCTTTCGCTGTTATGTAAACTCCAAAACAAAAGACATCTTCGAACTGAACTGGGCAAAGACTGGGCCGGTTTTACATACTAGAAATAAGGTATTCATTTCTTGGATTGTGCGACAAAGTATTAAAAAAGATATGAAGGAAAACCATATCCAAAGCAAGACTTGCCAGTTTAAAGTGAATTTTGCCAAAATTTTCTACAGTAAATGATTGAAAACAAAACGGTAACGTTTTTCTTTTATTTTTTTTTGAACTTAACTACTTTTTTTGCAATTTTTCGCTGTTTCACATCAACGTACAACTGTGAAATGCATCAGTTTATGTGGTCACACTGTGAACAAGCAGGTATTAACGATCGAAGGGAGCTTACTCCAATATGCATGAAGCCAGACATTTATGTTTTGCATGACTACGCTAAAGAATAATGCAAAACGGAAGTTGTTAGATATAAGAACTGTCGGCCTTCTGTAGCCAAGAATGACAATAAAAACACATTCCTCAGACATTTCTTTTCGTCCAGATTTCCAGAAATATTGATAGAACACAAGAAAATATCGACAAGCCTACAGAATCTTTATTCCAACACACATTCAACGCAAAATATGAATAAAAGCAAGGAATTCCTGAAAAAGTGCGAATAGATTAAGACCAGGTGTTCTGAAGGGTTAGCGTCCTCTACTTCATCGATGTGAACCGCCATATAAAACTTGGGCAATCTAAGGAATGTGACTCTCTTACATGAAACACGCCCTTGGATACCATGAATTGGGGATGCAAGGATGCTGCTTTCAAGAATTAGAAAATTCACGGTAGAGAAATTGCAATCGTCACGGTTATCATACAGCTTGGTGGAAAGCTGTCCCTGTTTGTTTCGTTTAACAAACAATTCGATACAGTAGAAACAAATTCAGCTGTGTCATACAACTGTCTCGTCCTTGTAGGATTTTTCAGTGAAGCGAAGGACCTAAAACTAGATGGGAAGGAACACTATCCTCATAATTAAGTGAATTTCGCAATTTTCATATATCAGATAAATTTAGAACAAAGTAAATTTCATGTGTATAACCTGAATTCACTGCAATGACCTCTATTTCCAAAACGTTATAAAGCTAAATGCTGACACAGAGAATAGACGAAGGTTTCAATGACATCAGACACTTACACCTTCAGAACATAATGTATTTTTCCAATGTATTTTGTCTCAGGTTTTCTTGCCTTTTGTTTTCACATCATACCGCCTTCAAATAAATTTGGTATTTTTTTTTATTTTGAAATAAATTTCATGATTTCTCCAAACTGAATGTGAAACAAAATTCGTCACAAATGTCGTTTTAGCAAAATACCAATGCCAAGAGAAAACTTAATCTATCACGTTGAACACTTACAACTCTATTTCAGGACATTATATTTAATGATATCCCAACTACGGGTCCCAAAAACGTAGACCAAGAGACTCTGCCATAAATACAACTAGCAATATTATCAAAAGGAATCGATTTACTAATGTGATGTCGTCTGTCTTCGTAATCCTTTCACCTCAATCTACAGCACAACCTGATAACGCACGTAATATCTACAACTGGTAGTCTAACACAGTTGGGTATCTTTGTTTTTATAAATTCTTACATTCTCAGGAAGGTAACATATATTCTTTACAGATGTCAAACCTCTAAAAAAATCTCACAACTAATTATCAACATATCACACGCTGATCGTATGACTATGTCACTTAAGGAAGACGACTGTAAATAGAGGGTTAACAAATATCCCATTTGACATATCTTCATTCCCAAGTCGATAACTACATTTTGTGTTTACCCATTTTAGATATTGTATTAACATGCTAGAAGCTTAATATATTTCAAACCAGCCTTGGTAGGTCTGGGTTTGGTAATTTTTAATATTGTATAACCTTCCAAAAGCTTAAGATATTTCAAACCAGCCTTGGTAGGTCTGGGGTTGTGCAGTTTAAATATTTAAGTCATGTCGTGGCTTCAATATTTCATTGACTAGGTAGAAACTTCGGATTAAGATTAAAAATTAATTTTCTTTATAAATCCAAGGATTCTGCTGACTTCTACGTGTCTTTAAATCAGAACAAATCATTAACAATATAGAAAGTATATGCGGAAATTTTGATTTCAGAATAACGATGATCGAAGTCCTTGTCAAGTGAGAAGCACATTTCAAGATAATTTTAGAATCAGTTACAATTGAGCCAAATAATGAATGATAATAACCGCATCATACAGCTGTTTCGTCTTTCTAGGACTCGTCTGTGATGCTACATCATACAGCTGTGTCGTCCATCTAGGACTCGTCTGTGATGTTACATCATATAGCTGTTTCGTCTTTCTAGGACTCGTCTGTGATGCTACATCATACAGCTGTTTCATCCTTCTAGGACTCGTCAGTGATGCTATATCATACAGTTGTTTCGTCCTATTAGGACTTGTCCGTGATAATAAGGATGTAATTTAAAAACCCATGATGCAACTGAGAAAAGTGAAAATTGAAAAGAAGAAATATAAAAATCTTTACCGGGAAATGCATTCTCCTAAATAATTTCATACATTTCGTAATTGTCATATTTTAGAGAAGAACGATCATCAGTTAGGAAGTTTGGATTCTTCTATTAAGGATCGTTGTGATAATACTTGCTATTAAACAGAAATTCTGTATTTAGTCTAATCTATCGTAATAGTTTTGGTCTTTTATGATATCGAAGACCTCTCCTGCCTCAGGCCGAGCTGTCCCGACCGCATTCCAGCAACGTTTCATGAGTTTTTGTAAATCTGGGGGAGGCACATGACGTAGGTTGAAACTTGGTCGATGACCAAGTTTGACGTGCTCCAAAACCTGGAGGCCGTCTATACCATCCTGGTGATATACCTTTGCGCCATACCAGATCTCCCACAACAGGATTCCCAAACTGTAGATATCCACTTCCGTACCATACAATTTCATTTCGATCATTTCAGGTGCCATGTAACTGGGCGTCCCCGCCAGCGTTCCGGTGATTAAGTTTGTCTCCTTAGACAAGCCGACATCGGCTATCTTGGCACGGTCGCCATGTAGCTGCAACATTTCAATTATCCATTTAAACAATTGAATTTTAAAACCTTAGTTTTCAAAAGTAAAATTAAAATTCTTTCAATTGGAAAACAATAAGGTCAAATTTTTACATATTAAATCATCATAAAATTTTAAGTTTATTTAAAAAAAAAAAAAAAAAAAACCGGAACAATTTCTTTGAAAAAAAAAAAGACAAAAAAAATGTAAACAAGAGGATGAGACTTTTAAGGATCGATTTCCTATAAGATAAGATTTTCCACGTATAAATCCGGATCAAGATATGTATTATGTAAACGTCAATCTCTAAGTATCACACAATTCTATCATGATTTACATATCGTTGACAATTGTTATCTGTACTACAGTAGAAATAGGTAAATAAGAACATCACTTTTCCTAATGAAGAAAGCTTTGTAGAATATCGTCTTAAATTTTGTTAATTGTTTCTATCGAATATATGAACTCTTCCGTCAAACAACATTAAATAAATAAATGGATAAATAACGATAAGACATAAAACAAAACCAAAACAATAAGCAAATAAAACCAAAAGGCGAATATAACATCAATGAATTAGGTACTCCTACCAATCATTTTAATGTTCAGTGATATGAAATCAAAGCTTCCTATAATTAGGAGAAACACGGTTGACCTTAACCTACCAGAATATTGCTCGGTTTGAGGTCCCGGTGTATAAAATTTCTGTAGTGTATATAGGCCAACCCCTTACACACATCCATTGAAACCCTCTTGAAAAAATCAAAGGACGACCTGCCACTGGCAGACATGATACCAAACCGGCTACATGGCTCTACAGGAGCATGTCTGCCATCAGGTCCAGGGAAGATTTGTGATGACAGAGTGAAGTCACAGAGCTCCATGACGAGTTGGAGATATTTTTGGTCACCAACTTCTTCGTAAGAAACACCATACAGCTTTACAATCCATCCATGAGAAAATTGTCTGAAACAAATTCAATAGAATAAATAAAAAAAGTATTACATGTATACATGATGAACCGAACCAGATTTCTGCTTAAAAGTTTGTATACTACAAAATCTTGATCAGTATCAAAGTTTAATTTTCAGTAAGTTGAGTATACTTACATGAGTGTTGTGACCTCTGTCAGCTGTGAGTAGGAGTCGGAGTATTCTAAAGGACATGTCATACACTTAACGGCCGCTTGTTTCTTCTCGTCTCCAATCAAAACATCGGCTTTGTACACTGTAGCAAAGGATCCTTTGCCAAGGAAATCTCCCTTCGTTATGTTCCTGTTGACAACATTACCCTCATAGAAGTATTCCATTTGTGTGAGCAGCAGTTTACCAGTTATATTCTGACACCGTCTCTCCAGAGGTTGATACTGTCGTCGGATAGCAGACGACCTGCGAGCTTCTCCTTCGATGTTGTCAATCAGTTCCCTGTCGGATTGGATCTGTCTTGGGATGACCACGTCACAAAGTTGCTCTAAACATGTGTAAAAATTTTCCAGGTATGTCGTTACTAGTTTGCTAGATATCGTTTCCAATGTAAATTTAGCCAGCACTTCATCTGCCCATTTATTCATGAATACTCCTTTACTTTTGAGATAGTCTTTGTACATCTGCCTTTCCTTGAAAGCGTCTTTCATGGCGATAACACCCATGGCAGGAGCAGCTATAGACAGGGCAAGCACCATCAACGGAACCCACAATGGAGCCGTAAGCACCAATGCCAGTTTTTCTTTGCCAGCAAAAAGAGGGATTCGGTGAGAAGGTTCATCCACTTCTTCCTCAACATCAACTATATCCACAGAACTTCTCACGCTTTGCACGAGCATATCAATATCCTGGCACTGTTCCTCAATCATACGATACTCCTCTCTAAAACGTTTTGCAAGTTCATCTGTAATTTCAGATAACCTCTCTCTCTCGCACCACAGCTTAATTTCTTTTCCAATCTTAGAAAGAATTTTTTCCTTCGCCTCATGCTCGATGAGGCCGAAGTCTGTCTCTCGGATCGGTACGTCTACTTGAGGGTCCCACATTTTCAGCTTTCTGATGGTCTCCGGATTATGAATATGTGCATACAAATTCTTACTGATAGCCTTGCATTTTTGTTTGGCCTCATCTTTCAGCTTTCTCTTCACCTTTAGATAATAAAAATGTATTGTGTTAACGTAAGTTCCAAACTCTTGACATGGACGAACACAATTATTTCTTAGACTGGATATTAGCTTCGAAATAACGAATATCTTAAAGAAAAATAGGCATTTTTAAAAATAAGTAGTTCCAGAAAATAATTCAATTAAAATGCACTTCTTAATTTTGACCCTGGATGAAGTGAGCATGCACTGGTCTTGTCTGCAAGCTACTGAAATTCAATGCATATTTATCTTAATGTCATATATATTATGTTTTGACATCAGAATAGTAGGAAATGTCTGTGTAAGGTACAGGTGTCATAAAACTGTATGTAAAAAAATGTGAAATAATTTAGATTTATTAAAAGAAAACGAAGTAAGCTGTCATTGCTAGGATTATTCAAAAGGCCCAAAAATGCAAATGCTTCAAGAATACTATTAGATTATATCTGTCTTACAAACAGACAACTGGAGTGATTCAGAAGATATGATGTAATAATATCACAAACAACTATTTAAATAACTAGTCGACTAACATTTTTATCAATATACACTGAAGTAATATGATCTTGCCTACCTCCTCTGTGTCAGATTCAAGTCTACGTAGCCGCTCCTCTAATCTTTCCTTCTTCGCCCTCTTTTCTTCCTGGCTAAGCCGAGTATTATTGATACGTGCTGTCACGTGGAACATGATTTTCTTTAGAAGCTTTTCCTGCCACCTATGTATAGAAGTTTATGAAATATTAACATATGATTTTCTTTAGAAGCTTTTCCTGCCACCTATGTATAGAAGTTTATGAAATATTAACATATGATTTGTTGTGAAAATAAAAAGTGTATATATATCTATAATGTATATTTACTTTTCTAGTAAAATTTGATTTCCAACGTGTCACTGTAACCTACATTTATGATTATGAAACGAATGAATTATGACACAGTTACTTGCAACTTGCCTGTGCTCCATTTTATACAAACTGATTTTCTGACTAATTTTTGTCCAATTATTGGGTGATGATAGTACCACTAAAACTGTTAGTATTGTTCACTGTATTCATTCATTATTGGACTGATGTGTATATTTGTTTATAAAAGCAAGGAGAGGGTTTTCAAAAGCTATGCCTGCTGACCTATTCATTTTTGTCAGTAAAATCATAATTATAAGATATTTTGAAATGAAAAATAAAAGATAAATGTATATCATTAATACTGGGATTGTATGTATGTAATGTGAGGTATGTATGTATGTATGTATGTATGTATGTATGTATGTATGTATGTATGTATGTATGTATGTATGTATGTGTGTGTGTGTGTGTATGTATGTATGTATGTATGTATGTGTGTGTGTGTGTGTGTGTGTGTGTGTGTGTGTGTGTGTGTTTGTATGTATGTATGTATGTATATGTGTGTGTGTGTGTGTGTGTGTATGTTTATGGTGTATTATGTTTATGTCTGATCACCCTGTTGTCTTGGGAGAAGACTTATATAGGCTAATAAACTATTTTGAAATGAAAATATCATTAATAAATAAAGCAATATTCTTCGTTGATACAACGTGACTACAAATATTTACTTGCCACTGGTTTGAAATTGCTGAACTCTACCAACGTATTTCTTAAATATTAAAATTTTGTAAATTTCAATATGAAACGAATAGCTTTAAAGCTTATGAATGATGCCACTGATCCAGTTTACAATAATATCATACTATCCGAAATATAAGGCACCAGAGCTTATAAGAAATTGTCATTTCACATTTACAAGCATTTAATGATCAATTACGAAAATAGATTAAACTATAAGAAGGACATTATTGTTGATATATGACGTAATTGGTTTTCAATATGCCAGAATAACGAAAAGAAGTAAAAAAGGTGTTTTTACGTCTTTGCAATGACGAGAGGTTTTTAATCTAATATCCATTCGATACGCTAGTCTCCATATTCTTACCATGCGTGCTGTTTCACCTTTTCCTGGAAACTGGCAGGTACCATGTTTTCAATGCCTCTGAGAAGATTTTTAAAATCGTCAGTGTAGTCCAGACCATTGGTGTACCGCCTTTCCGCCTGTGATTAAAATTGTAATAAAGCCTGATTTTTCGATAGATTCAAATATAGATCTAGTAATGGTTGTGATACAGATATGGTAATGGTTGTGATATAGATATGTAATGGTTGTGATACAGATATGGTAATGGGTGTGATATAGATATGGTAATGGGTGTGATATCGATATGGTAATGGTTGTGATATAGATACGGTAATGGTTGTGATATAGATATGTAATGGGTGTGATACAGATATAGATAATATAGATATGTAATGGTTGTGATATAGATATGGTAATTGTGATATAGATATGTAATGGTTGTGATATAGATATGGTAATTGTGATATAGATATGGTAATGGTTGTGATATAGATATGGTAATGGTGTGATATAGATATGGTAATAATGGTGATATAGATATGGTAATGGTTGTGATATAGATATGGTAATAATGGTGATATAGATATGGTAATGGTTGTGATATAGATATGGTAATGGGTGTGATATAGATATGGTAATGGTTGTGATATAGATATGGTAATTGTGATATAGATATGGTAATTGTGATATAGATATGGTAATGGTTGTGACATAGATATGGTAATTGTGATATAGATATGGTAATTGTGACATAGATATGGTAATGGTTGTGATATAGATATGGTAATGGTTGTGGTATAGATATGGTAATGGGTGTGATATAGATATGTAATGGGTGTTATATAGATATGTAATGGTTGTGATATAGATATGGTAATGGTTGTGATATAGATATGGTAATTGTGATATCGATACGGTAATGGTTGTGATATAGATATGGTAATGGTTGTGATATAGATATGGTAATTGTGATATAGATATGGTAATGGTTGTGATATAGATATGGTAATGGTTGTGATATAGATATGTAATGTGTGTGATATAGATATGTAATGGTTGTAATAGAGATATGGTAATTGTGATATAGATATGGTAATGGGTGTGATATAGATATGGTAATTGTGACATAGATATGGTAATGGGTGTGATATAGATATGGTAATTGTGACATAGATATGGTAATGGTTGTGATATAGATATGGTAATGGGTGAGATATAGATATGGTAATGGTTGTGATATAGATATGGTAATTGTGATATAGATAAGGTAATGGTTGTGATATAGATATGTAATGGGTGTGATATAGATATGGTAATGGTTGTGATATAGATATGGTAATTGTGATATAGATATGGTAATGGGTGTGATATAGATATGGTAATTGTGACATAGATATGGTAATGTGATATGACATATGGTTGTGATATGGTAATGGTTGTGATATAGATATGGTAATGGGTGTGATATAGATATGGTAATTGTTGTGATATAGATATGTAATGGTTGTGATATAGATATGGTAATGGTTGTGATATAGATATGGTAATTGTGATATAGATATTGTAATGGTTGTGATATAGATATGGTAATGGGTGTGATATAGATATGTAATGGGTGTGATATAGATATGGGTGTGATATAGATATGGTAATGGTTGTGATATAGATATGGTAATTGTTGTGATATAGATATGTAATGGTTGTGATATAGATATGGTAATGGTTGTGATATAGATATGTAATTGTGATATAGATATTGTAATGGTTGTGATATAGATATAGATATGTGATATTAACACATATTGCTTTTCAAAGAATGAAAGTTAAAGGGAAATAAACAAACACTTTTTTTATGAAAAGTTGTTTTGATTTGTGTAAGGATGATATATGTATCACAATGCTTTATTCCAAATGTATTGTGAAACCTGAGGAACAGAATTAAAACGAAAATAATTCATGGAATCAGTTTATTTTAGTAAATAAGGAATGGAACTCGAAAGGAGTTTGCTGAAAGTTTTACTGTGTTATTGGCGAATAATATTTGGGAGAAAATGAAATAATAATTTTGATGAAAAAAACTGATTTATAAAACACGAAAGCTTTGCAAACACTAACCAACTATGTTTTTCGTTATTACTAATGATATGCCTTCCTTATAGTAAATAGTTATACTGTCCTAATACGTACGTTTCCAATGCTACATAACTTTGTTCTCAGCTTTAGTTATTGTATCCTTACCTCTAATGTGCTAAGTCTAAACATCTGAGACTCCGTAAAGCCTGGCCAACACCGGAGTTTTTCTTTGGTGTTGTTCCATACCCTTTCCCGCTCATGTTCTGGCACTTGGTCCCACTTGTTACAGACGAACAAGGTGCAATTCTGATCAAATGTCTGCTTTCGTCCTTTCTCTCTCCATTGTTTCTGTGTTTCAATAATCCTTAGTAACTGTGAATAAAAGCATACAGAATGAATCAGTGAAAATTATGTTTCATATTGGTTCCATACATGTTAAGAATTTTAACCACCACCCCCCTTTTTTTATGTAATTAGAGTTATACAAAAGACACAAAGAAATCTATATTGCATATCGTCCAATCAACAAATATGGTCATACACATGCTAGATGAAGTGTCTATGGTAACTATAGAATGCGATACGAAAGTGTAAGCCTCCTTGTGATGAAGACAAATCGATGCCAGCTTTAAAGTGCTATCACACTGAAATGAACAGCCGAAAGCACCAAACAGTATACCCGCCTGGTTAAATTACACTAACAACTGGCAAACAAATGGCATATAAACTACATGTAGAATGATGAACAAAATCGGAACTAAAGTCGTCAACCTTACAACTCATTGGTGCATCCTGTGAGGAAGTTAGAAATATTAGAAACGGCCTTCAGTCATGATCAAGGATATCGGTATTTTGACTACTGATACATTAAAAGAATCAAAATCCATTATCTTCAGTCAGCTTCAACTTTTTCTTTGACCTTATCATTACTGTGTTTGTTTGTTTTAAAAATTTCTCACAGAGTTGTCATTTCCAAAAAGGTTATCCAAATTGTCCAATAAATTTTCCTTTTCTTGGGAAGGAGAATTAGTTTAAATTATTGCTGAACATAAAACAGTTCAGTCTTAGTTTTGAAATGTCTTTGTATACAACAACACAAGTGATTCGTTACATTTATCTTCACCGACCCAATCATTACTTTTACCTAGATATATTAAAAGTTGAATTAATAAAATCTTTCCTCTTGATTTGAACATTTCTCAATATTCGTAATTTATAGTGACGTAACTCTTGTATTCATTTATAACCATTTCAAACTTCTTTACACAAACTTACTCTATCCTGTTGTACACCTCCACCATTTCAAACTTCCTCACACAAACTTACCCTATCCTGTTGTACACCTCCACCATTTCAAACTTCCTCACACAAACTTACCCTATCCTGTTGTACACCTCCACCATTTCAAACTTCCTCACACAAACTTACCCTATCCTGTTGTACACCTCCACCATTTCAAACTTCCTCACACAAACTTACCCTATCCTGTTGTACACCTCCACCATTTCAAACTTCCTCACACAAACTTACCCTATCCTGTTGTACACCTCCAGCATTTCAAACTTCCTCACACGAACTTACTCTATCCTGTTGTACACCTCCAGCATTTCAAACTTCCTCACACGAACTTACTCTATCCTGTTGCACACCTCCAGCATTTCAAACTTCCTCACACAAACTTACCCTATCCTGTTGTACACCTCCACCACTTCAAACTTCCTCACACAAACTTACCCTATCCTGTTGTACACCTCCACCATTTCAAACTTCCTCACACAAACTTACCCTATCCTGTTGTACACCTCCAGCATTTCAAACTTCCTCACACAAACTTACCCTATCCTGTTGTACACCTCCAGCATTTCAAACTTCCTCACACAAACTTACCCTATCCTGTTGTACACCTCCACCATTTCAAACTTCCTCACACAAACTTACCCTATCCTGTTGTACACCTCCAGCATTTCAAACTTCCTCACACGAACTTACTCTATCCTGTTGCACACCTCCAGCATTTCAAACTTCCTCACACAAACTTACTCTATCCTGTTGTACACCTCCACCATTTCAAACTTCCTCACACGAACTTACTCTATCCTGTTGCACACCTCCAGCATTTTCCGAGTTGATGACATAGATGAAAGCTACAGCCTTCGGCAGATATTGCATCAGCCGACTGGTCATCTCACTGTTTTCTCCTACACCTGGTGTGTCCACTATTATTACTTGGCTCTGTTGAAAGATAAACGAACAGTTTATGAACAAGATAAATTGTGTGATCATGCTTTATAACGAGTAGTAATTTTGGATAGAGGGACCCTTGTCAGCAGCAGCAGCAGCAGCAACAACAGCAACAGCAGCAGCAGCAGCAGCAGCAGCAACAACAGCAGCAGCAGCAGCAGCAACAACAAAAACAACAACACATGTATTAATATTGATGCTGTATGCACAATTTTATAAAACTTACCCCTAGAAATGGAATCGGCCAGAATATATCGACATATCTGTACCGGTTGTCCTCGCAGCTGACAAACTGCTGAAGTTCCTTATTCAGTTCATCATCAGATACGCCATCATGAAATGACTTCTCGTAGACAACGGTATCCCCTGATATGTTGTACACTTTAATCTTCTTCTTTTCGTCGTTATGGAGACGACACACAGTCGAGGTGTTAGAACGAAGTGAGGACGGTAGAATTTTGTTCCCAAGTATCAAATTCAGCAGACTACTTTTACCTGCACTTGTTTCTCCTAAAAAGACAACACTTAACGTTAATGCATATATGTAATAAACCATACCAACTGATGTTTTTGAAATTCAACATATTTCAATGTATGCAAATATGTATGCTTCAAAACAAATTTTTAAAATCACTTATATTAAAAAAGTGAAATCTTAAAGAGCCAGACCCACTCCGTTATAGATATTTTTCATATTTCATTGATTGGAAATGTTGTTGTATACTAATAGATAATATATAAGTAAAGACTTGTATAAAGTTTCGAACTTGAAATTGAAATGGTACTGAAGACATCGCTTGTAAAGAGATTTTACCGATAAATGCAACCAATACTCTATATATCATGTATGGAAATCATCAAACGTATGCATTGATCACATCTTTCAATGCTTAGATATGACACAAAAAACGTGCATTTTACGAGAAAAACTACGATTTATTGCAAAGAGGCCCTCAAATGGATGCTACGATACGGTAACGAGTATATAGAACATCGCGAAATGGATCTATCTAAAGCGAATATTCGATGATAAGAGTGTTTATGAATATGATTTTAGACTGATACTACACGAGAGAGCCAAATAGAGAGCGATACAGAGTACGAACCAGCCATCTTCCTTCTTTTCGCCTCAGGGTCCGTCAAAACACGTTTTCTTCCCCGCTTCCCTCGCACGCTTTATGCCATGTTGGAAAACGGCAGATTTATTTACAGTTCTTTGCGCATGCGTCAGAGGTCAGGACTTCCCGCATAACTATGACTTAGCACTGAGTCGTTTCGAATTCTTTTTAAAAATTATTTATTACTTTAGATTGGTAGCGATTTACTTTAAACTTGCAGTATTACAGGGTAATTCAGAAGTCAGAACTTTTGCTACCCGAGAGAAATAGAAAATCATGAATTTGTTTTTGATATAAGATTATATCGGTCGAGGAGTGGGTCTGGCTCTTTAACTTAGGTATCATTTCGAACCAATCGTGAAACGTCATTAAGTAATCAAAACAACAAAATTACACAGGACCTAGCTTAACCTCCGTCCCCTTCCATGACGAAATAATTGTGACGATTCATAGGTTGCTGGAACATGTCATTTTTCTTATTTTTGTTACCGATATCGTAAGTTAAATTATTAGATAATTGTTGTCATATAAAAGGAGTTTAAATTGATAACTGGCATGTTTGAAATGATTTTAATACTTTTTTTCGAAATGTTTGCATTTCTCCCTCGATATTACCTGTCACTACGATCGGACATTCATCACACATGAGTTCGTCAGAGTTCTCCTCTACCATACTTTCTACATTCTGAAATTCGATTTCTAGTTCGTGCTTGAGCGCAGCATCGGATGTATATTGCGTCATCTTGAAAAAGCTCCCGATGTTGTCATACACATCCTTCAGTTTCACTTTGACCTTACGGTCACGTGATATAATCTGGTCCATCAGGTCAGCTGACTGTATCAAGCAAAATATGAAATTAAAATACAAATTTTGAGCGACTGAAGGTATAATAAGAAATGGCGGAAAACTTGAATTTTTGTACCGACTATACTAGGAAATTGATCATACTCACTGATGTAAATGAGGTTTCGCTGTCATCGACACCACTGTCAGAGGAAGGCCCTCCATCTGAAGCATTCTGACACCGTTTGCTCAGCTGTAAGTTCTTGATGATAAGATCCTGTAGTTCTTCTAATTCTTCAAGTGCTTTAATGTCTATGTTATTTTTTTCCAGTATTTCATAACATTCTATAAATTCGAGGTTTTTAATTTCGTCAATGCTATACTCACAGGAAAATGCGGCCTGTGCCATCTTTATAAGTGATTGCTTACAGTACTGCTCCAATTAAACCAGCTTTTTGTCTTTGCCTCTGCAAAGACATAAAATGTTTAACCAGTTTCTGAAAAAGGAAAAAAAAATTAAGAAAATTAAAAGACAATATGTCGTTGGTACATTTATTTTGAGAGCAAAAGCAACGTCAATAACAACGCGAAACGTAATCATGGTTTCTCTTAAATTACAAAGACGGCCTTGAGTAAATAGAGAGAAAAGACTGAATAAATAAATGACGTAAAATATTGATTCCTGACTCAAGGTTGATGTCAGATGTTAATTATTAATGTTACGTAAGTAAAACTCATAGTAATATTACTTACAAACCAATGTATCTATGGCAATCAAGGATGTAACACTAGAAACGACCTCAAAATAATGCTTATGTTATATGACGTATGACAAGATGTGACATAGCATTTCATTTTGGCTTCATAGTATTTTTATATGAAGGAAAAACATTAGTTTATTGTAGATATCAGAAATTATTTCAGAGGAATAATTTTCATTGTGAAATATTATTGATAAATGTTAAAGTTTTCCTTTTACTTTTTGAAGAGTCCCTGGGCAAAAATCTATCTTTTGTTCATATTGTGATCTGTTTTTATCGAATTTGAGAATATTGATTATGATTATGTTGACATGTTAATATTTTCTTGTTGTTGTTTTTATTAAGATCAGGCTTATTGTAGTACGGTATTGATACATCGGAATATAAAGCTAAATATTAATTTTAGTCTGACGTTTATCTTTTCGTCTAGGTTATACCTGGGGATAAAGATAAATAATACGGTATTTTGATAATAAAATTACATTAAGGAAACATTATGAGCTAAAAATATTCAGGTAAATAAGAATTACGAAAACATGAAAGAAAAAACCGACATGTCAACAGAATTTTGATATAATCAAAATACGATGAAATAAGAGGCCAATATATACAAAAGAAAGATTTACACGGAGGCCTGTTCAAAAGTACGAGGAGAATGTGACCAAGTATTCCTCACATAGGCTTTGTGTATATCGGTTCATACAATGAACACAGGAATGTATGATGTGTTAGAAACATTAGGGTTATAAGCAATTAAAAATCACTAAAACACCTGATAAATACGGTACCGAAATTTCTAATATCGAAATACAGGATTTTACGTTATGTAGCTTCTGTATAAGGACCTAAATGAGCCTTCATTTTTTGAAGTATTTTTAAATTTCGAGCTTCGGCGTTTTTCCTGAAATCTCATATGGAAGAGAGATACCTTTTGTCACACAAGTCTGAAAATTTGCATATTGATAATTTTGAAGAAAACAAAATATTGCGGATAAAATGAAATGGAGGAAGCCTATTTGTTGCGTTATTTTCAATTCATGATGTAACACCATTGTCTATAATTTCCATGACAACAAAAGCGGACTGGCACAGTGTACTTTGCACTGGTGACATATGTAAATAACAGGCCGAGTATTCGAATAATTACGAACACAATACTACTGCCATTAATTATAGCTAATATATTATATCAATACCTATATTATAAATCACGTATTGAGCTTATATAATATTTTAGTACTGTAGATTATATAGACCACATTGAACTTAGAATAGCAGCCAGTATACGATGTTATTTTAAATAACACATGTTAAATATAAAAATCCAGTTTGTATAGAGTCTGAAATATGTGGTCTATAGTTAAATTTGTTTACACTATTTAATAAACGTGACATTGTGTGTAGCTCGAGAAAGACTCCACCTTATCAGCTTAACATTACTTTCATTTGGATCCGAAGCAGATTTTCGTATTAAATACTTTTAAAAAAAGTAATTTAAATCTTGACCCTAAAGTTATTAAATTTGTTTATCCCCTTTATTTTATTTATTTACTTTATTTATTTACTTGTATCTACTTTGAGAGAAATTTTCATCAAGCTTGCGATACATACGATTACAAATCTTCTTGTTTAATTTGTGTGTGCAGTTTGTGTGAGTAGATTTGGATTGTCGGACTTCCTGACTACAGAAATATATATGTATTATTATGTGTTGGTCATGAGGAAGAAATAAAGTATCTTGATAAGATGATGTATATTCACCGGAAGTTTGCCGGTGATAGTATACTACGTTTCATATGATATTACTGGTAGTTTATCGTAGAACATCATAGTGACTGTATAGGGTGATAGATGACAGCTGATTGTCTATCATTATACTACTTTCAAGCCGGTCGTGGCGTCTACTAGAAAATCCGCTTTCATTTTCAAAATACGCTGTAGCTTGTCCCTCTTCCCACCCCTTCGCTATACACATGTTTAGAATTATTTCCGGCCTATTTCAGTGTAGCAGTACGCTGTATACATCAATATATATATATACAACCACCATGCAAATAAGATCATTGTATATCGCCATTGTATACTGGTCTGGTCAATAACAATGAGAAGAGATGAACTTTGTACTTTCGTTTTCCTATATAAGAATATTAAACGGAAGTTAAACGTAGTGATGACAGTGCCGTCACTTATCAGTTTTTGTGAAATCACTTCACTCGATCTACTTTAGCCTTGTTTTAACAAACATTTCAGATCTATATAGAACAAACCTTTATCTTCCGTTTCGTACCGAAGAAGATAATTTAGGTTATAAAACGAAGTAAGTAAACAAAACATACTTACACATCTTACCCCTATACCAGGTGTAGACATCGAAAACGAGGTTACCCTCTCTGACGTACAAAGTTTCAGGGATCGTCTCAAACACCTTTTAAGTGTTCAGATTTTGTATCCGGGATATGTAACTAAAAGTGACAACTGCTCCTCAGTCATCATGGTCTACCAGCAAGAGAAAAATAGAGAAATGCAAATATTAAATCTCGGACGCTAGATTCTAGAAAATCTATAGTAACGAATTAAAGAAATATGCATATATTGTTATAATTAGAGTTCCCAAGATCTTTCTTAATTTTTAAAACTGACATGTGTTTAATGACTTGTATCAAGTGAAGTTCTGTAGAAATGGCTTATACTTGTGTTCATTAATTCTAAGTTCTGTGTCATAGAAATGGCTTAACTTGTGTTAATTAATTCTAAGTTTTGTAGAGTAGAAATGGCTTAACTTGTGTTAATTAATTCTAAGTTTTGTAGAGTAGAAATGGCTTATACTTGTGTTAATTAATTCTAAGTTCTGTATCGTAGAAATGGCTTATACTTGTGTTGATTAATTCTAAGTTCTGTAGAGTAGAAATGGCTTATACTTGTGTTCATTAATTCTAAGTTCTGTGTCATAGAAATGGCTTAACTTGTGTTAATTAATTCTAAGTTTTGTAGAGTAGAAATGGCTTATACTTGTGTTAATTAATTCTAAGTTCTGTATCGTAGAAATGACTTATACTTGTGTTAATTAATTCTAGGTTCTGTAGAGTAGAAATGACTTATACTTGTGTTAATTAATTCTAAGTTCTGTATGTGTAGAAATGACTTTACTTGTGTTAATTAATTCTAAGTTCTGTATCGTAGAAATGGCTTATACTTGTGTTGATTAATTCTAAGTTCTGTAGAGTAGAAATGGCTTATACTTGTGTTAATTAATTCTAAGTTCTGTATCGTAGAAATGACTTATACTTGTGTTAATTAATTCTAGGTTCTGTATCGTAGAAATGACTTATACTTGTGTTAATTAATTCTAAGTTCTGTATCGTAGAAATGGCTTATTCTTGTGTTAATTAATTCTAGATTCTGTATCGTAGAAATGGCTTATACTTGTGTTAATTAATTCTAGGTTCTGTAGAGTAGAAATGGCTTATACTTGTGTTAATTAATTCTAAGTTCTGTATCGTAGAAATGACTTATACTTGTGTTAATTAATTCTAAGTTCTGTATCGTAGAAATGGCTTAACTTGTGTTAATTAATTCTAAGTTTTGTATCGTAGAAATGACTTATACTTGTGTTAATTAATTCTAAGTTCTGTATCGTAGAAATGGCTTATACTTGTGTTAATTAATTCTAAGTTTTGTAGAGTAGAAATGGCTTATACTTGTGTTGATTAATTCTAAGTTCTGTAGAGTAGAAATGGCTTATACTTGTGTTAATTAATTCTAAGTTCTGTAGAGTAGAAATGGCTTAACTTGTGTTAATTAATTCTAAGTTTTGAAAATAGAAATGGCTTATTCTTATTGACATTGTTCACTTTGCTTTCCTTAATATTGTACTTTAATATATGAGCTTTTTAAATTTGATTTCCACGCGATTTGGCCTTATTTCGCTTTGTTATATATCAGTGTGCTTTGCGATACAATGTTTTTATTAGATTAATAATTGTGAATATTTGTTTTCATAGTGAATTGCAAAATTTGCCATCTGACTCGATGAAATGAAATTAATGATTTAATTCAGATTGGTCAGTAACAATGCATTACTATTAAGACAGTCTTTCCAACCATATTTAGAGGCGGCTTGGATACTGTCACTGCAAATATTCTGATCTGGTTAGGAAAAACGTATATAAGGTATAACATTTTGATTTGTCATTGTATTCTATTGCACTGATGGTTCATACTTTCACAATCTTATCAAGAGCTTCTAACAAAAAAAGGACAGATGTCTGAATCAAGTCAGTAGCACGGCCCAGAAAATATTCATATACCTGATATCATTTTAGAAACATCCACGATTGAAAATTATGAAAGAACCTGTTTCACGGAATATGTAACACATCCCAATTCAATTTTTATTGTGTGTTATTCGTAGTACCCCAGTAAACTCCTAAGAATATATTTTTAAAAAATCCAACGGTCAACAATGACCTATTTTATGATTCTTGTCATGAGTGTTACCCCATACTTTGTTCAAAGACTTATAGTAAATTATTGAATTGGGTCCATCGTCTTCATTAAAATGTGCTGCATGTGTTGAACCGAAGTATACGGGGACGTCATAGGTATTCTTGCTGAGCTTGGATATGATGCTGGAATGCCGTCGTTTTTACCAGCTGGAAAATTACAATTTCATACCTGGAATTTTACATGAGATTTACTGTGTTTCTCGCAAGCTTCATATAATTGAGATATGAAACTAAATATGAAGAGATTTTTTGGATGAAAATACCGAATAATAAATTTGACTTCATTCAGCACTGAAACACATATAAATCAAATAAATCATTATATTAGATGATTTAGCACTACATCTTGAAAAGAAAAGTAAAAAAATATATCTTAGATAACATACAATATTTAACTTAATTACCACTCATTACATAAATAAAACTAGAGTATTGGAAATAGAAAGAAAAAGTATCTGAAATGAAATTAGAGCATTTATAGAGTAACTAAAAAGAAATATACATAAAAACTAGAAAACAGAAATATGTTATACTGCATATCTTATTATCATATACACATTTTCAATAATATTTGATATACTGTCATCATGAGTAAACTTAATCATTTACATGTTGTCGTCATGCACGTAGCTCTAACCACCCACTGTTCTCAACTTGAGGATTAATATGAGAATTAGCCATGATAAGGAAGAAAAATCATGGGTTTGTTTTTAAACTCAGATGCTATCGAAAAAGATTGTAAAATCTGAATGATTCATATGTGACATAGCATTGTTTTATACTACTCAACATGTGCCATGTCCCAATTCTCCGTATTGATAGTGAACACAAACTCATCGTAGAAACAAAACATAATTTCACCTGCTACTCGATGAGAGATGGGATGATAAACTTGCAGGTTATGAAAACAATGTCATTATTGATTAAAAAATCTAGTTATTTATCAATGAGAAATGCCAAATAGTTATTTCAGTTTCTTTTAATTTTGGCCTAGGAGACCATAAGTATAACATGTGTACACAAACACAAGGTACAATGTATATGTAAATGTAGGCAATAATCAAAAATGAGATAATTCAATGTTTGTTCTTTAAACTTTACACAATTATCCTTGATATTACATTCAAAATAAAATAAAAAATTATTTAAAATTTGAATATTTCTTTATCTTTAATCATTTATATTTAAAGAGGAGTAAACATCAACTTTAAAAAAAATTGTAACTAATTCCACTTGCTGAGTGTCAACAGGTGAAGTTGTACAGGTAAATATATCTGTTGGAACTGATACAACCTTATAGAAAAAGACTATAATCACTATTAAAACAGACTGTCCTGTAGGAGATGAAAGATGTTGGCACTCAAAGATACACCCTAATTAATAGATATGAAAGTAAAATGTAGTTTTTTTTTGTTTTTTGTTTGTCAGTCTTTCCTCGTTTAAATTTTATTAAGACGTTGCATCCTGACCAACATACTCTAGTCAAGATATATATTTGTATCATTAGAGAAAATGAACAAATTTGTTTATGCAGGCTGTTCGACCTTTGAAAATAGATGTCAATACAAATTTTAACGCTGTATTCCTGTCATTACTGTCGACAATTTAAATCTGAATCAACTCTTATCTGCAATCATAATAGCTCCTTTTTAAAATTTAATTTCAGAAAAAACTAACATATTTCCAACAGTTGAAATTATTGGGTGCAGTCTACAGTACTTAAAACATATCAGGTGAACACCTACTGTTGAAGCTGAAAACGAGTTTTAGTCTGCAAGGTATAAGATAGTAAACGATAATTTGACGAGCGTTTCAGTGAATAAGATCTGGTCTGGTTGAAAACGATGAATGTGGGTTTCTCCAAACCGGATATAGCCCTGAAATGAAATTAGGTCATAACATTTTAACTGGTTGCTGTGTGTTTTCGTTTAAGGATTTTATACATCTTGTTAAAATGAAGAACATTTTGCAATGAGATAAGGAGACGGCCTGTCTGTTTACAGGCAGGACATGGATAGGTGTAATAAGATGTAATAATGATGTTGTAACATTCAATATGTAGTGAATCCAATCTACTCTGAGCTGTAGTAGCTAATGCTGTGCGGATCACTGACTCACAAAGTAAGTTATATGTTATGGAAGCTAGTCATAATAGTCTGTAATCCATATAAACTAAGCTGTGTTGCAATTTGACGTTATTCGGACTTACGTTTTATCGATTTTAAAGCTAAGCAATAGGTCATAAAGGTTTTAAGAAACCAGTTTTAGCTAGGTTTAATTAGGGATTAAATCTTGCTTATGTCGATTTCATGGAATGATGAATTGAATTGGTCTTGAGAAAAAATTGAATTTGTCTCAAGACCAACTTAATTCATCATCCCATGAATTCAATGGGATTGTACTAGCAAGAAATGGAATATTCACACTAAGTGATACATAATTACTACGATTATAATAGAAATTGGTGGAAAACTGTCCCTTTTGTAAGAAATGATCGAGGTTATGTTTCGAGATGCTACCATCGATAGCATTTCAGATTCAGTTCAAACCTCCAAGTTGACTATAATAATCAATTAGTTGTTTTTTAATACACACTTGTTTATTGTTTGTTTAAACATATGTATACTTTACTTAAACCTTACTGAATGTATGATACCGTTCTAAGTTGTTTTGTTTTTCCTTTTCGTCACTGGTGTTGAAAGCATATATATAAACTATCCCAAACCGTATTATGATGATATTGTCTTAATGATGAACAAATTCAGAACCTCTTCTACGCATATACTAGACAGTGCATTAATTCATATGTAATATTTGTAAACTCGTTATCTTTTATTATTCTTGTCCTTACTGCATCATCAAAATGTCGATCTACGACCATTGAACTAGCAGCTTGGGTGTTCATAGTCATATTTATTTTACTGTAATGAGTTTCAAGTTCTAGAAACGATATCATCGTTTCTTGCTTTAGTTATGATGATTTGGTTACGGAATACAAATGAAATGGTTCTCTATTGAGTGGCAGTCTTGATGCAATACAAAGTCAGTTTATGTTTTGAGACTGAAGTGGTTTTAATAACGAGTTATTAACGGTAAATACTGTTACAGGTTCTCTGAAGATGGCCAGTATTGATTGCGAATGTCCTGAATCCAAGGATATGAAGAACGCTGTAATGGGAGGTAACGTTCCTCGGATAAAGGACTGGGTACAAAATGGTCTCGACCTGTTCCAGTGGAGGGACGGGGACGGTGATAATATTTACCATTACTGTGCATTCTTTAGTTCGTACAAGGGCGCATTACAAGTTGCCGAGCGGGTTAGTCACCTTTGCAAAAAACACAAACACCTTCTAAAGCAGGAGAACAAGAGAGGAGAAACTCCCTTTTTACTTGCATGTCAACATATTAGAAGTATTTCTATACATGGTCTTGATTTGCTGGATTATTTTATTAGACAGGATGACAGCACAAACTATGATCTCGTTTTACAAAAGGAACTTTTCTATCAGATCACAACGTTTCTCAGATGGAGACAGCAGAACCCAATTGGTATGTAAATTATAACAATAAACTCATTTATCAAAACCTTTTACTTCTGTCCTAAGATTTGTATATGTTGTTCAGCTTTTCAGTATTTAAACTGAATTCATAATAATAATAATAATAAACCCTCCCAGTATTGCCGTCGACATTTCTTTCATATTAAGCCGCTATTGATATTGTTTTCAACTACGGTTTCTCTGACTTTGTTAAAAAAATGTTTCATTCTTTTATTTGTATAAAGATTTTGCAAAGATAGACAAATCGACTTTCAATGAAAATTCATATTTCGATATAACAACCCTAAGCAAAGAGGACCATATAAAATCTTCCAAGCAAACGTCAAAATAAAAATGTAAATGAGATTGCTTTCAAGTTGCAAAGTTCCAAACGAACGTCATATACACGTGTATATTCTGAACTTTGCCACTATTCGAATGCATGAAAATATGGTATGCAGAATACTGGAAACGTTTGGGACTAAAATTTCACATGAAATGTGTATCATCTGCATACTCAAAATTGTGTGAAAAAACATACAAGCGATTAGAAATTAAATGAATCGCCTGTAATGACATCATTCGAAAACTCCTAATATCATAATGTATATATGTGGAATATTTTATTTATATATCAATTACACTACTTAAATGCTTCGTCGTTTATCTAGAAACATACTTTAAATGACAGATAGTGTGTGTTCAATAAATCATTTTATGTTATCATTATTTATCGTAGGTTTGCCGGAATCCCTTAAAAGAGAAGACAATCAAATTATCTTGCAATATATCAGCACTGCTAACACTCTCGACAGCGAAGCGGCGAAACGCTACAGGGATGTGATGCAAAGTGGGCAGGGCATCTCTTGTGGTATACGCCTATATTACGTAGGGTTCGAGGGGGTCGGAAAAAGTACACTCTGTTGGAAAATGAAGGGTTTTTACAATAAGAAATTGAAGAGCACTGATCTCATGGAGGCATTCATACAAGACATGACTTTGAACATGCAAACGTTGGAACGAAAGCATATATATGACATGGATCATCAGATTGCTCTGGATAAAATATACACAACAATAAAAAGGTCTGAAACAAAAGAACGTACAAACCCTATGAATTTCCTTATAAAGGAAGAAAAAAAACATCTTTTTGAGGACTTTGACTTAAGATCAACGGACACAGTTTTCCCATTTATGAAAGGACTAGATTTTGACGACCGCGAAGACGGCAAAAGTAAGTACCATGTTACAGGCATATGGTAAGGTTCTTTCGAATCGATATCAGAGGATACGATACAGGTATTACACTGTATTAAGGTACTTAATAGTTTATAAGGATTACGTCCTCTCGTTGTCACAAACATCATGGAAGTACAGACAGTAGAGAATCAGTTCGAAGTCAAAACCTCAAAAAAGAGGACAAGATATGAATAAACGAATGATTTCCACTGAGACCTATATAAGGTTATGCTGCATCTAATACTTTAATTGCATTTAAATGTTTTATTTTTGTGTGGCTTTTGTAAAATTATGGACAAAATACACCGATAATTAAACCACTTGCTCCGGAAGGGTGTGCGTTTTCTGCTTCATCAACTATACCCTTCATGTTTATCGTGGTCAAAACAAGTAGGTAACGTCACGTTCTCAAACTTGAAAAATATTAACAATAATTAGATCACCAACGAGTTTAAAACACGTTCAGTTTCATGTTGCACAAGGAAGTAAAGCATTTCCTAGATATTGTGGCGTTAGCCATCAACTTTGTCATAATCTTGATTTAACTACGTCTTTCAAAACCCTGTATCAAGAGATTATCTTCTAGCTGGCGGCATCTTCGGGGGAAAACATCTTATTGGGAACAAGTCCTTGATACTTGAACCGATATTAAACCCCCAAGTTTTGGGAACACAGATGTTAGAAACGAAACATTCACAATAGAAGGTCAATTGTATAACATGATCTTTTCCCAATATTACAGATTTAAAATAAAATTAGTACAAAGGTCATTACCTTCCGACATTAGACTTGTTTATGATGGTATCGATTTAATGACCTTTTTGATTTTCTGCCACTTTTTGTATGTGTCATGCAAACTATTGTAGATGGATCGAAGTTTTATCTGCCACTCACCGTAACTGAATTGCCAGCGAACGACGCCACTAGAGAGAATAAGGATGGCACATCATATGAACAAGAAGAAGTACCTTTGGTAGATTCCTTAACCAAAAATAGAGGACTGAGTACCCGTAGAAAACCCATCCCTCAGCAGGTAAAATAATACATCTTCACCTTTGAATCCTACTTGTGAAAAATTCATTCATTAATCTATAAGCTAGCCGACACATCTGAAGTTGCTCATAATCACAGAAAGCTAAGCTTATAACAGGTGTGAATATTGAAATAAATCCAAATAACAATTATTTCAAAACTGATGATTTGTCAAGTTTCTAAAGAATGCTTCAACGGTTAAAACGAAAGCTAATCATTCAAATTATCTCTCTAGTCATTGAACACTCATGTATGTTTTCTGCTAAAATGATTGTTGTTCAATCACACATACACATTGTTTCAGAAAATTAGTAATGTAAATCGTGCTAATGATACCATTATATATTTAGAAGAAGTCTCTGGGAACAAGGAACAGATTGATTGATATTAAACTGTTTGTGTGCACATTTATTTCAAAATATTTCAAATCTCTTTGTATAGTATGATGATCATGATGATATCATAAAGATTGAGAAAGCGTTTGATTCATTACACCTGCAAAATATGACCGATACCAGCCATGAGCAGCCAAAAATGGAAGCTAAATCAAAGCGTCGTTTCCAGGGTATTGAAGAAACACTTGCTTCTATTTTGAAAGGACTAGATTTTGACGACCGCGACGATGACGACGAAGATGGCAAAAGTAAGTACCATGATACAGGCATATGGTAAGGTTCTTTCGAATCGATATCAGAGGATACGATACAGGTATTACACTGTATTAAGGTACTTAATAGTTTATAAGGATTACGTCCTCTCGTTGTCACAAACATCATGGAAGTACAGACAGTAGAGAATCAGTTCGAAGTCAAAACCTCAAAAAAGAGGACAAGATATGAATAAACGAATGATTTCCACTGAGACCTATATAAGGTTATGCTGCATCTAATACTTTAATTGCATTTAAATGTTTTATTTTTGTGTGGCTTTTGTAAAATTATGGACAAAATACACCGATAATTAAACCACTTGCTCCGGAAGGGTGTGCGTTTTCTGCTTCATCACCTATACCCTTCATGTGTACCGTGGTCAAAACAAGTAAGTAATGTCACGTTCTGAAAATTGAAAAATATTAACAATAATTAGATCACCAACGAGTTTAAAACACGTTCAGTTTCATGTTGCACAAGGAAGTAAAGCATTTCCTAGATATTGTGGCGTTAGCCATCAACTTTGTCATAATCTTGATTTAACTACGTCTTTCAAAACCCTGTATCAAGAGATTATCTTCTAGCTGGCGGCATCTTCGGGGGAAAACATCTTATTGGGAACAAGTCCTTGATACTTGAACCGATATTAAACCCCCAAGTTTTGGGAACACAGATGTTAGAAACGAAACATTCACAATAGAAGGTCAATTGTATAACATGATCTTTTCCCAATATTACAGATTTAAAATAAAATTAGTACAAAGGTCATTACCTTCCGACATTAGACTTGTTTATGATGGTATCGATTTAATGACCTTTTTGATTTTCTGCCACTTTTTGTATGTGTCATGCAAACTATTGTAGATGGATCGAAGTTTTATCTGCCACTCACCGTAACTGAATTGCCAGCGAACGACGCCACTAGAGAGAATGAGGATGGCACATCATATGAACAAGAAGAAGTACCTTTGGTAGATTTCTTAACCAAAAATAGAGGACTGAGTACCCGTAGAAAACCCATCCCTCAGCAGGTAAAATAATACATCTTCACCTTTGAATCCTACTTGTGAAAAATTAATTCATTAATCTATAAGCTAGCCGACACATCTGAAGTTGCTCATAATCACAGAAAGCTAAGCTTATAACAGATGTGAATATTGAAATAAATCCAAATAACAATTAATTCAAAACTGATAATTTGTCAAGTTTCTAAAGAATGCTTCAACGGTTAAAACGAAAGCTAATCATTCAAATTCTCTCTCTAGTCATTGAAGACTCATGTATGCTTTCTGCTAAAATGATTGTTGTTCAACCACACATACACATTGTTTCACAAAATTAGTAATGTAAATCGTGCTAATGATACCATTATATATTTAGAAGAAGTCTCTGGGAACAAGGAACAGATTGATTGATATTAAACTGTTTGTGTGCACATTTATTTCAAAATATTTCAAATCTCTTTGTATAGTATGATGATCATGATGATATCATAAAGATTGAGAAAGCGTTTGATTCATTACACCTGCAAAATATGACCGATACCAGCCATGAGCAGCCAAAAATGGAAGCTAAATCAAAGCGTCGTTTCCAGGGTATTGAAGAAACACCTGATTCTATTTTGAGTTTGAGTGGAGACGAGGTAAAGAATATTTATATGTTTATGGATGTTGATGATCAAGAATCAAGATTGTTTTATAAAAGATTAAGCTGTGTGTTTCAAAATATTTCCAGTTACCTTCTACTTTCCCACGGTTTGATGGTGCTACCAAACCATTAAAATTGTAATTGTAAATATTTCCAAAAGTTTATACGTTCAGAAAACAAGTTGTCTTCATTTGACCATTTCGTATGCAATATGACAAGGTAGAGTTTCTGTAGAACACCAAGCATTAGACAGATAACATCATGTGCCGTTTAAAATTGGGATTCTCCTTGAGAAAGACATTATTCAATATGCCAGCCGACGCACCTGGGGAGAAGAGGTATACAGTTTTTAGATTTGTAATAACGGATGAATAAATTAAACGTTTTTCATTTTCAACATAAACGCATTTTGAAAGCGAAAATAAAGAATCAATGTTGGTTTTTAACTCTTTCTATTTTGTGCACTTTCATATAGTTTGATGATATACAACAAAGGAAAGCTTTTAAATATTTTGCCGAGATGGATGTAAGATCAAAGCACCTTTTCCAGGATGTGAATGAAGCGTCTGTGTCAATGTGGGACTTTGGTGGCGAAGAGGTAAGTAGTATTTTTAGGTGTAATGATAATTTTCACTTTCGTTCGAAAATTTTCTTTCCCTTGATGCGTTTTGGACTTATTTGGATGTATATATTACTATTACAATTGAATAATTATTTCAATGATTTGAAGAATTATTTTAATGATTAACATACTAACTCCTATTTTAATACAAATGATGAACATTAAATTATATGTTATAACTCTGATTAGCCCATCATTGTATTGTATTAGCGGTCTTAGGTTTTACCATCAAATCAGTGTTTGATATCAAAATAAATTCTGACAATTTTATGTAGCATTGTGTAATGATTGTTTGATTTGGTCAGTCATGTTAAAAAATGTTTACACTGAAGCGAATTTCCAGTTTGTAGAGATGGCCATAGTAGGAAGGAAAATGAATAACGAAGCAATCATTAAAACATAAATTGATATAATTATATTTTCAGTTGTTCCTGAACACTAACCATTTATTTATTACCGGTGATGCGGTGTATTTTCTCGTTTTCAACCTGACCGAATGCAAGGACCCGACAGGACGTATGCGTGGTATGTCGGACATCAAGAATTAAATGTTTATTTTTTCTTACATAAATTTACCTTTACACAAAAAATCTTTTTTGTTCAAAAGTACATGTATATGTGAAACTTTATTTTATGCATTAATTGATTGCTTTCAACGGCATGTTTCAAGACGCATGATTTATTTTCAGCACGAGTAACATTTTGGCTGAAATCCATCGACAATCTTGGTTCTTATCGGGGGAGTAGCACTCCACCTGTGATTCTCATTGGCACATTCCTTGACAAGCTGCCAGGACAGGTTGGTAGATTCAAATGTTTATAATTCATATCACGAATTGAAAAAAATCACATATACCTACAAAGACCAACAGACCAATGCTTAAAGACTTAATAGGCAATGACATAGGTATATAGAAGTTCAATATATATTTATATTATTCATATTCAATTAATTTCCTTCATTCGTTCGTTTATTAACCATCCATCATTCATTCACATTTATAGAATCATGTATACCTTCATTCATGTCACATTGACCAGTTAACCTTACCTATAATATTCTGAACATTTCCTCTTGAAACAACTTTATATACAATGATGAATTACTAGTAATGTGCGAATTTTGTCTTGTATCTGAACATATTTATACTTCTAAATCAAAACTGCATCAAATACATTTCATCTTTGTTGGTTGTTCTGATATCAATTAAGATATTATGGATATGACACACCACAAATGCATACATTTGTACACATACGATAAGCAAAGCAATTTATGAAGTCTGATCTTCGGTTCTTTGAATTGTAGAGGGACAACGAAAAACATGAACTGGCCAATAGAATATATCAGGATATCGTAGAGAATTCCGAACTGGTCGGAATCGTGGAAAGGAACGTCGTGAATTTCTTTCCTGTAGATGGTGTAAACATGAGTTCTCAGACAGTCGAGAAGTTATGGAAAGCTGTCAGGGATGCTGCACCGCGCCAATCCCACTGGCATACTCCGGTACCATTGGCCTGGATGGCAATCGAAAGAGAAATCATGCTGAAGAAACTTCACAATGTCAAAGTTCTGACTTTTCAGGAAGTTTGCAAAATCGCCGAGAACCTTGAATTTGATGTCACTGACAAGGAGAATTGTGTCAAGGATTGCTTGAGGTATATTAATTGCAAACGTCATATCTTCAATATCTTACCAATGCTGTAGAACCTGGAATTTCTATCAACTTGTATGTGAATTTGATACATTTACTTTTTCAGCTATTTACACCGCACTGGTATAGTGATATACCTGGCTACTGATGATACGACAAGCAAGGTTGTTACTGACCCTACATGGCTAGTAAGATGTTTTCGATTGATCATTACCGTAAAAAACGCCAACCGTAGCACTACGGAGACGTCCGACATGCTGGAACGTTACGAAAAGACAGGGGAAATACCTATGAAATTGGTCAGGTTACTTTTAAAACAAGGCAATGAAAACGACAAGTTTTCTGCACACGAGGATGTACTTGTATTTTATATGGAACGACTAGAACTTCTTACTCGTCCATTGACTAAAGATGGCCAGACAGTTGAGGATGTTTTCCTAGTGCCCTGCATCCTTCCAAACGCAGAACCTGAGAAGCTACGACACATCATTGAGAATCCCAAGGCAACAAAATCCTCAACATTGTCGTTTGTTTTTCGGGATGCATTTGTCTCCTCTCCCATCTACGACAAATTACTCGCATCCTGCATCCACAGTTTTCAGGTTGCTGAAATACAGGGGATGGATCCTTCATATTGTCTTCAAAGGGGATTTGGCTGTTTCCGTCTAAATCCACGCTGGAATATGATTATCCATTGTGACGACAATATTGTCAAAGTAACTCTATTTACAGAGAAGGAAACAACAGTGAACCCAGGTGAGGGTTTCCACGCAAAGAATGTCCTGGCATCTCTGTTGAACAATGCCTTCATCACAAACCAGCTACAGCACCTCGTCGACTCATTTGAATATTGCCTTGATAGTTCCTATTACGTGATTCCTGGCAAGTTACCTCTTACCGTATCACGTAATACTGATCACTGCGACATGGTCGACCCCGGCTGGGCAGTCTGGTTTAGTACTCCAATAGCAGTAAGTAACAAAACTACTGATTTCTGTTTACATATTTAATCTATTTTCTATCTGTTCTCAGTTGTTTCATCCGATTCTGTTGATTTTTAATTTCCTATTATTTTCAACTCATTCTACTCTGTATGGTTAGGGTCGCTAGTCATTTTCTCGTTCTTTAACGCTGTTGCTGTATTTTTGTCAACAGGAAAACACCAGCATATCAACGTATTCATAATCCAGAATCAAATTCAACAAAATCAATGCCAAATATAAACAAAAGAAAGATCTACACGGAGATCTCTGCAAAAGCACAAGCAGAATAAGACCAGGTATTCAGGAAGAGTAAGCGTCTGCTTCTTTTAATCAATCATCGAAACCCGCTAAGCAAATACTGGTCAATCCAAGTAATGAATATCACATTCTGAAATGAGAACAAAATATATAACAACGGGACCAAGAGGCAATCAAACGAGTACGAAACAAGACCAGTTTCACATCGCACACAGAAACAGAATACACCGTATTTCTCAATAAGATCACTTTGACACCCATAAACCTTCCGGATAGTTTCCATCGACTTGCGTCTTGCATATCGAATCACCTGCGACATGTAAACACCATAGGTTGGGGATGCTATCCAAATAATTGATCAGTTTATCAAGGCTAATAATAAGAAATAATAAAAAAAAATACAAAAAGATGATTTTGTACTTATAGGCGACATTTACATAATAATCGGAATTAAAATTAAAATTTATTTTTGATTTTTTTTTCTCATTCAATGTAATGAATTTATTTTCTTCAAGCAGTCCGCAGAGGATCCAGTAAATCGTAAGTTACTTTTTTCACAGATGATCAAATTTGTATTGTTTATCAAATAACGTAATTAAACAAATGTTTTGTTGAACTTTTCTATTGTCAATATCATAGATCCATAACAATACACACGATAGTGGCATTAAATGTTATAAATTTGCGATGAATAGGGATAACGTAGTTATGTATTTTTGCTTTTAAATAATCAAATGACTATAACTATAAATTCATGTAAAGGTTATATCTGAATATTGGCTTGAGGTTAAGAATTTATATATACATTGTACACATATCGCTTGGCATATTTCTAACATTTTAGTTGCAATGCTGAAGAAAAGACTCAATCCAAAGGAACTCAGTCATGTGGCAAAATACATAGGGGCAGACTTCTGTGTATTATTTACTGCTCTCGGACTAACTACCCAAGACATGCAAGCTGTGCAACTTTCCTGTCCCAAAGTTTGCCACAGGAGCTACGTAACGCGTTTGCTTGTCAAATGGAGAAACAGACAAGGACAAGGAGCTATCTTCGAACACATACTCAAGGCAATGCAGTTTGCAGAATTTAACACAATTGAGCTGTGTGAAGAATTGGATTCCCTATCAACCATGTATACACCAGACGATGGTAAATATTTCAGTTAAAATTAATGTTTGACTTTTTCCCCTCAATATCAAATATAAGGTTGAAACTCAAACGCAACCAATACTGTTATTCCATCTCTGAACTTTATTAATCTTTCTCTAATGTTTGAAAGAAATAGGATTTTGCTATGACAAGGGGAGATACACTGTTAACCTTATACATGACATCATTCTAGACACTGTCGCATTCTGATCATTATCGGTCAAGGTCAAAGTGTCAAGGTCACACTAAAGATAGAAACATGAGCATTCCTGCCTTCCTGTGACTTTCTAGTAATATCGAGAGACTAGGTGTAAACTTTGTTTCTATCTTAAAATCCTAGAACCAATTTTGAAATAAATTTCGGATTTATTTGCATATTTGAGTAACCGAATGCAACTAGACATAGAAAAATTAATCATACCTATTTGATGAACGTATACATTTCTGACATCTGGTTCATGAATATAAAAAATGGCAAATAATGGGATATAGGATTATAACGACACCAACATGCATACTTACATCAAACACCTTACAGGTACGAACTTATGGTCTTTAAATATTTAGAATTAATCAAATATGTTAAAACAAATTACTCTTAGGCCAATATTGGAAAATAAGTCTAGAGTACATTTCAATGTATATCATCAATGTTAAAGAGTGTCTGATTTTATCGTTGTTTTGTTGACGGAGGTTGAGTGTGCAGTATTATATCAATAGTTAACTGCATTAAAGGCTGTTATTTCATGGTCAGTTTTGTAGAATATAAGCAATAGATATAGATACATTGAAATAATTATTCACTTTGCTTACATTTGGCTGATGAAGATATTGGAGAAGTTTTACGCTCGTCCTAATGATTTCATTGGCAAATATTCTCCTTATAAGTTATGAAGCCGTGCTTGGTGCTTGTTAGTGTACCTGGTGGTTCCGTTATTGTTTACCCTGTTCTCATTTGGGAACTTGATATTGATTAATTGGATTGAACGTAATTTACAAGACAGATTTCATCTGTGAAACAGAGGACGGTTACCCTTCTGAAACGTTCTGTTTTATTCTTCTGTAGTTTTGCACATGATTTCGTTTAAATCTTTCTTTTGCTCCTTTTGTTAATAGTTTGTCCTAGTTTAGTGAGTTCGAGTTTGAATTTAGATTCTGTGAACATATTGATATTTTTTCTACGTTAACCGATATATGAAAAAATACGAACAGGTCTACATCATTATAATCCAAACTCAAATTTTATAAAAGTATGGAGAAATATGAACAAGCGAACAATTAAAGATTGTATTAAAACGCGCATTCTTCTGGAACACCTGGTCATATTCCCCTTGTACTTTTTTCAGGAATATTCTTTGTGCACAAATTACACTAGTTGTATTGTATTAGAGTTTGAACAGTGATGATTTCAACATGTTGGTATTTTTCTTGTTGTTTTTGAAAGGTGAATGTCAATTGGATATGTCAGTACGCCTTCTTACTGAAAGGGAGATAAGGGCAGTTACGAAAAGAATTGGTCTATCTTTTTTGATCTTCTTCCTCGAGTTAGACCTGGAGATTGAAGAGATCGAATGTACAACGGCGGAGATAAATGGAATACGGAATATTACCTTTGCTTTGCTCTCAAGCTGGAGTACCCAATCCGGAGTCTGCTCCCAGCTGAACCGTGTATATTGCGCGGCCAAAGAATGTGACATGGACCGTGTTGCTATGACAGAGGATCTTCTTCGACTGCGACAGGGTAAAGATGGATAGCAATGACATCAAAATATAATGTAACGTCTTATTTTTCTTGAGCATAGTTTTCATTTTAATGTTTATCTATGCATTGACATATATATGGTAGGGTGGTCGGGTGGCGCACTCGCCTTTCACCTAACCGTGCAGGCTTCGATTCCAGGAATGGATGTGAAAAGGTATGGAGTCATCTGCCCGACCACGTTGGTTTTTCCCGGGTCCTCCGGTTTCCTCCCATCCCTCGCGCGCTTCCACCAGAGCCAACAAGAGTGATTAATAAAAGTTGGGAAAACGTGCTTGCGATTGTTGTAAAAGAAATAAAGTCTATTATTATTACATATATATATATATATATATATCCTTAAAAAATGCTGTTAAAACTTGACGTTAGTTTCATGTTATCAATGGCTTTTGTAACTCGTACAAATAACTACTCATTAATTCTAGTTTTTTTTTCAAACTTCGAAATCTGAGGGTCAAGGAAAAGTTATATTAAAACATTAAAAAGGGATTTTTTCTCTAATTTTACTTCTTACCTTAGGTAGAAAACAATTGTTGACAAAGAGCGAAAATTATTATTTCTTATAACATTGTTGAATTATTTGTGTCTCTCGTTAAAATGTTTCATTTTTATTCTTTTTTTTTATTCCAGATGAAATGGAAACAGGCTAGGATTGAAGTTCTTAGAAGTGAAGACAAGACTTCGAATTGTAAATGAATGACCTATTCGTTATCAAAAACATAGCGAAGACACAAACATAACTCTTTAATTACAAACCATACCGAAACTGCTTCTGTTCTGAAATGACGGACATTTTTGTATCTACATGTTAGAGTGTAGTTACGGTCGTGACCCGATTGCCTTAAACTTTTTATGTTCTATATCTGTACACAATATAAGTAACTGTGATATCCGAAGCTCACAACACAGTGTACGATAACATTATATGTCAAAGAGGTGGATTTTTCAAAAGTTTTGTCAAACATTTGACGCCGAAGAAATGCATATATCACGAAAGTGATGAAACTAGCTATGCTTCTATTTCCTTAAAAAGTCTGGTAAGTTCCCTAGTGATTGGAAAAGTTTTACCAATTCATAGAAGTGGATCTAAATCAGATGTGTCCAATTTTAGACCCATATCTGTCTTAAATGCATTATCTAAGATTCTTGAGAGGCATGTACACTGTGAATTTTACAAATATCTATGTGCAAATAACCTGTTGGTGTCCTCTCAATCTGGTTTTAGAAAAAATTACTCCTGTGAAACTTCCTCACTGAATATTGTTAACTCATGGACACAGGAAGTTGATCAAGGAAATATTTTTAGACTTTAGAAAAGCGTTTGACTGCGTAGATCAGTTTTAATCCAAAAGTTGAAACTCTACCAGTGCAATGATTTAGCGGTGAGCTGGTTTAAACCTTATCTCACCAATAGACTACAAAAAGTAAGTATTTCAGGTGAATTGTCCCAAAGCCTGATTATTACTCATGGAGTCCCTCAGGAATCGATATTGGGACCTCTTTTATTTTTAACTTTTATAAATGATCTTCCCTTAGAAATACAGTATAAAACTGATATGTACGTTGATGACACAACTCTATCAGCTTCTGATTCTTCTATTTTAAATGTCCAAAATAAATTACAATGTTACCTTAATGCAGTCGAAAACTGGTGTACGGAAAATAGAATGATTATTAATGCTGACAAAACAAACTGTATGGTTATAACCACAAAGCAGAAACATAATAGAAATGATTATGTCTTAGATCTGTCTTTAAACAATACAGAGCATGACCAGGTACAGTCTGCTAAAATACTGGATGTAAAAATTGATAAGTGTTTATGCTGGGAAGATAATGTCAACTATGTATTAGGAAAACTAAGTAAAGGTTTGTGTCTGTTGAGAAGAATTAAGAAATACTTTCCAAGGAACGCTAGAATCAAATATTTTAATGCATGTGTTTTCCCCCACTTCCTGTATTGTTCAACAGTCTGGAGCGGATGTCCAAAAATCTGTCACAAATGCTTTACAAGGCTCAAAAGCAGGCAACAAGGGTGATTTTAGATGTACCATATGACACTCCATCTGATGATTTGTTTTGTGTTTTAAACTGGTTGTCATTAGCTGATTTTTATCGTTACAGGACAGGTTCAATGGTATACAAATGTGTCCATCATCTTGTTCCAGATTATTTATGTAGTTTGACTAAAAGTCTGATTTCCATACCAGATGTACAAGATCAAGCCATAGCAATATTTTACATATTCCTAAACATCGTTCCAAGTTTTATGGGAATAATTTTGTAGTTGCAGGAAGCCAACTCTGGAACAATTTGCCGAATGAGGTAAGGACGGCAACACGTTTTGCCTCCTTTAAACGTTCTTTCAGCAATCACCTCATGGAGCATGGATGAACAGATTTCATAATAAAATTATCTAAAGAACTGTTTTAAGTCTATTCAATATTTTAGCAGATTATTATCCTATTGTCTTACCTATCAAATTTTAACCCATAATTAACTGTTTATCCTCCAGTGTATTTTTTGTGTCAACTTTGTAAACACACATTTTTATATTATTGGTATTTTCTTATGTCATTTTTTGTTTTTCTTTGCTACACTATTATATATATGTATAAGGCTGGAGCTGTTTAAATTGATTCAATATTATGTATGATATTTATGCATCACGTGATATTCCAGTCCAAATTGTTATCTGTGACATCTTGCTTTCTTACTACAGGTTTACTATGTATATACAATATGTAACTTTTAACTAACACATATATACTGTATTTTACTAACAAGAGTTATTTCTAATTGTTCCATACAAAATATTCAAATGGAGAACTTCTACTGGAGTACTAGCTTCATGTCTGTACAAAGTTTTGAATAACGGTTTATGAGAACTGGACTGAAAAAAAAACTGAACTTTGTGATTTGACCTATCGGTTTCCATGGTAACAGAAAAAGTTTTGAAATGGAGAACCTCCCCAAAGCAAAACACATTATTAGCTTAATAAGTTTAAAAAAGTTTTGGGCAATTATCTTGAACGGTTTCAGAGCACTGATCCAGAAAATCGAAATTTGTGAAGAGGGTTATCTGTTTTCATGGGCACTAACCTAATATGTACAGAGAGTTCCGTGGAGTTGAATGGTTTCGAAGTTTTCAGCTCGTTGATTTTGAATTATCATATCCAATACCATAAAGCGCTGGTTACGCTCGCTGTTATAATTAGTTATTACTATAGTTAAAGTCTACCCAGGACAGGCGTACACGTCGGGGGCGCAAGAATTTCACGGTTCGATGGTCGAAACTAAGGTCTTGATCGTTCAAGTAAGACCTGTTTTCAGAGGTGATTTTTGGTATATTTCAAACAATTCGGACACAAAATTGGTCTGGTATTCGGAATTGAGAGCAATCGGTATTGAGAAGTTTTTTTATTACTGTAAAAAGAGTGGACGTCATCGGTTTCAAGAGGTGATCATCTTTGAGAAGGATTGGTTTGGGGAAGTTGCACTGTATTGTAGTTGATTTGGCTACGCTTTGTATTACCTGTAAAAGTGTTGATTTATAGACTGCTTTCATATTGTGATAATTTTCCCACAATATACTGTCCTGGTCAAAGTGAACCTGAAGCTCTCACATTGTCTATGTGATATAATAAATTATGGATACGTATCGTGTAAACTCTAGATGTAGAATGCGACACCTTTGTTGGTTTGTTGTTGAATAGGTAGTGTTACCAATATTTGTACTCCTGTTACTAAAAATTCCTCAACATATTATATATACACATAGTATATTGTCATTTATCCAAAAATCGAAAATCATATAATACGTCAATGGAGAAATATACATTGTGGCGTTTTTCATTAGCTGCACCAGTCTGAAATCGATCGTGGTGTCAAAATATCTGCACTGATGATACATTATGCCGAAATGCCTTCAACTTTGATGAGAAAATGTTCGTTTTTTTTTTACAATATTTGCCAGAATTAAGGAATAGATGGGGAAACCGGTCTTAAATTCTCGCCAAATGCTAGATAAGATAAAAGCAGTCTTCCATAAATCACATGCAATGTACTATTTATCAGGAGAGAATGACTAAGGTTCAGTATTTTTGTAAGTTAGTATTCTCTTCCGAATCAAATCATGTATACATGCTTTACAAATGTACTTGTTCAAGTTTTCCGAATAAAGATAAAGTTTAAACTTATAAAGAATAGACTTGTGAACATTCAGAATTATTCAAAACATCGTCACTTTGACGCGCCAAACGCACTTTTACGTATAGAAACGGATCGTAAACAACAAAACAAACAAACAATTAAAGTCTTCGACGATGTCATTGAAAAAAAATTAAGCGGCCTTAAATTGACCCTCTTTAAATGATGCAGGCTAAGCTTAATTGACAACAACCATACAAGAATGTCGAAAACAGTCTCCGCGACAGCTCAGTCGTTTGAACCAATGACCTACGTGACCCCATGTGCGGGGTTCCACGCTTCCTATCCATGGTGGCTTGTCCATAGGAAGCTGAGAAACGAACCGAATATGTCTGTATCATTGTGCAAGACAACTTACCAAATTGAACTGAATGACGATGGGCCTTCCGTATTATCCTCATTGGAGTAACCACCAGCTACTATAACGATACTCTGCCTCATAATGACCCTGGCTAACCCAGCAATATTCGATACCTGGTCTAAATAGCCTTTGGTTATTTCTGTATCTGTGACATTACTTAAGTCCTTATAAAGGATTATATATACTAACACGAAAAAGAAACGCCGGGTACACTAAATATACTACAAATGATTTATTGCTTGGCCTAGAATAATGACACTCGGTCAGGTTGATGTGTTGTTCGCGGTCACTAGGTACGCGTTTAAAATGTTTAAAATCACACAATACCTGACCTCAGCGCTCCGTGCGAGGCACGTGCTAAAATACAAGAATCCCGTGCAGGGGAAGGTCATTGAGTTCGCCAATGGAAATTTTCAGTCTATTTGATACTGTTCAAGTATTCGGATTGATTTTTCAAAGTTTGATTCGAATTAAGCAATTTACATCCATGCCACGATTGACGGAATGCTTTTGCAGGGTCAGGGCCAACTTCAGGTTGCTGCACATTTTGGTGTGCATATTCGGACAATTCAACGTCTTGTCTAACGTGTGCGAGTGACGGGGAGGGTCATCGACCGACCGCGAAGTGGACGTCCGCGCGTCACGACGCCACATCAGGATCGGTTTATAAGACTTTCTCACTTACGTAATCGCCATCTCACAGCTACCGAAACTGCAAATAACACTATAGGCAGTCATAACCGCCATATTCATCCTGATACGGTTCGAAACCGATTACGCGTCAATGGCCTAAGAGCCCGACGTCCCTATGTTGGTCTGCCCTAACACCTGCGCGTCGCCAACGCCGATTGGCTTGGTTACAAGCACACTCGCCAGAAATTTTCCTATGAGGCAATGGAGACTGGTATTCTTCACTGACGAATCCCGGTTCACTCTCTACCGTTCGGACGGGCGACGTCGTGTATATCGACGTCGAGGGGAACGTTACACCGACGCGTGTTTGGCGGTGGTTCAGTATGTGTTTGGGGTGGTATCTCCTATGGGTTTAAATCACCCCTGATCGTGATTGACGGTAATTTAACCGGCGTAAGGTATAGAGACGAAATCCTTCGCCCAGTTGCCGTGCCATGTGTGCAAGCACGGAACCTGATATTCCAGCAAGACAATGCCCGGCCCCATGTCGCTAGAGTTTGTCAGCAATTTCTTGCCAACAATAACGTAATCCCAATCGATTGGCCAGCATTCAGTCCAGATTTGTCTCCAATTGAGCATTTGTGGGACGAATTGGATAGTAGAGTTAGGAGACGTCCAAATGCCCCCACTAATCTGGTCCAGCTCACACGTGCCTTGCATGGGTTAACACCCTGATGAATTCCATGCATAGAAGAATAAGGGCTGCGACAGCTGCGCATGGAGGACACACAAGATACTGAAATGTCCGGCCGTGTTGCGCAATACAAGTATAAGCATAATTAGCATTGATAGTCGATAGAACCTTCAACAAATGGTTCCAAACAGATGAAATTGTATACAAAAATGAATGAAATAATGTAACATTAAATTATATCATTTAAAAGAATCTTTTTAGGTTACACGGCGTTTCTTTTTCGTTTTAGTATATTTATAATATAGTAACTGGTATTAATTGCTTAATAAAACTGTTTGCAGATGACACGACCTCGCATATGAAAGTTGAAAATCTTCAGCCCCCTTTAACACTCGCAATAAAAAAAAACTATCAAGAATACATACAATGTTACTGGGATAATAAGTGGTTGGTAAAGCTGAATCTATATAGGACAAACTCTTCAATCCTTATAAAATAGAAACTTTAATCCCTACAAGACAGACTCTTCAATCCTTATAAAACAGAATCTTCAATCCTTATAAGAAAAACTTTAATCCCTACAAGATAATTGCAAAACAAGTTATTCTAGATAACTTATATGAATCACTCTTGTTGGTCCAGATGGAAGCGCGCGAGGGTTCATACTGTGAGGGAAAACCAGACTGCACTCCCGTGATCTGGTAGGTGACCCCGTACCTTTTCATGTCCGTTCTGGGAATCGAACCCCGGACGCCATTGTGAAAGGCAGGTGGGTGCTCACTGTGCTCTATCCGTTTGTCAGTTTGCTTAAAAGTTTCAATTTTCATTAAATGACAAAGGAATAACTATCATTTACATACCAATTAGATGAAAATAATCGCATTCTTTGATATCTTGCCAAAATTATGCCACAATCAGCCAAAATACTGAACGACAATTAGATATTTACCTTACTGATAAAATGTCGTCTATGGAGAACTGTTGTTTATCGAAAACAGAAAATAATCAGAAATAAATCACACTTTCAAAGATGTATGTTTAAATCCATGATGAGACGATAAAAAGAGATGATAGAAAAGTGTTATTCGATAGTTGTGCTTATGGGTAAGATATGAAATAGCTTCTACAATTTCTGTATCAAATAAATCACCTTCACTTCAATAGAGAATAAGAAAATAAACCAAACAAACAAAAAACAAAACAACCCCAACCCCCCCCCCCCCCCCCCCCCAAAAAAAAAAAAAAAAAAACAGCAGAAACTGACACGTAAACACAAACAAAACTTTTTTCTGGGAGGTGAAGTGGTTAGTTGTAAACGACAACTTAGAGGTAATTCTGAGAGACTATTCATTACAGAAGATCTGACTCGCGTCCGACAGGGATTGACTCATTTTGGTCTTGTCATGACAGAATCTTCATCAAACGCGGCGGAGACGGCAGGAAAATACTCATCAAATCGTGCTCCCATATGTATGATGTCCTCCCGTCGCTCCGCCCTGAGGACTCTCGCTCTTGAATAGTGCCTGATTCAGTGAGTTCAATATAGCAATATCAAATGTTTTAGACCTTGTTATCTAATAAGTTTGACTATTAGACTTCAAAATCTTGCATGAATTTGAAATATATTAGTATATGACATAGTTTAACCTGTACTTCACCTGTCATAATAAAACAGATCCAAAAACTAACACATAAATGTACATGGATTTAATCCGTTTTCAGCTAATAAAATCATATTGATATCACACTTAAAATACAGATATTTATCTATTATATATATACATTGTATACATGTCCTTACAAATAGGTATTTGATGTTATTGTACAAGCACCCCCCTCTCCCTCGCATAATAGTACCCATTACAAACTGTTACCTGATTTCACTGCATCAGCCCCTCCCTCCCTCCCTCGCATACAGTAGCATAATATATATTTTACAAAACTTTACCTGATTTCAATGTACCTTTCACTTATGGTAACCCCACCTTTCTCCCTCGCGTACGATTGTACAATATGCTAGTTACAAGAATGTACAAATTGATACTTGTCTTCATTGTATCAGTCAACCCCCTCGTCCCTCTTCCTCACATACAATTGTATAATGTACCTATTACAACAAAGTTACTTGATTTCAATGTACCTTTCAGTAATTGTAATCAATCCCTTTCTTCCTCCATACAACTGTACAATGTACCAGTTACAAGAATGTACAAATTGATACTAATTTTCATAGCATGAGTCACCCCCTGAATGCGTGTTGTATATGAAATTGTATTAATATCTATATTAATTTTATTTGCACACCCTATCAAAGGACAGATTATTTTCCACTCCAATCCTGATGTATACATTTCTGTTTTCTTATTTCATCTTTTCTTTCTCTCTTTCCCCTTCCTTTCCTACCCTGTATCAGAGACGTATATATCACATATGTCTCTGCATGTATGGACTCTCTGTAACTCTACTTTATTAATATGAGTGATATCTTTATGGATGAAATACGATATAACTATTGTAATGGAAAAGCATCTGTATATGTGTACCATGTACCTGCTCCTTCTCTGTGCAAGCGAACAAGTGGAAACGGATATTCCAGAAAGCAACGAGTGACAAGGAGGAAGCACGTGAACTGATAGACATTGACAATTAGAGAGTTTAGGCACGTGGACAGAGTATCACTTGTTTCGCTTGCATGGAGAAGGAGCAAATGCATGATCTACATATATACAAAGTATAAAGCTCGTGTTATACACCTCCGCCTCCCTCAACCCCCACCCCACGTCCTCTCTCCCCTCCGCCCCATCTCTCAACTTGTTTACAACTGTTTCATTGTCGTTAAATCCTACTGTCACCTTGTATATGTAATGTGTGTGTATCAATTTGTTTGGAGAGGGCTTTATATCAGTTTTAAAACGTGTGCCCAATCCTATTGCTACTTATTAAAATATGTTTGAATAAAAAACTTCTATACATTTATGCTGTAAATGATGTGATGATCCAAGCAAACTTGTGCAGGAAGCTTTCATGTACCTGTACTGTACGTCTGTAAAATAATTAAGTAGACCTTAATTTGTCTTAAATATGTCTATCTTATTATATAGATTTGACTATACAATTTTAATGCCATATAGAAATATATATACGATAAACTAGGCCTACTGCCGTTTGTCAAAAACACGACTCCGAACGCGTGATATTGTCCAAAACCACTGAAATGAAATCCGAACTTGAGCAAGTCTAAAGCGTTTTAGTAACCCTGATGATAGTGGTCACAAATATTGTGAAATTCGGTCATTGCGCGCGTAGGGGAGGTCCCCGCAGGCTGTTGTCGACTAAGGTGGTATTACTTTCATTTTTTCGTTCCTGAATAGTTTTATCATTTGAGCAAATCGTAGGGATATTATCCTTCTAAGGAGCACGGAAATACATTGTAGACTTTCAGCATGGATACTTCGGGCGTGGCTATTCAAATGCAGGCTGGTATGCCCCCGCCAAATGTTCAGGGTTTACCCCCTGGTCTTCAGTATTTAGCTGGACTTAATGAGATAAAAATTCACCAACATTTAGACATCTTAGAAGGTAAGTCAAATTTTGTAAATTCTTGTTATTAAAAAAACATCGTGTAGTTCTGATATGACATAATAATTCACAATTCTCTTTATTCTGCAGACTCGTTTGACGCGCACGTGCCTTGTTGATTCGCGCGTTTTTTGTGTGTTTCTTTCCTTTTTGAGTGACATGCATTATCTAGTTAGGAAACGAGATCATCACAGAGTGATAAATAATAAGCTACGCTTGTATGCAGTAGACGATCAATATCATATAACTGTTATCTACGTCCCTGTCAATATGTAGGTCAGACCAAGCACACTAGGCTACTGTGTTTTCATGATTATGGAAAGACCTCGGAATCGTGAAATGCCATCGTTTAAGTAATTCATGAGAGATGTATCAATGAGTATTATGTGATGTGACAGGAAAGGAAAGCTAGAGTCAAATTTTTAAATCACCAAGTTTATCATCTAAATATAGATAACGTTTATCGATAATACGGGTACGTAAGTACATATACCCCACTTGTTGAACAAGGTATAGTCCGTTTCATAAAATGGAGCTACCGTGTTAGGCCTACTGAATGATATGAAGTTTAAGGCTACCATAAACTAGCCATATTTTCTGTATTCAATATTCAACAATTTAATACATACATATCATATGATACTTATAGAATGGGGAAACAAGCTTAGAGCTTATAAATATTAATTCCTTTTCCAAATTACAAAAAAAAAAAACATGCTGGCAATTAATTTTATAATATCTCTGCATAATTATCAATAGTTAAACAAAGGCAATTTAATTGAATTAAAGTAGCAATACTTCAAGTGAATTTTATTACTAAGCCAAATACTGGTACAACTTCGGAACATGGACACTTAAGATTGATAGTCACAAAAAGTTTTATCAATGTATCGCTGATGAGGCCCATCGCTCATGAGCATGTATTTGAACCATCCCATTTCCCTGTTAGTTGTTTAGCTTGGATTTGAACCTTCCCACAGGAATTGGAAATATAGCTATTATATCACTAAAATACCAGTAACCATTTATATAGTCACAATGACTGCAACATCAGAGTTGCAGGTCAAGGTACTTTAAATTACTTGTGTTTTGATTTTTTTATATATGATTCCCACTATGTAATTTCATATTTCATTATTATCCTTTATGACTTGTTCTGGCGAACTATTTGTGTAAACTTGATGCTGGACATGTCAACACTTATATTGACACTTGTTATTGTGCAGGTTATTAAATGCTTTTAACAATTATAATCTTTCTACTTCCTCATCAGCAATTGTCAAATGACACTTTAAGTCATTGTTAGCCTTTTGTAGTGTTTACAGTTATCACTGTTGAAAGCACTTGAAGCCAAAAGTAGCTCATTTTTAAAATTTGTAGTTTGATAAACCAATATATGTTAGCAAAACTGACAGTACCTATAAGAAAATAATATATTTATTTGTATTTTCACCTGAAAGACCTGAATACTATGTATGTTATATTAAAATCAGTTACAATGTTATGGTATACTATTTTTCCAAATTACCACCAAACAGTACCATATTTAAAAGTCAAAAGTGTACTAATGTAATAGTGTTGGGGGCCAGTAGGGGCCATTTACAGGCATTATGGGGCCAGTAGGGGCCATTTACAGGCATTATGGGGGCCAGTATGGGCCATTTACAGGCATTATGGGGGCCAGTAGGGGACGTGTACAGGCATTATGGGGGCCAGTAGGGGACATTTACAGGCATTATGGGGGCCAGTAGGGAACATTATAGGCATTATAGGGGCCAGTAGGGGCCATTTACAGGCATTATGGTGGCCAGTAGGGGACGTGTACAGTCATTATGGGGGCCAGTAGGGGACATTTATAAGCATTATTGGGACCAGTAGGGGACTTGTACAGGCATTATTGGGACCAGAAGGGGACATATACAGGCATTCTGGCGGCCAGAAGGGAACATGTACATGCACTCTGGGGGCTAGTAGGGCACATGTACAAGCATTCTGGGGGTTAGTAGGGGATATGCTTTGCTCCAGCAATACTCAGTATACTTGTTTACTTGAATGTTGTGCAATAGAAGTGATTAATAGCACTTGAGATGTGTCATAAATTAAGTTTATCACAAGTGGTTATCCTGTATTTTAATCAGGACATGAATATCTGGCTGTATATGCACATACATGTACTGGTATATATAATAATTAAGGCAGAGCAAAAAAACAACATATTGCATATTGTGTAGCAATATTCACTCCATTCCATTTAAAAAGCTTGTTTTAAATGTACAGTTTACACAAATTTTGCAAACATGCACACTATGTGTGTACTTTAAGCTAACATGAAAGAAAAATACTCAGGTGTCTATAAATCAGATGATGAAATGGTTTGCAGCCTACTGTAATTTTCAAGGAAGGGCTATATAAATACCAATGTCAGGTTTCCTTCAATAGCCTTAAAAAATATTTGAAAAACAAAGGATTTCCACACTTTTTAGCCCGCAATTATAAGATCATTGGCTTTTCAAATCACCCTACATCTGTGATCCATGGTCTCTCTGTCTGTCCGTAAACAATTTTTGTTATTGCTATTTCTTGAGGATTGCGAGTTGGTCAGAATTCAAAAAGAAGAAAGTTTAAAATGTATGAAGATTACCTGAATAAAACATGACAATGCTTAGATTGATATGTCTTTTTCATAATTGCATGATGCAGGTACCCACTGAACTATGAATATAAATATCCAGCTACCCGTTCTGGCACAAATAAAATCCAACCAGCTCAACATCTGTGGTTAGTTGGATCTATACATATAGGCAAGGTTTTCTATAAGAGCTGGTCTCCGGCCAATTTGACTGACTACTCTGATCATTTGGCCGCCTACACCAATCCAGTTCCGTAATAATGTTCCGTACACGACTACACGTACACGGCAGGCCAGCCTCCTACTTTCACTACACAGCCTACTACAACAAAATTATGGAAAACCCTGTATAGGTCAATCTGCCACAATATGGGAATCCCCTACCATATCTAAATGTGGAAACTTAATGAAAATAACCAGGGTAAAAATTCAAACTTATACAACGCCAGGCCAATTGGTTTAATAAAGGATGCAGTACAGAATATAATGCCTACAAATAAACTTGACATGGCTGCCTTTCCTGAGAAAAGGCGGAGGGTTCGAGTAAAAGTCCGGCAAGATGATTAAGTTAGAAAAAATTCCTCAGAATCCCTGAAAAATACCAAAGTTTTTGTTTTAATTTGACATCTCAAAAAACACCCCAATCTGGAGTGCTATTGTAAGAAGCAGAATTAAAGTTTTAAGTTCTGGGTAAAAATAACATCATGACAATTGAAAAAATGGCTTTACTAGCTCTGGACACTAATAAAATTTACCGCCCTGAAATGTAAATGTGGGAACATTTCTGTAGTAGTTTTTAGGCATATATATACATTTATGTGGCCTTATATTCATAGTCATGGTCAGTTACAGTTGGTTGAATTAAAGCTAGCTGTATTATACAACAAAACACCAAATGTTTTGTTATTGCTCATTGGTCTTCAAAAATGTCTTAAAAATTTTTTTTGGGGGGGATTTTGATGCAATAGGGTTTATTTTTTGAAACATGACAAAAATGTAGTATTTTTATATTTTCAGTTGCCACTGGTTTTGAAAGGAATAACAAATACAAGATCTGCAACAATCAAGATCAGCAGTTCATGTACGCAAAAGAGGGTATGTGGAATGTGTAGTCAGTATTTGTGCATGTGTGATATGAAATGTATCCTGATCATTTTTGTATTCATTTTACATCCAGTTTAAAATCAACAAAACAAAAAATACAGATCGGTAAGATGTTTAATGTAATAATGTATTAGCAAGAACTTCATATGTTTCCTATTTTAGACACTGATTGCTGTACGAGACAGCTATGTGGACCTTCCAGACCTTTCACAATGAACATCACAGACAATAACTTTCAGCCATTGATCTCGCTGTATCGGCCTTTTAGATGTCAGGCTAGCTTCATGTGGTGCTGTTATCTACAGGAAATGGACATCATGTCGCCTCCTGGTCTTTCAGTTGGTGGGCTGAGGCAGTTGTATGTATCTGTAGTAACATGAATTTGAATGTAAAACAGTTGAAAAATTTCCTTTACTGTCAATATTTGGTTGGCTTTTTTTGTCCTGTGTGTAACACCACTAGGGACAGTCAGCTTGGTTTAAAATGCTATCTTTTTAGCTTCTTGTAGTCAAAAATTCTCAGTATGAACATCTTTAGTCTAACTGCGATGTTGCGGTGATAAAAATAACATTGCTGATCACTAGCTGTTTATGTCACAATGACATAAAGGTAGATCATGACAAACTCGAAGGATGTAAACGGAAGAGCACATTTTCGTTGTTAATCGGAAAAAAGATTTTGTGATGAATAGGATTAGAAAGTTTTTCCAATATGGAAAATGTTTTTATTCCACTTCGCTTAAAATAAAAAAACTTCAGACTAAATTTATGAATTATATGAAGCGGAACTCAGTTAAAAATGTGTAATGTAAGTACAACTTTAAAAAGTATCAGTTACATTACAGACAGCTCCTTGAGTTGTCAGTAAATTTTGGTATAACATGGCAGGCTTTTATAATCAATTGCCTTAAATTGCTATTTTAATAATTCTTATAAAAGGCACATTTATTTTAAATTCTTAAATACATGATATTTGTTACTGCACATGTTTGCAGGAGATGTACTGTATTCGACCCAGTAAGCGTCCATGTCCCTATAAGTGCCTCCTCCCCACTTCAGATACCAAAAAGTCTAGATTTACTTTACGTATTAGTCACGATCAAGAATTGTTTTTAGTCGGTTGATAAGGAGATGTACTCCAGAAAAACATAAAAAAACAGTTTATCTCCAGTCCACCAGCAACAGAGGAATGTTGATAAGTGTCCTCTGTAACTACTACCACAATTTTCCCACTATGCCTGATAAAAAAATCAGTTGTTTTTGACAGTTCACTTGGAATGTGACCCACTGCTTTCCCTTCTTTCACAACACTGATTGCAAACTTGTCAAACGGATTATTACCCTCAGTAACTGTATCAAGGCACTGTCCTATGAATGGTTTTTCAACACTCTCTATAAGCATGATATCCCCTGACCACAGATGAATATTCATACATAAAAGACATTTTTTTCACACATTCCTAAACCACTTGTTAGATGACCTTTACCTTGTGCACCGTTGGTGTCGCACGCTCAGGCACAGTAACGACAATTGGATAGGCATAGTCCATTACTAAACAGGTAAGATAGCCATTGATACAGCAGATTAAGAAATGATATTTTCATGTGTGATAGATTATCTGACAGAAAGAAATGAAGCAGTTAGATATCAAATGACAAATGAAATAGTTGTGCTAAAACAGGCAAGTATGAATGGAATTTTATATCTTTATCATGAACAAAAATTCCCATTCGTGTCATCATGTTAAGATGTTCTGAAACAATTTATCAACGAGCACATAATGACAGAGTGAACCTTGTTACATAGAGGTTGACACTGAAATTATAGTGACCACAGACACATCACAATCTAACAAAGGGGGCCGAATCAAGTCGTATGAAATTTCTTTCAAGTTAAAAGTTGTGGAGCTTGCTAAGGAATGGGGAAATAGCAAAACATCAAAGCAGTACGGTATAGATAGGAAGCGAATTCGCGATTGGAGACAAAAAGAGTGAATTGAAACCTCTTTACAAAACGCCTCAAAAAGGAGATGGAAAGTCCTGGTGGAGGCCGATTTTTTAGCACTGAATGTGTTCCTTTTACATCTAAGATGGTCTCTAATAAGTGGCCCCCCCCCCCCCCCCCGCCCTTAATTGTAATTTTTTAACTGCCTTGGGTGTGCAATGGATCGAATACGGTATGTTGAATTACATAGCTGGATCTGGTCATTAATTTCCGTGCTTCCAGTACTTTGTATAAATTCCACTCCACAACCATTAATTGTTTTTTTCCCAAATTTTAAAACCTAGAAATCGAGTGTTACTTTATGAAACAATTTTTTTAAACAGATGGACACCATGGAAACCCAAGTTTGAAGTTTACGATGCACAGAAGACTCCATTATTCCAGATAGATGGAGAATGCTGTTTCTGTTGCCCATGTACTGACATCATGTTCACGGTAAAATACTTGATAACGTGTATTTTCAATTTATCTACTCAGAAATTTGTATTTGAAGAATGCAGGTTCTGTGGATATTTTTTTGATTTAAATTTCACACACAAACACCATGTTTTGTTTAAAAACTTCTGAAATTTGAGACTTTATAATATTTAAATCCCATTTCATAAAATCGCTATCTTTGATATAAAGATGTGTTGAAAATTTATACATTAGCTTTCATTACCTTGTTTCATATAATAATCAATGTTGAATTATGGTACTACTGCAAGGCTGCCAATGTGATACTATATGACTGTTATAGAAAAAACATTTAACCCTATAGAATCAAAATAGTGATTTCACCTTGAAAAACTGCTATAGAAATTCCCTATTTCAAAATACTGCATAATGATTTTTATCTGAAGAAGTACTTGGGAAATATTTGTCAGTTGAAAATTTTTATTTGAAGAAATATCTCTGAAATAGTCCCAATTTATATTAATCACATGATCACATATCAACAATGCTTGACATTGAGATAAAAGGATGTTATATTAGAAAGCTAGGAAGATGGAATAAAAGAGAAATATTTACCGCATCATTTATGGTAATAAGACGGAATTAAAAAAAAAGTCATCTCAGAAAGCCTGTAGCTGTCAACTTAGTGATCTGGGCTGTCAGGCTAATTCACCAAAGATGTTAGATAAGTTGACATTGTTTTCTCTTACCCTGCTAGCCTTGTATAGTTGATGTGACATCATAGGTTAAAGTATAAAAACAGGAATTTCTACCCTAATCACAAAAGGGGACTTCTCCTACCCCGAACCACACCCCACCCACAAAAGGGTACCCCACCCCACAATCACAATAAAGGATTCCCCCCATCTCTACCAACACCACCTCACCCAGAAAAGGGGACTCCCCATTACTCGTTCCGTATCCAGAAAAGGGTACCTTCGGCATCTCCCATCCCATTCACAAAAATAGACCTATCCCCCGCCTCATCCACAAAAAGGGGACTGTAAAGTGTACATGTTACTAATATCTCAGTGTACATTCCTACCTACAGATCACAGATATTGCCAAAGGTCAGCAGATCGGTCAGATAGTCAAGCACTGGGGAGGATGTCGAGAAATTTTCGGAGGTGTCAATGATTTCCAGGTCACATGTAAGTATATGATCAAGACCAATCCTAGCTGAAAGTGAATATATTGTCATGATAAATGATAATGAACTTAAGTTTTGTCTTTGACGTTGTGATGTAACATATCAGTCCGAAATTAGGATGAGGGCACAATTTTACCTCGGCATCTGTCAACACAAAATAACTTACAGGTGATGAGCGACATAACAGTTAACTTGTAATTCACCTGTATGTCCAACCAGCTAATGGATATTATTATCAGGGCTCTCGATCTGTCAGATCTTGGGCCAATATTTGGCCCCATTCCCAATGCAAAATAGTATCTTTTTTTCCCCCATTTAGACCCCAAGTTTTTCCAATTCTAAGGAAAACACTGCTATTTTTTCCAATTCTAAGGGCCTTGGGCCCCAGTCCCAAAATGGGATGTGAGAGCCCTGATTATATTGTATACAGACATTTTTATTTGCTTGTGTCTCGTAATTAGACTTAATAAAAAAAAAATATCATCATCTTAGAAAGCCTATATCTGTCAACTAAGTGATCTAGGCTGTCAGACTATTTCACCAAAGATGTTGGATAAGTTGACAGATTGTTTTTCTCTTACCCTGCTGGTGTACAAGATTGGTAGTGTTTTGTCCTGCTTGGTGTAAAATTTTTGCAGAATCCTTGTTATTATTCTCTGCCCAACAAAGTTGGCAGGGGATATTCAACTGGGTTCTGTCTGTCTGAATTCTGCTTTCCACATGACATCCTTTGAAAGACTGGTAGGATTTTTATGAAACTTGCTTGGTGACTGTGTTACCTTAATCCCTTGCCCAAGTTTGATTAACAGTGAATTTCACACATATTTAATGAGGCTGCTGTGACATGATTAACTGATTTCTTTAATCACTCTGTGAACTCTTTTTGCACATTATCTTTTGAAGGAATGATAAGATTTTTTGGCAAATTCTTTGCACTGATGTAACCTGATTGACTGATGTCTTTTCCAATATTCCATGTTGCTCACTTTCAATGTATTTATTTTACAAATGAACATGGGTGTGTGGTCTTGATGATGATGATGATGATATGTCCTTGTTTAACAATTCAGTTGTTGCTCCTATGGAGTTAGATGTCATACTGTAATATTGTCAATTTCACCATTGTGTTGTAGTTCCTATGGAGTTGATTGTCATACAGTTATATTACCAATTTCACCATTCTGTTGTAGTTTCTATGGAGTTGAGTGTCATACTGTAATATTGTCAATTTCACCATTCTGTTGTAGTTCCTATGGAGTTGGATGTTATGCAGAAGGCTTTACTGTTGGGAGCTACCTTCTTGATTGATTTCAACTACTTTGAACCAAAGAAGAACTAAAGCACTATAGCAGGGGTCTTAACTGCTATCTTCTACACATTACATATGCATTCTTTTGAATATGAAATGAAGAAGAAGCTAATTATATTGTCAACGCCTCTTTCTATCGCCTTCTAAAATACACCGTGACTTTCGGCAGTTTTGTTCCAAAGATGACAAGCATGGAACACAGCTGCTGAGGTGACCATATAGATACGACAACCATAATTCAGCTATTTTATATATTTACTGATATTTCGTATTTTAGAAGAAAAAAAATCTGCAAACTTTCATCATAATGTCCTCAGTATTCGATACTGTTATATTTCGACTTCATTTATATACAAATGTACCAGGTTTATTGAAATGATTAGTTTTAGATAAAAAATATGCAAATTTTAACCTTTATTTTTACTTTATTTAAATTTTTAATAGTTCCTCAATATAGTATTGGATTTCAATATCATAATATTCAGAATTATTTAATTGTGTTCATCTTGGTCCATTTTTATTTGTGCTTCAATTGACAACAAACTTGCTTAGATCTCTCTGTTTTTTGTATAAGGGACTTAGGAAAGATAAGGAATTGAAAGATTTGTAACAATATCAGATTTTGATACCAACACCAAGATATTGATGTAAACAATTGTATATAGTTAACACCTTTTGTTTGTGTGTTGTTAATTAAATTTTTTCTATTTTTTTATGTTACATTAAGCTTTTAAAAAATTACCTGCCTAAGCTCATATATGTTAATTACAACATGGATAAGTCATCTGTTTAACTTTTTGAAAGAGGTAAAGAAAAAAAATGAATTGATTAGGCCAGGTCAAAAAGAAAAACAAAATAGTATACCGTTTAATTAGTCCTGTATTTAATGGTTAAGTTAGTAGACAGTCATTAAACAATGATACTTGTTTAACTTTTTCATAATGGCATACAACCATCAATATCTTTTACATCATTCTATGAAGAAAAACGAAATCTTTATTCATGTGTACACTGCTAATATATAACACATTTGTTATTGGAGAATATATATCTCGATTCTGCTTTCAATTGAAAATGAAATATAATTCTTTAAAAAAAAAATATATAAAAGAAATATCTGCATGTCATATTTAGAATAGATGTATTCAAATACAATTCAGTTTGTTTATGCTTGATATTTTGATTTATAAATTAGTTCACCTTTAACTCTCAGCCATTGGTTGATTGCCTTTAGTGCACCAGATGAAATCGCCTTCAGTTGATTAACAAGTCTAAGTGAAAAAAAATATAGTGTGAAGTTAAACTCTCAAACTTGAAGAAGCATAGTCTATGTCTCCAGAGCTTTGTAAAAGCATATGTCTTTGACCATGACAATTTAAGCCACAGTTTTTGCACTGTTGCCTTATACACACTAAGCCGAACTGTCCAACAATTTATATTATCTATATTGATTATATGATCTGTGCCCTATATGATTGACTTACTTTTATAATAGATATATTTATACAAGGTTATTGCTGATGTTAAATCCTCACATTTTTGCCTTCATTTAATGTTAATACTTAAAACACATTTACCTCACTGAAATACAATTTTAAGGATATTCAGTTATAACTTTGAAAATTTTTTGTCATGAATGACTATTCCCTTAATGAATTGTAACATCTGACACAGTAGGATATTTTCTAATCAATCAATTCCGTAATTAAATGTTTGCAACTCCCTCCCCCCTACTTCCCCCCCTTAATGAATTTCCAGGATATTGTTTTTTTCTGTGTTCTTATTTTCTGTTTTGTTTTTTATTTTTGTTATATAAACCTTGTTGATTATTTATTTAGGGCATTTTGAAGACTTACAGACATTTTATAAGGAAATTATGATTTTATTAGTGTTCACCCTGGGCAAGTGTTATCTACTTTTGTCAAAACTGTGAAATTCTCCTTTAGCACTAACAACTTTTAATTATCCATGTGGTATATACTAATTGATTAACAGTATTTCTGGTTGTCATTCCTTTTTAAACTTGTCTACTGCAAATTGGAGATTTTCACTTTTTTTTTCTATTTTGAACGTCTACATATTCAAATTAAAATGAATGGTATCATTTTAAGTTTCAATAATGTGTTGCCTGGAAAAGGATGCATGAGTTCCTCTTTCATGTGTTTTTATTCATTTTTCTAACAAAAGAATTAGCTTTAATCAGATACTCTCAGATAGATGATTTCATACCGACATAATTTCTGATAAGAATTGCAGGCTGTTGGGGAAGCACTAATTCACAATTTAAGCTGAGTTAGTCTTTGTTTAATCTTGGATATTAGTATGAAATTGTCAGATATTGTTAAAATAAAGTCTTGTACATACGTTAAGGAATGTGTGATGCCGTGGTCACCTTAAATATGTAGTATTATTACTGTAGAATTTAGTATAATAATTACTTGTTTTAAGCTTATCATCTAACCTGCTGTGTTAGAGGGCTAGAGTTGGTTATGCTGTCTGCTTAAAGATCTCATCATAAGATGCTTTTCGAGGAGACAAATTTGGAATCGGTATTCTTTTTGCTTGAAGTATTTTTCTGTTCATATTTGAAAATGAATCGTATTATGGCCTTATTTATTTTACAGACATGTCAATTATATTGAAAGATGTATAACTTTGACCCGAATAATATTTTTCAGGTCATATTTAGATGTATATATTTCATTTATTCTATTTAAAATCTCTTTTGTTTAAGCAGTTGAAACTGAGTGATTGGCTGAAGCTGCAAGAAAAATGGCTTCTAAAGGTCTGAACTGAGGCTGGATTGTAAAATATTCGGTATATACAGTTTCAGGAACCAGCGGTACATTTCAGAAACTGTGCCTTCAGACCATGCTTGGTGTACACACATGACTACTGAAATGTTTAGATAATCCGTACAGATAAGAATAAGAAGCTCATTATTCCAAAACTGAACTTTTACCTATAATGGTTCCCATATTCGCTATATGTGCATTTAAAAATGTATAAACTATGCTGCCATGACCATTTTAACCAGGTAAAGTGAAAGCTTGCATAGTTAGAGAATTGATTCCCTTTCAGCAAATTATAAATAGTTCCTTATTAGGGAAGAAGGAATGGAATAAAAAGTTAGTCAGTCTTCACAAAATTTTTGTTAAAACATATCTAATTTGTTCTCAAGTTATCCTATGTTGTTAAAGACAGTGTTAGTTTATTGTAATTATCTCCCCATATTTACGTATTATTTCATTATCTCCCCTTACTTGTTGAAATTTGATTATTTTCCATTGACAGGTATTTTGCATTCTGCTACCAAAACAATCATTAAGTGTGTGAAATATTCAGAGGAATTTCTTACCCTTGGTATAGATTATGATTTAAAATTAATTGTCTTTCATTTATCTTTTACTGAAAAACAAAAACGTTTTTCTTTTTTTCTTTTTTTTTTCAAGGAAAGAAACTACACATTTTGCTTATTTATAATCAAATGATTTAAGCATTATGTGTTACAGTCTGGTACGATGGTTGGATATTAATATTATTTTATATATATTATCCTGATTCATTTAGCTTTAGATTTCAATATTTTACACCAAATCAGTTTTTCAAGTAATGATGTTATTTCGGTCATTGCGTTAACGAAACAAAGTAGCTTGAACATATATTTTTGTTAAAAAAGTGTTTTTCCAAAATTTTAATTTTAATATAATTTCAATCACAATATTTTTTTCTAATAAAAATGCTATTGCCTTGTACGTTTTTATGCTTTTGCGCATGTTCCTAGAAAACGTTTCTGGATACGTGAGCAGCGTTCTTACACTTTAAATTAAACAATGTTCACAACTTCAGAAATGGTTTTGCTGTTCACAAATTTTTGGCCTTTATTTTGGTGATTATTTTAACAAGATTTTATAACGTAACGTTTAAATTGACAAAGGTTATTACTATTGAATTTACTGGAAATTTACAAAAGAATGCATCATTCAAGTCCCTGTCATTGGAAAGATAAAATGCTTGGTGTTGGAAAACATAGATTTGAGGACTGCCATCAGATGATCAAAGTAGTGTTTAAATATGTAATCAAGAGACGATCTGCTAGAAAAACACGAATCTGTTATAATCATTAAGTGTATACTGAATGTCCATACCAATATAACGAGACGCATATCTGAACACTTTCTATTTTTTAACTATATAAATGTACTTATTTCTTATTTCCTCAGGGTGTACCTGTAATATATGCCTAAGTTAGCCGGTTTTGTTAGTTTTAATTTGTAGAATATTGTATGTATAATGTTAATATCGTTTTTGCTAATTAGACCATTAAACAGTTTTTAATTGTTATTTGTTGACTTTTCATAATTAATGTGGACAACAGTTGATGACCATTACAATATAAATGATTAAGAATTCTCCCTGTCGAATGTTCCAAATCGACTTGTCCGCCATCACCCCGCTTTAACAAATTATATAACTACGAATCGACTCCTCTATACTAGGCAATGAAATTTATGCTTAATCGCATGTTAAAGTTCAGAGTTAGGTTCAAAGTAGATTCTACTATAGTCGGAGATTGTATAATGAAGTCTTCCATTTCCATAGGTTCTGTCTGAGTACACATACCATGTTTTTAGTTCATCCATGGAAGAACAATGAAAGGATAAACAAATGCGTTCTTTCCCATTCCAACTAGCGTCGATTTCTGACTATCACCAACACGCAACAATACATTTGCAATAAATCCTTTTTGTGTTGCCTGCCAAAGGCAATAGGGATATATCCTCCGCATAATGTGTTTTGGTGATAACTCGAGATCAATTTGGCAGATCAAACTCAAATGTCATTCAAAGCTTCATCTAAAGTGCTTGCTAGGGATTGATCTTCAGGTCCGAAAGTCCATGGTCAAAATCGCTGTTTCAATAAATAGGAATTATTTTTTTCGCGATAACTTCAACAACTTTAACGAACATCAAAAACGTCAAGCTTCAGATCACACATTTTATTAATTTTATGGTCCTAAAACCGATCCATGTGGTATACACCGTTTCATTCCGACTTTTGTCAAATAACGACTACTCGTTGTTTCCGTTATCATGTGCTTTCATAAAATCACTAAATGACAACGGCACAACTTTCTTTATATACTCTAATTATTAACTATTAACGTGCAAACGACGCTGGTAAGATAGACTGACCTATATTTTGAAGCAACCTTATTGTCTAAATATAGAGGTTAAGTTGGCGCTTTTCAAGTCTCCTGTTAATTTCTCGGTATTTACGGATGTTTGGAATATCAATGAAAGCGGATAATATATAATATTGCATGCTTCTTCCTGTACTCTAAGATGAATTATATCTAGTCCTGGAGATTTGAAGTGTTCAAATAAAGTACATGTAATTTGGTTCGCACCTTTCCCGAAGTAATATCGAGTGTGGCAATCCTTTCTTTGTTTTGTAATCTTCTGGTAAAATGTACGCGAGAAAGTCTGTTTAGGTCAGAAAGATTATGTTTACCTTATATGGATCTTCATAAAGATTAGAACTATTTGACTTTGTTGATGTTTTAAATTTTGCTTCTCGTCAGAATTTCTTTGGATTTCATTTAACTTGATTTCCTAATTTTGCTTTTCGTGCAATTTACAGATTTTCTGGTTAGTGTCCTTACTTGGTTCGTTACTTTACAATGTTCATCGTAAAGTAGGGATACCCAGTTCTGAAATGTTTATTAATTAACCCTTTCTTTATGCTTTTGAAAGAGGTTTTTGTTAGGGCGACTGAGCCATCAAATAATTTGTCTGGCGTCGTGCGTCGTACGTCGTTAACTTTTCACATATTCGACTTCTTCTCAAGAACCACTGAATGGATTTTGACCAAACTTGGCACAACGCATTGCCATGGAAAGCCGCTTCAAATTTGCGAAGAAAAAGGGTTGGGGCCGCAGGAGGGGGAAAAGGGGGGTAAAATTAGGTAAATATTTAAAGATCTTCTTCTCATGAACCAACAGTCAGATTAAGTTCCTATTTGATATTTAGGGTCCTTATGGCATGGTCTACAAAGTTTGTGAATGAAAAAAATATCGGGTAAAAAACGGCCCCAATAGGGGGCGCTCAAAAGTGTCAAAAATTCAACTTTGACCAATTTCAACCAAATTTGGTAGAAAGCTTCCCTTAGTGAAGGACATATGAAATTATGTTGAAAAAAGTGATTATGTCCCCTTTGGAGCCCATAAGGGGTGTAAAATGGGCCATATGTAAAAACCTTTAAATAACTTCTTCTCAAGAACCATTGGATGGATTTTGACCAAACGTGGCACAAAGCATCCCTATGGAAAGCCGCTTCAATTTTGCGAAGAAAAAGGGTGGGGCCCCAATAGGGGCCGCAGAAGGGGGAAAGGGGGTAAAATTAGGTAAATCTTTAAAGATCTTCTTCTCATGAACCAACAGTCAGATTAAATTCATATTTGATATTTAGGGTCCTTATGACAAGGTCTACAAAGTTTGCAAATGAAAAAAAATCGGGTCAAAAACGGCCCCCACTAGAGGCGCTCAAAAGTGTCAAAAATTCAACTTTGACCGATTTCAACCAAATTTGGTAGAAAGCATCCCTTAGTGAAGGTCATATGAAATTATGTTGAAAAAAGTGGATTATGTCCCCTTTGGAGCCCATAAGGGGTGTAAAAGGGGCCATATGTAAAAACCTTTAAATGACTTCTTCTCAAGAACCATTGGATGGATTTTGACCAAACGTGGCACAAAGCATCCCCATTGGAAGCCGCTTCAAGTTTGCGAAGAAAAAGGGCGTGGCCCCAAGAGGGGGAAAAGGGGAAACTTGATACGAATGTTCTACACAAGGTCCTGGCAAGTGTTTTAACTTTTTGGGGTGAATCAAAATCCAAGATGGCCACCCTGGCCACATTATGGACTTCCCCTCAAGAACCATTGGGTGGGTCATGTTCAAACTTGGTACAGATGTTTTACACATGGTCCTGCACAAGTGTTGTTACATTTTTGCAACATTTTAAAATCCCCAGATTATTGACATATATTCCTCAGGTGACCGTTAAGGCCCCTGGGCCTCTTGCTTTTTTATGTTTACTGTCTTCGGGTTTTCGTTCTAGCTTTTTAAGTAAATATCTCTCCTAAAATTCGCGTTTGACTTCCATATTCATACTCCAGTTAAAAAAAACTACTCTTGCCAATCTATAATACGTTACACCGACAGTTCAATGTAATTTCAAAGAATTAATTTGTGTTGGTCAATTTTCGCTAAGGGAGAATTTATTGGGGTTGATTCAATTAACTCTTCTTTGTCAGTAATGACTAGATGTATAACACTTCCAGTATCGGCGCCCTTCACACCGATTGGCTGTCGCAGGTGTTGGCACATTAGAAAATAAATTGTAATTCCTTTGTAATTATGTTAGATTTTGTGCAGAGAACACATTTATTCTTTGACTTATTCATATTGATATAAGTTGGATTTTGTGTAAGTTAATACTTTCAGCACTTGGCATGAAATTATTTCAATTGTAATTATGTATTTATCCCACTTTAGAGTCAGTCTCAATTAATGACATATACTTACCGTGTGCTACAATGTGCCATCCTCCATCTCAAGAAAGTATGCAGGTTATTTCGCTATACAATATGTATTGGCAGGTGTTAACTTTGCTTCATTGACGTTTCTTGTAGCATTACTATAGATGGACACAGCGTATATTTTCCTGTATTTCATGTTCTTTTGATGCTCGTGTATGTGTGTGAGGGCGAAGTTTGTTAATAATCATTATATATTCATTCCTCAGGAAATGAAATATTGTTATAAATTGTATAAATTTTGTCGGATATGTGTGATGAAATTGTGACCTACAAAGCAATCTTTACTATTTTCTTATAATCATCTTTTATTAGTTAGTTGAACTCTTACCTATTTAACGAAGCCATTAAGCCAAGTTCCCTATCCAAACAACAACACGTGACATAAACAACTGGGATGAAAGTGAGTAAATGACGTACTTATTATGATATCTACGGTGTTCTTCAAGGTACATTTAGCAACATAACTTTTTTAAAAGAGAAAACTATTCTTTCTCTCAGCAATTATATGCTGCCTCTCAATTGAATATCATGGTGCCAGCTTTAAAGTTCCATACCATCACTTATAGAAATACATTTCAGTTTCCTGCAACACAGGTGTAGAATTGATTACCCCGATCTTTAAGTCAGTTTACACTCCAAACAACGATTTATTCTCGAAATGAGAAATAAGATCATGAGAAAGCAATATTGTGCTTGAATCAGCAAAACTCAAATGAAATCATTGGTTTCCATGAACGTGTTCATAGGCCTGAAGCCTTCTAATCTACATGATGTATCATCTAGGTTTGGGACCGTATCGTTTCCTGATATTTTCGAAATGTCACTCACAAATTTAGGCCGACCTTTAGTTTTGTTCCAATGCACTATATTTGCCATTGCAAAGATGATAGCTCCGCCGGTCGTACAAAGTCCTCCGAAATAAAACCCGCCACTGACAGTATCACTGATATCTGTGATGTAACCTGTAGTTAAATTTGGAATAAACTTAATAAAAAGCCTACATTTAGACAACAACAACGCGTAACATAAACAAGTAGGACGAAAGTGAATAAATGACACAAGAAATGTGTTTGATATAAAAGCTGGATAAAATATCTAAAAAATATAACATGGTGTATTTTCTTCTCATTTGTAATTAACCGAGTATGAAACCTATCTCAATGAATAAAACAAAAAGAAAAATATACAAGTTGTTGATATATACCTGCAATTATGGGACTAAGACATGATCCAACTCCTTGGAAAAGCAGCAATATCCCTAAAGCGTTGATCATATGCTCCATGTCAATGATATCGACAAGCATGCCATGTTTTTGCGATTGTATGCATCCCATCAAAACTCCGTGTATAGAACATAGTACAAACATCTCAGTCAATGTTGAAGCAGTAACAGGAAGAACACATAGTGTTATTCCGACAGACAGCAGTATACCATTATACACAATGATTTTATATGGTGCCAGAAATTGCATATCGAAAAGCACCCCTGAACATACCCGACCTACTCCGACAGAAAATATTTGTGCAGAAACAACATAGACAGAGTCTCGAGCCTCAATGCCCATCTCTCTTCCAAACAACGGAATAAATGCCAATATCAATTGGTTAGAGATAGAGCAAAGAGCAGAAGCTATGCTATACGATAAGAATCTATAATCCGCCATTAACGTTTTAATGTTTGGGTAACTACAGCATCTCCTGCAAGAATATGTATTGTTACAGCATTCTTCATCGACCTGGCCACTTTTGATTGAGCGTTCTGGATTTGTTGTTTGCTGACTCTTTCTGAAAAAAATATTCAAAAACAAATTAAGTAATACCTAATGTTTCATAGACTTAAGCTAACAGTAATTAAGCAATCAAAGAGAACAACAGGATGTTTATAAAGTGAAAGTTTTTGGTGCTAGAAGATCAATTTATACTATTGTTATCATCAGAATAAGTTTGTAAACGCCTCAGGCGTATTGCAGCTTATAACACAATACGACACTTGTTCATTATACAAAGTTGCTCATATGGTGTTAATTTCTATGAGATGTACAAATACACACTGGCGATAATGCTTTTTCCAAAACTTTAATTAAGCTCATTAATCTACTCATAAAAATACAGTATCGCAATATCATTCTGATGGTGGTACGCTGTTTACAATTGCCGTTTACATTCAGGTTTTTCAGTGTCTATTAGAATTTTGTGAGTTCTGCAAAGTGAAAATACAAATACGTATATATTGATCATTTTGTGAAGTGTTTATCAGTTGCCGTTAACATGTATTACTCGGAAACCAGACTGCTTAATATATGAAATATAATTTATTTCAGCTCATTAATGTGTTAATTTCAATGAGAGGTACAAATATGCACTGGAGATAGTGCTTTTCCTAAGTTTCATTAGTCTGTTCATAACAATACATTATTGCAGTATCATTCTTATGGCGATACGCTGTTTACAATGGTCGTTTACAGTCCTGTACACAGACTGTCATATCAGGTTTTCAGTCTCTATGATTTCCATGGTCTGAATAATTGTTCTGCAATTAAAAAAAAAAAAATATCGCGTCGCTCATGTTTATCAGTGGCCGTTTACATGGAATACTCGAAAAACACTGAAGAACTCCAACTTCTGCCGTCACAACTTACATTCTCGAGTACCTGTCAATAAATTGTATCCTCAATGGAAATTATATTTTAATATCAGGAGCAGTGATATGCGGCAGCAAATGAAATATTCATGGATACCTAAGTGATTATTACGTGTTTCAGCTCATTATTTTTGATAATTTACGAAGGCAAATAATAATCAAGCTGTGTGATAAAACGGAAAAGGTTGCGCCGGTGCAAATTCTTTGCAGCGTTAATGCTACTTCATTTTGAGATTGCGTGGCCCGTCGGAAGCAACGGGTAAATATATTGTACAATGCATGCAGATCTGAAAACAACCGCACATCACGGTAAGATACGCGGGAGACTATTCTAGAGGATAGTAAATTAGATTTTGGCTTTAATGGAAATATCATCTTTACAGAAATATCTTATGAAGTGTGTCATTACCACCAATGTAATGAGGTAACCAACTAAATATTACATAACGATGACAATACATATGTTATACCAAGTGAGACGGAAGAAATGAGAAGATTTCGTCATCAAATAATAAGTACGCGGCTGCTGCTCTTGGAGACAAAAACACTATTGCCCGTTTTACAAAACCAAATAAGGAGAAGTGAAAGGAAACATCACGGTGGCGAAAGTAAATATTATCTGATGATGTTAAATTTGTGCGTGTCGAGATGAATCCGACGCATACTGACTCGAACTGTGAACTTTGAAAACATCGCTTTAACATCAAGACAAGTCCTGTCCTATTGGATATGTTATGCATGCTGATGTCAGTATGATTGTTCCAACTGAGGAAACTATAAAAGGTCATACCGCCAGTTGCCGAGTATCAATATACCATGAATTGAACGAATATTTTAGCATTGTATAGCAATGTAATATTTTATGGGAAACATCATACATGTAATATTAAAGGAGTACTATGATAGGAGGTCGGTGTTGAGGTACCTGTTGCTGTTGATGTCGATCGTAAGAGGTCTGAAGAGGGATCCACATACAATGATATGTAACACTACTCCTGATTGCATTAGAAAGGCTCCGAGGAATCCGTAATACTCGAACAGAAAATTGATTGCAGTAGGAAAAATGAAGGCCCATATTGTCCACCCCGCTAGAGCATTGGCCAATCCACGTCTTTTGCTAAAGTACTGATTGATTATAAAAACGCTAGGAAAAAATACGAGACACATACCCACACCTGCAAAAGAAAAAACAACAACATTGAATTACTTGTTTCAGTATAATTGATACATTGTAAAATGCATCACTGTGTATCGTCTGTGACACTCGCGAGAATTTTAAAGATTGATATCGACCGTGTCATTTTATGTAGCTGTTGACTACGTGTAGAAAAAATGACGCACAGCAAAAAATGAAGATAAAATGATATACAGCCATAGCTACTTCAGGTATAAGATACTGCCTCAACAGATATAGCTGGTGCAAGGTCTGCTCTGTTGGATTATAACACTGATTTTGAAATAGATGAGTCTTTCATAAGGCCTTTAGCGTGGTTCACGTCAACGATTGCTCATAAACATTATACGTTTGGTGCGAATTCCTCAATCATTGAGACACTGTTTAATGGTTGTGTAGATTTTGATTTTTAACACCGATTCCCAAACAAGATTTCCTGCAATATGGTAAGAAATCCACTTTTCGAAAGTAGCCAGTGAGCAAACCACACCTGGTAACGTATTGGATTTCAAATTGCCATTTAGATAGCATGAACGAAAGTTATAGCTCTTTTCTGATCCGTTGTGCACTAACATAAAATGTATTAATAATTAACTGCAGTGATTCTGATAAAGTTTTGCAGAAATATCCCATTACCAACACCAAATTAAAGTTATGAAACCTAGTCGAAAGGGACCTGAAGGTCGGCAGCAAAAGGGGAACAATTGCTTACATTTAAAGAAGATTCTTTGTCAAAATTGTTTAATATCTCCTGGTTCCCATTTCCATTTAGGGGAGAATTTTTGTTATTGTTTACATGTATATTTACACTCATATGTAAACAAAATGAGGATATTCCGTTTAGATTTAGTTAAATGAGAATTACTTTAATCTCTCGACTTGGATACTTGGGATTAAAACGATGGAAAATGACATGGCGCTTTATCAATTTTGACTAGAATTTTTAAACCATGGTCCCACAGTTGGGTCAGTTTTAAAATAGTTCATTTATTACAATGATACATTTTAGTATATTTTGATTCATTTCAGTAAGTCATAATTCCTTTGTATATATTTACATCATATCACTGTTTGATGGTATCAGACTTCAGCTGCTGACGACGATTCCGAAAAATCTGGGGTCTAAAGCGCAAGGCTCAAGAAAGTACAAAAGACATATTGTCAAGTTGATAACATCTTTTAGTTCTTGAGACAGTAGAGTTAATGAATTCAACTGAACATACAGCGGTTTATTCTAAACAAACAACAAAAACCCAATATATGAGCTATATACTAGCATTGCAAGTACAACAAATTCCTCTTGTTACAAAAATAACAATATGTTAATATATAAGTTTGAATCAAACTCAAATTCATTGATAGCATCCGCTATGTAAATATCGGTAAATTCAAGTAAGCTAGGTCACGTTCCGAAATGAGAACCAAAAACCAGGATGATACAATAAAGGTGTTTTTTCGAATGTTAAATTTTTATAAAGATTCCGTACCGTTTGAGTTTAACAAGGCTGTTTTTGTATAAAAAGAAATTTTCCGAGTTAGATTTAAGAAAACACAGAACGAATATCTTTACTCGGACATTGGAAATTAATCGTAGATTTTTAATTCAATGGTTTTTTTTTTATACTGAATCAATTATTTTCTAATAGTAATCATGCAATCATGGTCCCTAGCATAATTGATGAGTCCTAGAAAGGACAAAACAGATTGATGACGTAGTTTATTTAATAGTTGCATATAATTCTATATTCGTTTACAAATACGATATCGAATTATCCAGTTTTTGTACATTCCTCTGTTGTGTTATTGAGAAAACACACCGTTTCAATGGGTGAATGTCATGTTTTTGGTTTTACTTAGCAATCAGAGCTAAAAGGTTCAAAACAATTGATATTGTATCTAATTTTTGAAGAGCGTGCTTACCTCCGAGTAATGAAAAACTGAAGATGGTAAATATCAGATCATCGACGAAAGCAGTCAAAGCGAGGCTCAATCCTAAAACTAAACCTCCAGCTATTGAAACAGATCGACATGAGAATCTGTTGATAAGAAAAGCGCTCATCGGACCTAAAAATCAACATAAAAGTATTTTTTTAGTATTTTCAACAGATCAGTTGCATTGCTTGCTACATTGAATAATGTAATATATTTACAGTCTTTTTTTTGTGTTTTTTTATTTTTCCAGTTTTTTTTTTAAATTACAGAAACGATACATCACCACACAAAACTTTCACACACATTCATACATATTATAGAATAACAGTAGCTGATACGTCATCATCATCATCATCATCATCATCATCATCATCATCGTCCATGCCATGTACATCATCATCATCCTCATCAACATCAATGCCATGTACATCACCATCATCACCATCATCATCTCGCTCCTCCTCCTCATCATGCGTGCCATGTACATCATCTCCCTCTTCATCATTATCATCATGCATGTCATGTACATCATCATTATCATCCATGCCATGTACATCATTATCATCATCATCATCATCAATTTCATCGTCATCATCCATGCCATATACATCATCATGCATGCCATTTACATCATTATCATACATGCCATGTACATCATCATCAAAACATCATCATAATGTATACTATCCAAATCACCATCCTCACCACCATCATGTATACAGTAACATCATTGTCACATATCATCATCCTCATCCTGCATACATTATAAGTAATGAGACTTTATCATCATAGTAGTATTAATTAGTACTAATTAGTAATGTACCAGAGTACAAGTAATAAAGATTAATCTAGTTCTACACAAACATTCACACAAATCAGAGAGAGAGAGAGAGAGAGAGAGAGAGAGAGAGAGAGAGAGAGAGAGAGAGAGAGAGAGAGAGAGAGAGAGAGAGAGAGAGAGAGTTACTTCTACCTGAACTAGTATAATGTTTGTCAGTGTTATAAAAATAAACAATGAGACAAACACAAAATATTCACACAGAATACTTCTCATATAAATGTTAAGGATAATACTACTAATAATAAAAATAATAATAATACAATGTACATTATTATTATTATTATTTTTTATTATTAAATGACCAAAGTCTCAAGATTATCTGTTTCATAAATTGCCATAACTTCAATACACTTGCACACTACTGTGAGATACACCATAACACACCAACAAGAAAACAAAGAAACTCCAGGACGGCCCTAATTTTCGGTATAGGCCAGGAAAACAAATTCCTGGTGGCACTGTCGTTCCTAGTCACGTTACCGAAAGTTCGCAAATATATATGTCCCTAAAAGTTGGAGTCCTTTGAAAGGTAATCCTCAGTGAGTGGAGTGTCAAATAAAAGTTTCTTCTTTTTCCCATTGGTTAGGATAGCAAAACGTTTCCCATCAGTGCTATAAGTGTTCTTCACACAGGAAAGTTTGTAGGCTTCCTGAAGAATACGTTTGCTTTGCTTAGACGTTTCAGCGATAGACTAAACAACACGTTTCTTCTCAGCCCCATGTTTTTTTTTATTTTCAGAACGAGGCTGTCATATAACCAATACAGGAGAGGATCTAAGAGAGATAACTCTTACGAGATTACAACTACTATAGATCATTACAACTCCCCTTTTGAAAATAGGTATTTTATCTTTAAAAGTTCAATTGTCATTGGAGGGAGCATATGATATATATGTAACTTGTATTTTGTGGTTAATTGACCATACTGAAACAAAATAGCTCGAAATTAAACTGCATGTTGATACATGTCTGAAACTTAATATTTCTTTGTTGTTTATAATATTGTCACAGTTTCTAAGTAATAGTGTATATCCAACCCTCTTGATTGAGAATTATATATGGAACACAAGCAACAAATAAAATGTGATAATTTTGCAATTATGAGTGACCAAATTCACCAGAAGATAATGGACCAAAAATAGTTTTGATTTTGAACTCTTTACTGATGAATTTTATCAAGCATAACTACCAGGATCAGGATAGACTGTCCTGCCCGAGACCTAACATTAAAAAGGGGATTATTCTGCCCCTGTGCACTTCACATCTCATAATCTTTGAATCGTGCTGGCAGTTTCACACTTCTGCCGTATTTTGTCTTCATACTCGGAGAGTTTCCGGTGGGCATTGCTAGTGCTGTCGCCTTATGCGTTGGCGTGTCACTAGGTTTCGTAGTTGATTCTTGCTCCATGAAATCAGGAATGTCCTCTGTGTTTCTCCTGAATGTTTCCTCTCGTGACTGAATGATGTCTCGACGATTTCGACGAAACTTCTCACCATCAGGTGTCACTACTGTGTAGGACCTCGGGTATTCAGAGTGATTATAAATGTTTCCTGGAGTCCATTGTCCTCTGTGTTTAAAACGAATCTTATATCTCCGTCATTTAATTCCGACAGGCGTTTGGCTCCAATATCGAAATATTTTTTCTGCTTTTGCTGCGATTTCTGTCTGGTTTTCTGAACGTGTTCTGAAGACACTACACGTGGTTGAAGTTTAAGTTGGGTAACTGGTAGCACAGATCTAAGCTCTCTGCTCATGAGTAGTTGTGCTGGTGATTCTGTATCCGTAGGCGAGTTCCTGTACTCGAGTAGAGCAAGATACGGATCTTGCCCGTTAGCGTTGGTTTTCTCAAGGATGCGTTTCATGGTTTGTACAGATTTCTCTGCTAAGCCGTTCGCTTGAGCAAAATAGGGACTTGATGTTGTGTGTTTAAACTTCCACTTTGTCGCAAATGTTTTGAATTCGGATGAGGAATATTGTGGACCATTGTCGCTCCTCACTTCAAACGGTATTCCATGTTGTGCAAAGATAGATTTCAGGTGTGTTATTACTGTTACACTTTTAGTGTTCTCCAACTTTGCTACCTCAAAGTATCGGGAATAGTAATCAGTGACTATCAGGAAGTCTGACTGGTTCCATGAGAATAAGTCGGTTCCCACAACTTGCCACGGTCCACTTGGTACAGGTGTTGGCTTCAAAGGTTCTTTCTGATTGTTGTTCCTCATATCCATACAGGTACTACACCTTGATATCATGTCAGCAATATCAGTGTTCATGCCATGCCAATAAACAATACTTCTGGCTCTGAGTTTGGTTTTTTCTATACCAAAGTGACCTACATGAAGATCTGACAGTATTTCATCTTGGAGACTTTCCGGAATTACTATCCTTTCTCCTTTGAGCACTATGCCTTCGTTGATAGTTAGTTCATTTCTAAGTTTCCAAAACTCTTGTAGGTTTTTTGTTAGAACATTTTTATTTTCTGGCCAGCCATTCTCTATCAATGCCTTAACTTGACTGAGTTGTTCATCCTCGTCTGTTCGAGTGCGAATTTGATCCATTTTATTGACAGAGACAGGTAGACTGTTCAAAACAGTGTGTACATGACAATTGAGTTCTTCATCCATGTTCCCATCCTTGTTGGGAAGATATGCACGAGAAAGTGTGTCCGCTACTACTAATTCCTTGCCTGGCCTGTAGATTAGAGTGAAATCATAGCGTTGTAGACGTAGAAGCATTCTCTGTAACCTAGGTGGCGCTTGAGATAGGGGTTTCTTTAGTATGGCTTCCAACGGCTTGTGATCACTTTCTACAGTTAGTGCCTGCGATCCACAGGTGTAGTTGTTGAAGCGTTCTAAAGCAAAGGTAACTGCAAGAAGTTCCTTCTCTATTTGTGCATATCTTGACTCTGTGTCAGTCATTGCTCTAGAGGCAAATGCTATGGGCTTATTCCTCTGTAGAATTACAGCACCTAATCCGTATTTTGATGCATCTGCACTTACGGTGGTTGGTAATCTTGGGTCATAAAATGCTAGTACTGGCTCTTTTGACAATATGCCTAGTATTTGCTTGAAAGCGTCATCCTGACTTTTGTTCCACTGAAATGCGACATCCTTTCTGAGCAACTCTCGAATCGGCTGTGTGATGGTTGACATGTTTGGTATGAACTTGGCTAAGTAATTGACAGTTCCAAGTAGTCTCTCTACTCCTTTTTTGTCAACTGGTCGGGGCATCTCAGTAATTGCACTCAGTTTTTCTGGATCTGGTTTTACACCAGTGGCAGACAGTCTGTGACCTATATATGTGACCTCATTTTCGCTGAACCTGCATTTGTCCTTGTTCAAGGTGAGATTTATCTGTTCGCACCTCCGCAACACACGATCGAGACGAGCATCGTGCTCCGCGTTATCCTTTCCGAACACAAGTATGTCGTCTATGTCCACTTCGACACCTTCAATGTCATCGAAATGTTGTGCTATACGCTTCTGAAAAACTTCTTGCGCACTCTTTATGCCAAACGGCATGCGTAGGTAACAGTACCTGCCGAAAGGTGTATTAAAGGTTGTCAAGAGTTGGCTAGGCTCATCTAGAGGGATTTGCCAATAACCACTGTTGGCATCGAGCTTAGTAAAGATTTTAGCACCTGACATTCGCGTTGTGATATCTTCAATTGTTGGTAACTCAAAATGTTCACGCTTTATGGCCTTGTTCAAATTCCTCGGGTCGAGGCACACTCTTAACTTGCCTGACTTGGGCTTTTCCACTAGCACTATGGAGCTGACCCAGTCAGTGGGTTCATCAACCTTTCTCACGACACCATTTTTCTCCATTTCGTTGAGTGTGATTTTTAATTTGTCGCGTAGATTTGCAGGGATTTTACGTGGTGGGTTTACAACCGGTGTTACACTTTTGTCAACTTTGATGGTGTATGGCTCCTTAAGGCAACCTAATCCTTTAAATATTTCCAGAAACTTGCTAGTAGGGTCCTGTTTATCCACTGACGGCTCAGTAACCTTTTCAGTCATCATGACCACTTTTACTAGCCCAAGGTCTTGACATGATTTGAATCCAAGTAATGGGACTGTGTCTTCCCTTGCGACGTAGAATTCAACGTTTTCATTTAGGCATTGGAGCCTACACTTCCCCTTTATGGGTATTTTGTTGCCAGTGTAGCTCGATAGTCGCGTTGCCGTGTCCGATAATTTGATTTTTGGTTCTACATTTAGACAGTTAAACAACTTGTCCGATATAATGTTGGCCTGGGAGCCCGTGTCTAATTTGAACCTGACATTTGTTCCATTGATGTTGAGATTTGCGAAAGCTTCATTAGTTCCAACCTCTGTTTTGTGATTATGTACTGCACCAATGAACAAGTCTTCGAATCCTTCCATGTCCACTGCCTCATTCGCGTGTACCACTTTAGTTTTACACTGTCGAGCGAAATGATTCATTCCCTTACATTTATCACATATTTGACCAAATGCTGGACATTTCCGATATCCGTGTTTAGTGCCACAACGTCCACACTGAAATAGTTTTTGTTTTACATGTTGTTTGCTGTGGTTGGAGTTGTCTCCCCTGACTGACTGTTTCTTGTTACCTCCCCTTGCACTGTGTGTTGGTCTATTTGTATAACGTTCCTTGGGGGGTCTGTTTTGTTTATCACGATGATTTTTGTGTACCGCGTTGACTTCTTCTGTGTTTAGATTTTTTAACATTTGTTGTGACTCCTCACTGGCTCTGCAAGCAGTTACGGCCCTTTCAAGTGTGAGTTGATTGTCTCTCAAAAGTCGTTCTTTTACCTTTTCTGAAAATACACCACAGACAATACGATCGCGTAACATTTCATCTTCCAGTGTACCAAATTTACAGTTTTTTGCAATAATGCGTAGTTCGGTCACGTATTCATCAATAGTTTCTGTTTTACCTTGTGTACGTGTGTAGAATCTGTGTCGCCACACAGTTATGTTTTCCCTCGGGGCACAGTAAGATTTAAATTTGTTTATTAAAACTTCAATTTTGTCTTTTTCTTCCTCTGTGAATGTGAAAGTGTTGTAAATTTCCCTTCCGTCTTGTCCTATTATGTATAGGAATGCACTACATTTTTCCTTTTCAGATTTATCTGACATCGCTATATCTAAATATAGTCGCATGGATTGTTCCCATTTTCTCCATTTTTCTGGGAGATTTCCCTCAGACGCCGAAAAGTCTAATTCTGGGGGTGGGCGGATATGTTCCATTATGTTGGATTGGGCTGATAATGTCTATTTGCCTGTATTTCGGTATTTTACCGGTCTGGGTAGAGGGTTTTGGTTTCTGGCGGGTAGCACGTGTTTTATACAGCGCACACTAGATGTCATCGATTCGACAGTTATTGACGAGTTAAGCGATATGACATACAATATTCATTCCGCCAATATCTGGTTGGATATGTTGCCTTACCAAATACCCATATTTCCATCAGCATCCCACTTCTGACACCATGCTTTGCTTAGACGTTTCAGCGATAGACTAAACAACACGTTTCTTCTCAGCTCCATGTTTTTTTTTTATTTTCAGAACGAGGCTGTCATATAACCAATACAGGAGAGGATCTAAGAGAGATAACTCTTACGAGATTACAACTACTATAGATCATTACAACGTTGATTGGCCCTCGTAAGGTCCTCAAACACAGTAATATCAGTTCCTTTCAGCTTGGTCCGGGCTCTGATCACTTCGTTACTCTTCCGTCGATGGACTAACTTTACAATGGTAGTCCTAGGTCTGTCTCTGCTAAATCTGCCAAGTCTATGGGATATGTCAATATCATTACCACTCAGCTCAACATTCAGTTTATCGTTCACAAACACTTTATGAACACATTCCTCGACAGTTTCAGCCTCTGAATGGTCCACCAGCCCATAAATCCTCACCGAATGTTTCCGGCCATGCTCTTCCAAATCATTCTGTCTCGCCTCAGAGATGACCTTGGAGTGTTGAAGCTCACAGATCTGCTCCTTGAGGCATCCAGCTGTCTGACGCAGCTCTCCAGATCAACGATCTTTCCCTTTAACTCCTCTATCAACTGCTGATTTTCAACTCTGATGTCTTCCCTCAGCTTTCTGTTTCTATCTTCTAAGTCTTGCTTGGTCAAAACATTGGTCAGCATAAAAGTAATCTCTTCCAGTCGTTTATCAATAGACTTCTCTATGATACTGGTACTAAGTCCAGATTTTGAACCACCATGACTTTTCTGACGACTAGTAGTAGGCATGATGAATAGATAGTGTCTATATTTACAGTCTTAGAATGGGTTTTAATGTCGTATCCGTGCATAGCTAAGAAAACAGAAAAAATTAACAGACGCATTTTACTTATGTTATGAAGACCATTCCAGCATATACAGCTCACGTGATATAACCAAAACGAAAGCATTTAATTTGGTTTGGTAGTGACTTGAAATCAACGACATGACATACTACATATAACGTGCTTTCAAGACTGGACAAGAATTTTGTCTCGACAACGAACACAGTTTGTAGAAATATAATGAATTTAATTCGAAAAAGAATGATAATAAACTTGTTCTGTACTTAATATAGTCCGCAGTACATCAGGAAGTGTACACATCCATAGGGTAAGAACAGATGATTGATGATACTTTTCTTCAAATTTCAGGTAGAAAATTCCAGAAGACGATTGTAAACCAGCTAAAACACAAGTCATCAGAATTAAATACTGAATCGACCGGTTCTACATTTTACATCTTCTCAAACACTATGAACATAATTAACATTGGACCTCAGTATTATGTTTATGTTTAAACCAAATCAGACATATCAGACATCAGATTGAAAAAAAAAATAACATAAAAAAAAATATAAAATATGCATTGTCCGGTGAAATTTTTACAAGTTGAAGCTGATTACGTGTACAACAGTTATAAGTGAAAATGTATGTATATTCATTACGCCTTGTATACGCCTTGTATATCATGGCTTTTTATTTTTTACTATATAAGCATGTAGGTACATTTCACTTTCTCAATAGTGTTTTAGTTTCATATTTAGTAACACTGTCCAGGCCATCATAGTGTTCATTCTTATTGGTTTCATCTTAAACTTCTTATCTGTGATGCTTTGCACCATAACTGTGATATTTTCCAGCACTTTCTCCTGTTGTCTATGGTCTTAAGTTATGTTTGTATGACTACGCCTCTTTGTTTTTTTATATAATTTGTTTGTTGAGGTAATCTGGTCTTGTATCACAAATATCTTGATTTTACCGATATGCAATCAAATAATTACTCGTATTATTTTCATTTCAGTATGATAAACTGTAGAAAGTGACAATTCCGCGGTAAATTTATTTCGATGGTTTGTTTCAAGTATAATTCAGTGTCATATCTTCTGGTGTGTTGAGTTGATATACCCTTTTGATTGTCTGTTACGTTCTACAACATTTTCATGACGTTTATTGTTTAGATCCGAAAGTTAACAGAAAACAAATTAAGTACTCACATAATATCCCACGGGCCAATACACAACCTATGACGATTATCCAGCCCCAGCCACCATCAGGAGGAGACAATACAATCCTTCCTTTGTTATGCTGCAATGTATTTTTTGTTTTCGAGGAGGCGTTATCCATATTGCTTACGATATTTCTGTTTGAACTTGAATTTTTCCGCTATTGAAATCTCTATGGCACTATGAAAAGAAATGGTGCTCAGTATGCATACATGTTTATCCTCCAATTCATATCATGTAATATGTTACAATTTTGCTATTCATTCAACAATTCCAGAGAGATAAGATCCAATGTAGAATGAATGGAGAATGATTTAAAGTCCTGTCGTTGGGATAAATGTGTTATAACCAAATCTGCCAAAGGCATGAAAGACTGTGCTCAAAATGAGAAAGTGAACCGATTCTAATAATACGTTCTTTGCAATTACGGGAATGAGAAAGATACAATTCGATTAGAAGGAAAGTATAAAAATTGTATAATGGAACTCCATAAAATGGAAAACCAATGAATTATTCTATAATAAAATTATATTCATAATCACAGATCGAAAAACTTAAATGTTGTCAGTAGATCGCTTTCCTAGATTTAAAATCCAGATTGTTTAAAAAGAATGGAAGTAAATAGATTCGGCGACCCCTTCGTATTTACTAATTGAAACTTTCATATGCGGTTGATTTGCAATTTTGTAAAATCCAAAGAAATTTCGGCATTTTCACATTATCGTTTTTATTATCCCAGTATTGTTCTACGAAATCTGGGTGAAAGAGCCTTTTTGGTTTTTTTTCTAATAATTTTCATAATAAGGTCACACTTATGAATTAATGGGAACCTACTTAGGGAAAATCAATCAGGAAGATCCAAGTCATACTCAAGTAAAGGGATAAACTTCCAAACTTCTCTGACCAGTCCAAAAATCAAAAAGAGCACTAATATGGCGACAATGGAACCTACAAATGTTTTTTGGAAATGTTCATCGAAAGAAATAGCGATAACAAACTTTCGTTGACAAATCGAGGATAGCAATATGTCACCCATTTTGATTTTTCTTTCATTACAAAATCAAAATGCTCAGCTAGGGATCAAGGAAAATCCTCGCGTGATAGTTTAGCGATATCTGTCCAATGTTTTTTCCAGAAAAGGTTGTGACAATGATGATTTTTTTCAGTCTGGTGACAAAAGGACCACGGGCGTTTAGGTATTTGAAAAGATCACCATCTGACGGTGGGATAAAAATCTAACAGTTCAAAATACCATACCAAAAGTATTTTTTATGTATTAAGTTTGAGAAATGTTGAACTTAAGATTATCATATATCCTTAATTCGGAAAACAGCGACGTTTGATTCCAAGTTCTACTTCCATCAACTCCATTTGAAAATATTAATCTAGTATAGCAAAACATACTATGATAAAAAATATCTGATTTATTCAAATGCGAAGGCTGAAATGCTGCAGAAGCAGATTAACAATTCATCTGGAAAGATGGGATCATTGGATAATTATATAAAGAATAATGCTATCATATTCCAAAGTTTGTTGTCTATAAAGATTTTAAGAAAGATGAACTATCAACTTCATAAAAAGTACAGATTACAAATTAAAAGGAAATGATCATGCTATCCGCACCGCATAATTGTCGTAAAAATAGACAGTTTTGAAAGCAAGTAACATAAATAATATACTAAAATAAACAAACAAGTCAACAATCCATGTTCAAACTATCTATAATTGAAAACTCTATTAATAAGATGTTAAAAACATAGTTTGGAATTGATCATTATTGCAAGAAATAACCAGTCATGTCAAATTAGCTCATGATAAAGTTGGAAAAAAAACCACAACAAAAAAATTCTTTACCTGCTCCGATGTGTGTTACAATGTATTTTATATTATCTGACTTACGATATATTGTAGAAAAGGTTTCCCCAACTACTTCATACTCAACATCTTCCCTATTTGTTTTTGATGTGTACTCGTTCAAAGTAAAGACAATCTTACCTGTAGTTTTTGTAATCAAATCTTTGATATACCTGTCAAGTTCTTCGCAATGTTAATAATGCTGTCTGATGCCTGTTATATCATTCTTTTGTTGATAATACTAAGTTTTAATTGTTACAGTTCGTTATATCCACCTGTTGTGTCGACACGAAAATTTGATGCAATATCCCATATCCGTTGTAATAAATACAGACATAAGATATGTACGAGTGTAACAGTTGTTATTCTAAAGTCAGGAAAGGAAAAGTATGTGTAATAATTATTCATGTAGATGAAGTGTTTTTACCTTTCCTATAATGATTTTGCATCAAGTGAAAATAGCTCAAATAACCTTTCACATTGTCTGTGAATTGAAATGATATATTTTTGCCGCATAACATGTGTGGTTTTGCCTTTGTGCGCCGAAAACCAAAAACCAAACGGTTAAAGTACATATACTTTGCCAGCTTAATGATGCTTGATACAAGATTATCAGGTTTGTTAAAATGGTTGACCTTGACGTACATTCATGGTCACAGAGGAACAATGTGATAGAATACTAACACGTCTTCTTAATTACTGAAGATCCAACGGGCATTAAAGGTTAAAATTCTATCAATTTCATTGCCGTACTTGTAACATATTCCATAGAAATATTCGTATGAGTATGTATATTTAATGCCAATTCAATACTTCTGTCCCATGCTGAAGATTCCTACAAGGTTGCAAAAAAAAGTAATGAGGCTAAAAATATAGTTTGGTGAATAAATATCATCAATTCTATCCGCCAAGGAGAATAGTGAAATCCCGATGTCATCCAATTAATCATTGTACCAGTAGATCCTTCTATCCAAAAATACTATTTTATTCTACCATATCCAGATTTTAGATTTTGCTTCAAAACTGTAACCAAGTTTGCCCGATTCGTTCCAATTCATCGGTCCCTAGGGTCAGACTTTGTCTATATATTTCAGTATTTGATCTTATTCTGATCGGTATAACCAAATTTGAGTAAAATAAACAGTTTTCATAGATTCTCAAAAATGTTACCTTTAGTAAACTTTACTTTGAAATTCATTGAGGGTTCTTCAGAAGAAATTGACAACGTCAATTGTTTACAATGGATGACATCACCAAGAGGTCCTGTTTCAATACAGATATTATAAATGTTCATGAAAGCAAGAGTATATCCATATGTTATCATTCAGCAAATTTAAAGAAAGTTTCGTATGATTTGCTTTTGATAATGACTATGTTGCCGATTTTCTGTTCGAAGTTTACAATACACAACTTGCTCTTCCATGTTTTACAATAATTGGTAATATGACCATGACTTATTAATCATAGAAGCCCGCGGGGAAACCCTTTATGGTACGTTGGGTAATCCAATACCTCTCCAGGTAATGTTTCTTATAGTTAATATCAAGCAAACACTTAGCAAATTTTAGAAACGTTATATCACAGACTCAGTAACACGATACCTTACACGTCATATAACACTGACTACGCACCTGCCAGTCCTTGTACATCAAGTTCCAAAAGAGAGAAGCAGATTATGCAACGTACCATTTAAAAATTACTTCCTTCCTTTGGTGGAAACTCAACATCGAGATGAAAAATCAAGTAGTGGAAGAGAAAACATTAAGACAAATACCATTTTTTAATCGTCTCGGACGATCATGCCAAAATTTCTATGTTTTTTCTGCTGGACAGGGCTTCAGACAAAACTCTCTTGATATTATGATATATGGTTAAAATATTAGTGAGTTAGAGAACGACAGAGCTCCCAGTAATGCAGTAGCCTTGCCGGTTTTTAATAGCACATTATTAAAGTGTTACAAGTGTTAAAAATAGATTTAATATAAAGAGAAAAATTGTAATTATTCAATGAAAACATCAGGTATCATGCTTTCTGAAATCGTCCCGAAATTGTCCCACTTATGTATTGTATAGCTTGGACATTAACAAATTGTTTTTCTACTTTGTTGAATTATGAAATATAGAATCACTTTTAATGAAAATGTAAATGTACATCGGGTACAATATAAACGATGTAAATGTAAAAGATACATCTGCCCTTTTGTCACGTTTCTTCAAAATGTCACTGGACAGAAACATTTAGCCTAGAAATGTTAATATGTCAGCTTACAGAAATTACTGTCCAGTGCTGATTACATCTGATTCCCGCAACACTTGTAATGGAATGAAATGTTATACATATAAAAACGTATTGAACACTTCCACCGGGACAGAGAACGATGGAAAAGGCAATGCATACTTTATGTAATCTTACATCTTACGTTTATTTCAAATAATTCCGCAATAATGTAAATGATAGCCCTTATTCAAGTAAGGCTATCCTCAGCTGTTACACTTGTATTTCAAAAGAAGATATGGTTATGTATTTCGAAATATCACCCAGTGTAACAGTATAGAATTATCATATCATTATCACATTCTGAACCGTGTCACTATATTTGAATGAATTTAAATGTGGCGTACGCGATACGGCAAACCTCGAGCAGGGATTTCAAGTCCACCAGCAGTGTCTACCACCTGCAATCTCAAAAGATTATACAAAAACACACAAGTGAATAGCACCTTTGAATACAAATTTAGAGTTAGGTACAGTAGCACCAAACAATGAATTAAACTACATTATACAGCTATGTTGTCCTATCTGGGCCCGGTAGTTGTTCTAGTTGCCCACATTTCTAAGCCTAAGAGACGCCTAAGTAAAATCAAAAGTAATCGGAAGAATTCAAAATCAACACTGAGAGATGAATTAACTCCATAATTAAATAATATCGTAGTTTTCTTGAATCATTGTGAGCTTTCGGAGTATGAAAGAAAGCGCTTCAATCTAAGTACTTACCTGTTTTAGACGACGATGCAGTGGTGTTACCCCCATGGTACATATTGTCAAACAAATAGTAATGTAGTGTTAAAAACTATATATTTATAACGAAATCCTCGACATACAAAAATAGAAAAAGGTTTATTATATCTAGGTTAAAAATCTTTTTTATCTGGATTTTAAATACCTGAGATGTATTGTGGAATCTTTAATGAAAACCTGTCTTCTGAGACGAAAGGTGAAGACTTTTTTTCGCTTTCTGTCAATGTTCACTTTAAGTCTGTATAGAAATATTCTCCATAAGAGTAAACTCTGATTGTTCTGTACGAGAACATTAAAAGATATATAATAAGCTGACTGTGATAAGGATAAAGTGAAAACAAAATCGATTTTTTGTTATCTAAAGAGACAGCTTACAATATCTGTGTTGTGGAAACTTTTTTCATCAATCGCTTTATCGATTTCGATTGTACAAATAGTACTGGTAGTGTTACATACATCTCGACATTTGGATTCAGTAGCTGTAACAACCAAACTTCCATGTTTTTGGATATTTACGTTTTGTATATTGATGTATTTGAGGTATTTTGCTAGATCTAATACGGAATATGCTTCTTATTTAATAATCATTACACCACGAATGTGTTATATTTATGCTGGATAGACATATCCTTCATCTCTATTATTCCAAGACGACCGCAAGAATTTTATTTTGATGCTGACAATAATGTGAAGAAACATCAAATATTGCAGAAACTTGAGATATACAGATTACATTAAAAAAGCATTTAACAATTCACAAGCTGTTCAGTGCAAAAAAAGTGGATGATGTAACCGAGTTTATGTTCTGCTTGGTCAAATAAAGTATCTATACCTGTTTGAAATTCATGTCTTACTGAGTCCTCGACAAGGAAGTCTAAAATTATATATTATTGTATAGTATTGTGATTGTCAACACAGAGTTTGGGGAACTTTTTAAAGGTAGATACGCAGTTCCTCTCCGCCCATACAACTAGCCAGCTTTTTATAACTACGACGTATTGTAAGCTTTCTATATGAACAGTCGATTACACAGTGTGTCCTACAGTCAACCTAAGTATTTGTTTTACTTTTATAATGATTACCGTAATTTAACTATACATAGGCAAAGGTGACAGTCGTGTGGAATAGCAGTCTAGAAGATCATGTCGCAGATAAACATCAGACACGCAACGGAGGAGGACGTTGATGAAATTTTCCGGATGGTAAAGGTTTGCATTTTAATTACGCATTATTACCAATGTACTGTTTTAGTGAATGAAGAAAGAAAATAAGTATTACCGAATTTTCAAGGATACGACAATTCACTATTGCAGAAACTGGTATATTCATTTCATATGTTTAATTTGATCGGTCAAAATGACTGAGATATATATTGCCTGGAAATGTCGTTGACGTTCAAAACTTCAAACTTTGAGTCCTTACACATTATATAGCATCACTAGAGTCTTAGAAGGACGAAACATCTGTATGACGTAGCATCACTGACGAGTCCTATAAGGACGAAACAGCTGTATTATGTAACATGACTAAAGCGTCCTAGGAGGACGAAACAGCTGTGTTATGTAACATGACTAAAGCGTCCTAGGAGGACGAAACAGCTGTATTATGTAACATGACTAAAGCGTCCTACGAGGACGACACAGCTGTAAGTTGAGTTTAATTCAATGTTTTGCTCTACTTCTTAATTTGTATTCAAAGGCGTTATTCACAAGTGTATATTTTGTTCAAGCTTTAGAATCTTCCTTTCACTGTGCTACATTTTCAATAATTCAAAACGAAAACAAAGATATTACAAACTGATTCAATATTCATTGTACTATGTTTTATTATGCTACTAAGTCGTTATTAAAACTTTAAACTGAACTGAAACGATAAATGATTTCAAAACTTTAGTTTTCCATGTTTAAATGTCTATGTTTTACAAATGAACATGGGTGGTAATCTTGATGACTATGTCCTTGTTGGGAAATCATTCGAACATTTTACAGTTGACAAGTGGTCTTGAAAGTAGGTCAATGTAATTGATGTAACATACTATGGAGTGACCTCTAGGACATGTATATGTTGTTTTGAAGTCATTTGGAAACCATAAAAGTCGGTAAATTTCTCTATTTTAATTGCCCTTTAACCTAGTATGCTACAGTTCAGTATCAGTAACCTTGCACTGTTGACTATTGAGACTTATCAAGACTACTGTTGATCTCTTGGATATTTAAAAGTCGTTTTGAAGAAAAAAAGACTCATATGACCTTGAATGTCGGTTCACGATATTTCTTAGAAAGCATTTTATTCTATTATACTAATAGCAAAATATCATTAAGAAATCGTTTTGCTAATCTGAACTCTGTTAAATTGTTTTTTAACACATTTGACCACGGTGAACATGAATGTTTGGCAAGGTCGTTCCTCTGAACATACTTAGTAGCTCCTCATCGCAACATATTATTGGCCTGATACCAGTACCAGTACATTAAAAGAAAAGTCGTTTAGATTTTTTTCTTCATATATATTTGACCACTGAGACCTTAAAACTTGTCATTCATTTAAACATACTTGGTAACCTTTCATCCTATCATTCTCTCAATATCGCAGTCATTTTGGTTATTGTGACCTTAAACGTGGGCCATGGTCATTTAATTGGGCTATTTCTATATTGCTTTCATCTGGAATACCAAATAACAGTAACCCGGACCTCTTGAATATCTAAATATAGTTATATAGTTAAAAGTCTACACAGATGCTCCATTTTAGACGACAGATGTCGCGTTATAGATTAAACTAGATATCCAGACAACAACAACCAAATAGTATACAAATAACTGATTTAATACGAACCATTCTTGAGAGAACCAAATGGATTTAACTTCACAATTTGGTTTCTACAGTCATTAATGATTAATTAAGTTGTGATTAATTATATTATAGCCTGCAAACTTATAGCCGATACATTTTATACGAGTTTGTAGCTAGTTATAATCAAATTTTCTATTTTGATGTCGGCATGCGGTATAAATGCCACTTCATCGTCTCGGTTACATTCACTGCACCCTTTCTGTTATAGAATTCTGTTGCTTCTGAGTTCCAACTGTTAACCACAAAATCCATTTCACTGCAACCGCTTGCTGAAACTTCCTGAAAAATACACATATGCCGATGAAAATGGTAATGGGATACAGTGTGGCTACTAAATGCAATCGTCGTAGGAGAGTAAGTCTCAAGAGAGAGTTAAGACCTCTCTTATGATCATAAAATCAAAAAGCCAATGTTTAGTATCTGCATAATTTATTATATTGGAACGATACCAAAACCATGCAAACTGAAACACTAGATTTGAAACACCACGCAGTTTTACGTAAAAGTACCGGATCTTACAAAATCATTAATAATAATAATAATAATAATAATAATAATAATAATAATAATAATAAACAAAATCACAAAAATCTCCTAGGTGATCACATTCCCATATATAGAAATAATTCCAACATCATTTATTCGCGAGGTACAATTTCGCTGCATTATTGGTGAAATTAATTACCGCGAAATTACACAGCTGTAAAAGATGAAACCCTGTGAAGATTCACTTCCATGACAACAGTAGTACCATGCGCACTTGACAAAACGTTATTGATAAATAAGCTGACCTAGTCCGAATCACATAAAGGCTATTACTTGTAAATTTAAGTTATGATTCGTTACAAAAATTTTTTCTGAAGAAAACTGTTTAGTCCTTACTGTATCCTTCACATCTCTCAAAAAGAAAAAAATAATAAAAAAAACCCAGATGAAGCGTTTATTACGCTAAAAATATAAAACATGTGATAGAATTACATATACTTGGGTTTCACATTACAACATTTCACAGTTGACAGCATTTAATGTAACGAGGATGTAAAACATTTTTTTCAGGAAAAGTACATGTATACATAAACTTCGTGAGCTGCATTTTGTATTTCTGTGATCACAATCACCATTTATTGAAAGATGCACATAAACAATACTTGAAATACTTAGGATGAATATGTATATATATGTATGTACACGTTACTGTTTTTCCCACTTATCGCGAAATCCAGAAGAGAAATCCCCCTTATATCAAATAATTTGTCCCTTTATGATACTGTTTTAGAGTCTATGCTTATACATGTAATTGTAATTCATAACCGCTCCCTCCATACACTTTGAATATTTTTGCTCTCTTAACATGCGCAGAAGACGGAAATTATCGCCTGACTGAGACTGAGGGAAATTAGGCAAGAACAATATTCGTCTAGTCGAGGTAAGTAAAGAATGTGAACACACAATTCCTGTAAATATCGGTGGGGTAGCTGATGTACCGATGATTACTAACTCTGGAGCAAAATGTAATGTTATTAATAAACAATGGTGGGTAAAACTGAAACAGCAGCGGGTGAAGTGTGCATCCAGAAAAACCGACAAAAACTGTATGGTAGTACCAAGTCATTGGATGATTTGAAGCCAAAGTTTCAGTGATTAACAACGACAGGTGTAATAATGATGAGACTACACCAGTAAGAGATATAGAACAAGCTTTACTTGGACGCAAGACAGATACAGAACGAGGTGTACTTAAGATTGGTTTCAACAATCACAATGGGATCATGGTGAAACACTTAGGACCTAATAAACAGGTTGAGAAATACAAATCATGTTATGAGGGCTTCGGAAATGTCAAGTCCAGGTGGAAATTCCTGCTAAGTTTGAAGACTTTAAAATCACTATTGAATGGGATTTGGTTCCTGCAGATTTTGGAAAATTATGTTTTAAAGGTTTTTTGTATTATATTTAAGTTATTGGACTGTGTTAAAAAGTAAAATAATTGCTTTTCAGTTGAGTTTTACAATTGTTAAAAGGTTGTTAAACCTAAGAACTATAAATTAGTTTCTAGTTTTATTTTGAAAAAGAAGGAATGGGATGGCTATGCTCATACTTGTAATCGTAATTCATAACTGCTTCCTCCAATACCTTTGTATAATGTATGCTTCCTGAGTTTGCGCAGGAGTCGGATAATAAAATAAAGAAAAAGTATTACTGAAGCTTGAATGCGACTAAATTTAACTCGTAAATCACATATGAATAATTCCGTAGAAGAACTAAACATTGTTGTCCACAGCTTTTATCCTTGCATCACTAACCTGTAGTAAAGTGTCCAGTAGCTTGGACCCTATGCCTTTGTTCCTGTACTCCGATTCAACATAAAGATTGTCCAAAATGGCGATATGTCCATCATAGGTATTGAATCTGGATGAATACGATGCGAAACCGATCATGGACTTCGAAGCAGAATCTATTAAATATAAAATGAAATGCGATGAATTATGTTATCGAGAATAATAAGTGAGACATTCTAGTCACTAAAGGAACCCTCATGCTGGTCCAAAGGTTCGAACCTGGCAAGCCCTTGCCGTTGTGTGGCTTCCATCAATCAACATGTTTTCTTAAATCCAACTAGGAACCATTGAACAAACTTTTACCAAATTTGTTTAAAAGCATACTTAGAGGAATGGGTTACATTTTGTGTCATCATCTTGCTACCAGGGGAATGGGAATGGAGTCCATTATGCAGAATAGCATCAAAAATCCTAATTTTGTCGGGATGAAGGCTTTTTGAGAGCAATGAAACCGATTCTGTATCAACTGTGGATTGACCAGAGGTTAGAGGTGCGAAATCCATTAGAGGAAAACCATTTGAACAAAAGAAACATTTACAGGGATTCTCCTCAAAAACTAGTTTTATACCACAACATTCTTTAAATCCTACTTTTTGGTAAGTCTGACATTTATCGAGTTATGGTCAGAAGCATCTTTTGAGAAACGATAACCAGTTTGATGTCAATGGAGGTTTTTTTTTTTACCAAAATTGGCCATAAATATCGTTTGGTAAAAGTAATTGAATGGTGGGTCCGATTCTTGTAGGGGGTGATGGTGATGACCAAACACAGGGAAAGAGGAAACAAAATTGAAATGATTCTTCCAATGGGATGAACAAATTTCCATCTAATTTTAACAGGAACATTTTATAGGGTAGCAAAAACCAATAAAATGTTAATCTGGCCCTACGGAACCTCATATGTGGGGCATTATAGGGGACTGTAAATTCTACCTCGTTTGTAAAAATGACAGGGGTTTACTGAGAGGCATCCATTGAAGGAGTGATATCAGTTTTATACAATTTGTGGGTCTTGGCCATATTGGATCAGATGGACGGGCTAAACAAGTAGGAACATAGCGTATTAAAATCTTTCTGTAGAAATGATATAATTAAGTAAATATTTTGTTAGAAGAACTCTTTGGTTGAAAGTATGTCCACAGCTGAATACACCATATCTTCTACAAACAAAGACCTTCATTTCCAACATTTAAAGCATTGCCATGCGGGAACATTTAAAAATATAAATTAAGTGATGTCAAAGGATGAAAAGAAAGAGGTTTAAAATGATTTCATGTTGCAGAATAAGTATATTTTCGTCGTTTGTTATGATGATTCCAAATACACAAAATGCTTTGGCTATTTTAACATTGGATAAGACGGTGAACAATTTCACCTGAATTTCATTCTGAATTGATCAATTAATCCGGTTATCATCAGAAATACTCTCATGAGAGCAGTACCACAGACCTAATGACATCTTGTTAATTTTAGGCATTATGATCTCGTGGCGACTATGAACAGATAATAACTCATTATGTCTCATTTAATGAAAAAACAATATACAGTTAACACTGGTTTTGCAAACAGACGTTGATACTGACCGCTTGTTGTCAAGTCCTCCACCACCAAAAACTTGCATATGTGCAGATTTTGTCTTAATGCTACAAAAACATCAGAATGTATAACAAATACAATTCTCTTTGGTATGGAAACTCATGAAAAAATTATGCATGGTTATCCAAATATTCATAGATGAAAATGCCTTCCAACTTTAAATACAATGGTAAGAAGATAAGAATAGGTATCGCTAATAATCGATTGATAGGTTGATCGGATGAAGTCGATCGATGGTTTTAAAATATCATCCGTTAGGGCACTTAACACGTGATAATTTTTCGCAAATTTTATGGTTCATTATCGCATGAAATCACGATTAAAAATCATGACTCTAGCCATATTAGTATATCAGCAACGTTTCTTAAAACTGAATCTTGACCCTGTGACCTTGAGTATGAGTCGAGGTCATCTTTTAGTTTACTTTCTATAGGTCCGTCTTATAAACCTACCAAAATTGTGCGTAATTTTACGGCATTTGGTTACCTCGTTTTGAGGTTTAATACCTCTGACCTCTATGACCTTCCATTTGAGACAATGTCATTAAATTCTTTCTGAGCCTAAGAAAATTTCAGCTGAATATCGTGATTGTAGACATTTAGGTTATTGAGAAATCGTTTGACAGTTTTAACATACCTTTAGACCTTTTTGATGACGGAAGCCGAACAATGGTATAAGTTCTGACTTGGCCTCGTGAACTAATGAATATATGGGTGTTCAGACTAATGATAAACGTAACATAGAAAGAATAATTCTTACTTTCTGCGGTTATCTTGATGGCATCTTGCTCTTTCAAATATTCGGCAAGGCACTGAAAAAAAAATTCTACAAATTAATAAGAATATCACCCATATTACTCCCTATAATTGTAATTATGCCACAGGAAATTGAAGTTGTATGTCCAACCAGCCGGAAAGACATAAGTAGTACTTGATATTTGTTAATTTGTTCTTATGTCTTGGAAATTGACTTCGTCTCGGATGGTTTCTTAAGCTTACCCAGGCATTCACGCGAGTTTATAAATGCGGTCACATTGTTCTGCCATTTGGCGAAGCATTCGTTAAACTAGCAACTTAAGGTCTTAATAGAGAAAGGTGAAAGCCAACATACATTATGAACAAATTTGGGCCAGCTGAAAAATTTTACATTCAACACAAAAGATAAATAAGAACGCATATTTGAAATATTAGTAAGGACGACAGGGTAGTCTATTTTAGATACATAGATAGAGTTGTGGAAACACATAACACACTAACAAATTCATGAGTACATCGTCTTCATCATGTGCGGTTTGGTAAAACTGGCTGACTAATATTATACAATTATGGATATTTTACCTTGTTGATATGCTGTGATATTAACCAGAAGAAAACAAATTTTACCCAAGGTCAATATTTGTTTTTCTTTTGGTTAATATCACCGCAAATTAACCAAGTAAAACGTCCATCACCGTTTTTATTGTATAATCAAGAACGATAATTGAGGCCGCATCTGAACATCTTTTCTGGTCGTCATTGCATTAATAGGAGCCCGGATATTAGGGTATGGGTGATATGAAAGGCCATTTTCAATTTTACAGCTATCGACATATAACCGGATCCTTACATAATTTTAGATCTCCCTTGTAACAAATACAGCATTTCAAATTTATCGGAGAAAATATTTTGTTCTTTACATCATGACAGAAAAACAATGCAAAAGGAAAGTAATAAAACGTTCTGGCGGTATAGCATTTTTATCATCCATTGACGTGACTAATGGGGAGGTCAATTCAATGTTTCCATATTGTTCATACATTTATATATTTAGTGTCTAAGACTGGTCACGCTCGGCAATATGAAATCAAAGCACTCTTAATTACGAGTGTGTATAACTATTCAGTCTAAATCTGTTAGATCTCCATGTGTCTGTCTTATAAATATATGACTTAATTAGGAAATATACAGGTACTTGGCTGTTCTCTTAAATATCTAGAAAATTGATAAACCATATCCCACTAATTCTTATGTCATTTCTAAATGTATATCAACCAAGTTAGAACCAAACAACTTGCGCACCGATGTGCAATATCATACATATTTCGTCTAGTTTTCTTATCGTGTGCACTTAGCGTAACGTTGAGAGACACCTATAACACTGTTATATAGACAAGAGTAAGGAATGTCAGGTTCGTTTCGTCTATTTTAATGAGTTCATTTTACAGGATAACAGTTTTACAAAATTACGCTTCCCTGGTGGTATTGGAGAAGCGGAGCACTGGTATTGTCCAAGGAACAGTCTCGTGGCTTAGTACTTCAAATGGACATCGGCTTGATTCCGGATAGTACCTTTCTACCAGCACTCTGGACCTGTTGTGGGCACCTCCCTACCAGCACTCTGGACCTGTTGTGGACACCTCCCTACCAGCACTGATTTAGCTTGGTCGGGGCGCCTTATTTATAGCATTCGGGAATTGCGTCGTGGAATTCCCATTACAATGAAAGCCAGTTTGACCAATGGCCAAAGTGGTCCTAGTTGACTTGACCGATGGTCAAAGTGGTCACAGCTTGCAGCGTATATACAATTTATAAATGTGATTTATACATGTACACATTAAATGGACATAGTTGACTTGACCGATGGTCAAAGTGGTCACAGCTTGCAGCGTATATACAATTTATAAATGGTACACATTAAATGGACATAGTGTATATCAATTATGGAATACAAATACACAATAGAAATCTTTACCCTTATTTTGTTACACACCATAATTGCAATTTTTAAATCGAATATTTGAAAAATCGGTAACAATAATTTTCTTTCTACAATTGTGGTGTCTCAAACTTTTATTTATCTGTATATCATGCAAGAGTTGTCTCCGGGGAGGACAGCAGTATCACACACAGAACCTCCGGAGAGGGTAAGAAATCAATGGTTAGCACTAGATCTAAATGACACATGAAGATAATTGTGTAAAACAGCTCCTAGCTGTACTGAAAAACACAAGTAAACAAACTGGAAATCACAACAAGTCCGATAACTCTTGCAGAACTTTAAAGGTGCGCGTTCCATAATACAGCAGAAAATATAAACTTTCATAACATCACACTCCCCTCCTGGCGTGTGAAACACGTCACTAATATATTGTCATACAATTGCATGTATTACTACACAAATATGATGAACGTGTCTTTCGATAAACACAACTACAATAAAATTCAAATGTTGCTTGCACGTATCACTTATCTTGCACAATCCATGTTGAGAGATAAATGAACACCTCACTCTGTGGAAATTAGTGGTACCAACTGGGTAATTGGCCTTATGTAGGTCGTTCTTACACCATCACGGCACACTGCTACTTCGACTTTCCGAACCTTGCCGTCATCGCTTAGAAATGTTCTTTGCACCAAAGCCAGAGGCCACTCAACACGAGGGCTCTGATCATCCCGCATCAATGCTATGTCCCCCATTTGGAAGTTCGGAAGTCCCTGACGCCATTTAGGCCTCACCTGCAAACCGACAAGGTACTCTTTTTTCCACCTATCCCAGAAGTTGTTGGCAAGATTTTGAACCTGTTTCCATTGGATCCTGTAAGAATCCTTCAAATTGACATCCGTGAGTTGACATGTGGGTAATTCTGGTGATTTTTGTGTCAACAACACGGAAGGTGAGAGTACACCTGGATCCTCTGGATCCGTTGAAACAGCGACAATGGGTCTAGAGTTTATGATAGCTGTGACCTCTGCCATGAGTGTTGTCAGTACCTCGTGTGTGAGCTCCTTTCCTTTCACGTCGAGTAACATGGAGTCAAGTATTCTGCGCGTAGTACCGATCATCCTCTCCCAGATGCCACCCATATGTGAAGCATGAGGTGGGTTGAACCGCCAAACAGTGCCGATGTTGACAAGATGATTAGACATCTCCATGTCTTCGACGTTGATAGCTTGGATTCCGACAGCATCGGTGGATCCGACGAAATTTGTCCCCCTGTCCGACCGAAAAACACCGACAGGTCCACGAATCGAATAGAACCTGCGAAGGGCATTGATAAACGAGGATGACGACATATCTTCAATGACCTCGATGTGTACCGCCCATATGACTAGGCACGTAAATAGCGCAGCCCATCTTTTCTGCTGGGAATGGGATCCTCTGGTTCGACGAAAGGAGATATACCATGGTCCAAAAATGTCCACTCCAACGTATGTAAATGGGGGCGAAGGAGTGAGGCGATCTGCTGGCAGATCAGCCATGAGCTGAACAGCGGTCTTTCCACGTAAACGACGACAACGAACGCACTTATGGATGAGAGATGAGATTAGCCTCTTGGACCCGGTGATCCAGAAACCGGCGGAGCGGACAGCGCCTGCAGTGAAGTGTCGACCTTGGTGATGAACCTTGGCATGGAAGTGAAGAACGATCAACTTCGCTGTATGGTGTTTGCCAGGAAGAATAACTGGGTTCTTCTCCAATGAATTGTATCCAGATTTGTTCAGTCGACCCCCTACCCTCAAAATCCCTTCCTCGTCCAAGTAAGGTGAAAGTGATGAAATGTGACTGTCTTTAGGAATAGGTTTTGAATTTTGTAGGTTCCGGATTTCCTTTGGGAAAGCCTCTTTCTGGGTCTCTCTAAGTATGACTCGTTTTGCTCTCTCCAGATTCGAAAGTTTTCCAGTTCCCGCGCTCCCCTCCTTGGAATCGAAACTCCCCTCCTTAGTTTTGAAACGCTGAACAAACCAGAGCAGATTCCCTATGGCACGGGTAAGGGATGTCCAGCCAGAAAACCTCTGGAATCTCTCTGAACCAAGACTATCGTGGCTGTTAGAAGTCAACGACTTAAGCGCGACAACATTCCGGACTTCGGCGTCCGTCTGAGGACTGATAAGAGGAAAATCCTGGTTGCAAAGAATTTCACAGTCAAGAAGAAGCGAAGGGCCCCTCAACCAAGGACTTTGATCAAGTTGACCTGCATCAATACATCTGGTTCCGATATCCGCCGGGTTCATGTTGGTAGGAACATGATGCCATTGTGTTGGTTTGCTGACGTTCAAAATTCTGTCAATACGGTTGGCCACATACGTGTAGAAGCGACGAACTCTGTTATTTATGTAGCCGAGGACGACATTGCTATCAGAGTGGTAACGGATATCTGCTGGGTTGACATCTAATTGATCAGCGATGATCTGTCCAAGCTCGGTAGCAAGGACAGCGGAACAAAGTTCTAATCGTGGAATAGTATGCCCATGATGAGGGGCTACTTTGGCCTTTCCTAGAACAAAGCAGACGTGAGAGTTTCCATCGTCTTCCGTGATCTTAAAATACGCTACTGCTGCAATGGCGTCCTTGGACGCATCACAAAATACGTGCAGACATTGTTTCATTCCTTGATGAAGTCGTACCTCACAGTATGACCTACGGACCTTACAGTAGTTTAACTCCTTCAGGGACCTTTTCCACAACTCCCAGTCCCGTCGACTGTCTTCGGGAAGCGGATCGTCCCAACCCAATGTTGATGAAATGAGATCCCTAAAGAGCAGCTTCCCTTTGAGGACAACAGGAGCTGCAAAGCCGAGTGGATCATATAGACCGTTTATCGTTGCTAAGATCCCACGTCGGGTATATGGCTTATCCTCAAGATGTGAGTTGAATGTAAAGAAGTCCCCTGCCAGGTTCCAGGAGAGCCCTAGACTTCTCTGTACAGGTTGGGAGTCGACGCTCATGTTCAAGTTCTTAATATCTCCCGCAAGCTCGTCTGGGCCGAAAGCCTCAAGCACATCCCTCCTGTTGGATGCGACCTTGTGAAGTCTTATATTACCATTTGTTCGTAATGTATGCTGAGTGCGTTTCATCAAGGACACAGCTGTATCGGCGTCATAAGTCGATGTCAGACCATCATCGACATAGAAGTTACGATGAACAAATTCCTTCACATCAGCATCCGCTCCCTCGACAGCTTGTCTGAGACCATAAGTGGCCACTGCAGGTGATGGCGAATTTCCAAAGACATGTGCTGTCATACGGTATTCGATAAGCTGTTTTGATGTGTTATTGTCTTCATGCCAGAAGAACCGGAGAAAATTCCGATGTGATTTATCCACCTTAAAACAGTAGAACATCTGCTCGACGTCACCTGTAATGGCTACAGGCTTAGTGCGGAACCTCAAAAGTACACCAAGTAAACTGTTGACTAAGTCTGGCCCTGTCATAAGTACGCTGTTGAGCGAGATGCCATTACATCGAGCAGATGAGTCAAATACTGCTCTTATCTTATCAGGCTTTTTGGGGTGGTATATGCCGAAGAGAGGAAGGTACCAACGTTCTTCACCATCCTTCAGAGGAGGAGCGACTTCGGCATGCCCTTTGTTCAATATCTTGGCCATAAACTCAGTCATGTGAGCACGCTTTACAGCGTCTCTGTGTAGACTCCTGTCCAAGGACATTGCTCTTTGTAAGGCCTGAGATCTGTTGTCAGGAAGTCTAGGTCGATCTGGCTTGAATGGAAGGGGAGCTGACCAGTTTCCCTCTGAATTCTTTTTCATGCAGGAATCCATTATATGAAGAAACTCCTTGTCCTCCACTGAGAAGCCTGGCACATCATCGTTTGGTCCTTTGAGGTAAACAGGGAAACAGGGCTCTGGGCTGTCCGCCTTTACCTCAAAGCAATTAGGACAGGGTTCCATCAAGGAAGGACGTCCATTTCTCAGGGTGTAAGTCTTGTTGCTAGTGACGAAAGGTGTCTGATGAACACTTCCAAGACAGACTTCACCAATAATTACCCATCCAAGTTTGAGTCTTTGCCCATAAGGCCCATCAGGTGGACCAATCTTCTGGTCTTCCACATGGTGTGCAGTGGGGAGGTCTCGCCCTATGAGCATCATAATATCGGCTTTAGGATCTAATGCCGGAAGGTAATCTGCTATCTCACGTAAATGGGGGTGATGAAAGGCAGCCTCCGGAGTCGGTATCTCATCCCGGGCATCTGGTATCATGTCACACTCAATCAAATCTGGTAGATCAATAGCCGTTGTGCCATCAAGAGACTCAACAACATATCCTCTTGCTTTTCTTCCTGAAGCTGAAATGTAGCCTGAGCATGAGGATAGCGTATACTCGGTGTGGTTGCCTTCTTCGCCAAAGTAGTCAAAGAAACTAGTCCTAGCAAGTGTTTGGTTACTCTGATCGTCAATGATGGCATAGAGTCTGAGAGCTTGGTCTGGCTGGCCAGTAGGGTACACCTTCACAAGGACAGTCTTCGCGCAGGATTTACTCATGCCCAAGGGATTCTTGCACACCTGTGTACATGTTGAATTAACAGGGTTTGTAGGAGTTGTTTTAGCTTGTTCTTTATCTGGAACTGATGACTTGCTAAGAGGAGTTGTAATGTGTAGAGCTGACGGGTGTCGGTTACTGTTGCAAATTTCACATTTTATGGCTATATCACAATCCTTGGCCAAGTGTTTTCCAGGGCCACAGCACCTAAAGCAGAGAGAGTTCTCACGAAGAAACTTCTTCCTTTCCTCTATAGGCTTCGATCTGAAACCTCTACATTTGTTGAGCGTGTGTTTTGTCTTATGTAAAGGACAGGACAGGGCAAGCTCTGATGGTTTTTCCACCTCAGTTTTTCTTGCAGATACCAAAACCTTGGGAGGTCTGTTTCCTGTTTTGACAGGTTTTGACATTGTGGTAGACGCATCTGGCTGGTCATATTTGAACCCAGGGTCATTTCTCGCCCTTGCAATGTCGCGCAGGAATTCTATGAAAACAGTGAAAGGAGGGTATGACGCACCATGGTTTTTCTTGTACTTGATGCCATGTGTAGTCCACCTTTGCTGTATACTAACAGGTAACTTGGCCACTATAGGGTTTACTCCAGAAGATGAGTCATAGTATGCCAACAAAGTAGAGTATTGTTTGTCTGCTTTCCTAGCAGCAATCTCGGATACAAGGTCAACAAGTTCGAACAATCGACTACTGTCTTTGTTCGAAATATTGGGGAAAGCAGCGACACGGGCTTTCAGACAAGCCTCCACCATCTCTGGACCAGCATAACGATCCTCTAATCTTTCCCAGATTCTTGCCACCCCTACCTTAGGGTCCTCAGGGTATGCAGATCTTATGTTCAGGGCTTGCCTGCTGGAATCTGCACCTAGCCATTTTACCAGGAGGTCCATTTCCTCTGTAGCAGAAGCTCCAAGCTCTGTTATGATACCTCTGAAGCTAGATTTCCATACAGCATAGGTCTCTGGGCAGTCTGTGAACTTAGTGAGTCTAGAGAGGAGTAAATCCTTTTTCAAGAGGTACTTTGAGAACTCAGCACACATATCAAAATGATGATTTGTAGGTGATGGGTGAAATTCTTGCGCATCCGGGTTCAAGGCATTTGTCGTTGGTGAGGTAATTGCATATGATATATTGTTGGTTGAAGTGACTGATGATATGTCTAACAATGGCAATGGACCCGGAGTGGACGACATTTGTTTACCTTGTTTTGAAGGCTGTAGCGTACGTGGTTCGGGGTTTCCAGGCAACGTATTGGCATTGGAGGTACATGTAGGTAACTCAAAATGAGGTAAGTATCCTTGGGAGGATTGTAACAAAGTGGGTGAACAGTCAAACCTGACCTGAGTTAAAGGTATATGGCTATAACACCCTGATGCTTCATCGATACATGACTCAGATCCCTTATGAGACGACACGCTACTCCCTCTGACAAACTTACTTACTGGTTCAGGTTCTGAGGAGAGATTAAGCCTCAAGTTCTGTTCCTCGACAAATCGTGTCACTCTAGTTGACCTTTCTCCTGACTCATACGACAAACTGCTGTCATCACTGTCACTTTGTTGTTCTAGCATAGTTCTAAGCTTGGCCTCAGCTTCCTTAACTTCCCTTTTTACCGCCAATACATCAAGTTCCGCTTGGAGCACAGCTTGTTGTTTTTTAATTGAAGCCTCTTCCTCTGCGAGCTTTAGTCGCTCCCTCTTAATCTCGGTGTCAGTCCTCTGTTGTTTAACCATGGACCTTGTAGATGAGGCTGATGTCCTCGACCTATGTTTTGATGATACATGTGTGTTCACAGATCCCTGTGTTGATTTCATAGACTTATGTTTTGATGGCACATGTGCGTTAACAGACCCTTGTGCTGATAAAGTTGGTTTACTTTCTGCTAATCCAGCGTTGATCATTGATAAGGCTCTTTGGTACTTGTCTGTCAAAACATTTAGAATAAGTAACTGTGATGAGTATTCCCTGCTACTCTGGTTACATGGGTTTCTGGACAGGAAGGACATGAACTCTGTCGAGACCTTTTTATAATCTGCGAAAGTGCTGGTGAGGTCATCCTTAATGTTGCTGATGTCGGCCAGTGGGCTGGTGGCTGCGTTAAACAACGCAGATAATACTGATTCTAGATTTTTTCGTTTGTTTGACATGTTTCTATGGTATTTAAGAACAGCATGCTCAAATTGTTCCATACCTTTGGTGCTTTTTGTCCGGGGACGGGAGCCTGTGACTGATGACGTCATTTGGATGCCGGTCGTTGATTTCTTACTGTGGTGTCTCAAACTTTTATTTATCTGTTTATCATGCAAGAGTTGTCTCCGGGGAGGACAGCAGTATCACACACAGAACCTCCGGAGAGGGTAAGAAATCAATGGTTAGCACTAGATCTAAATGACACATGAAGATAATTGTGTAAAACAGCTCCTAGCTGTACTGAAAAACACAAGTAAACAAACTGGAAATCACAACAAGTCCGATAACTCTTGCAGAACTTTAAAGGTGCGCGTTCCATAATACAGCAGAAAATATAAACTTTCATAACATCACAACAATCACTAAAACAGTACATTGGTAATAATGCGTAATTAAAATGCAAACCTTTACCATCCGGAAAATTTCTCCCACATCCTCCTCCGTTGCGTGTCTGATGTTTATCTGCGACATGATCTTCTAGACTGCTATTCTAAACGACTGTCACCTTTGCCTATGTATAGTCAAATCACGATAATTGTAGTAAAAGTAAAACAAATACTTAGGTTGGAATTAGGACACAATATATAATTGCCTGAATTAATTTCATTCTTTACGATCCACCGTAGCTATAAAAAGCTGGCTAGTTGTATAGGACGAGAGGAACTGTGTATCTACCTTATCAAAAAGTTCCCCAAACTCTGTGTTGACAATCACACTACTGTGTGATATATGATTTTAGACTTCCTTGTCGAGGACTCAGTAAGACATGAATTTCAAACAGGTATAGATACGTAATTTGACCAAGCAGAACATAAACTCGGTTGCGTCATTCACTTTTTTGCACTGAACAGCTTGTGAATTGTTAATTATTTTTAATGTAATCTGTATATCTCAAGTTTCTGCAATATTTAAGAAAACCCTTTAATGTTTCTTCACATTATTGTCAGCATCAAAACATCCTGACGGTCGTCTTGGACTAATAGAGATGAAGGATATGTCTATCCAGCATAAATATAACACATTCGTAGTGTCATGATTATGAAATAAGAAGCATATTCCGTATTAGATCTAGCAAAATACCTCAAATACATCAATATACAAAACGTAAATATCCAAAAACATGGAAGTTTGGTTGTTACAGCTACTGAATCCAAATGTCGAGATGTATGTAACACTACCAGTACTATTTATACAATCGAAATCGATAAAGCGATTGATGAAAAAAGTTTCCACAACACAGATATTGTAAGCTGTCTCTTTAGATAATAAAAGATCGAATTTGTTTTCATTTTATCCTTATCACAGTCAGCTTATTATATATCTTTTAATGTTCTCGTACAGAACAATCAGAGTTTACTCTTATGGAAAATATTTCTATACAGACTTAAAGTGAACATTGACATAAAGCGAAAAAGTCTTCATCTTGCGTCTCCGAAGACAGGTTTTCGTTAAAAATAGTACAACACATCTCAGGTATTTAAAATCCAGATAAAAAGGATTTTTAATTTAGATATAATAAACTATTTTGTGTGTCGAGGAATTTGTTATAAATACAGTTTTTTAAACATTACACTACCCTTTGTTTGACAATATATCTCACGGGGCTAACACCACTGCATTGTCGTCTACAAAATAGGTAAGTACTTCATTAGATTTCCGTGCTTTCTTTCATACTCCGAAAGCTGACAATGCGAGAGAGCAGAGCGCATGTGTGATCCCTGCATGCTATAAAGTGTATGATCAACCTATGTACCGGTATGTCAGAAACCTACTGCATAGATAAATGAAGCTAATGCATTATTGTCAATCTGTAACTTGTGATATAGAGTTATATGTATGTAATTGGAAAGCCCCCCCCCCCCCCCCCACTAATAAGTTAGTGACATAACATGTAACAAATGATGGGTCCCCTAATTATTTGTAAAAAACATAAGTAGTAAGATTACATAATGTCCGCATTGCCTTCTCCGTCGTTCTTTGTCCCGGTGAAACTTTGCAATACGTTTTTATATGTATAACAAAGAAGAAACATTCCTCCGGGTAGATTTCATTCCATTACAAGTGATCCGTGAATCAGATGTAATCAGCACTGGGCAGCAATTTCTGTAAGCTGACACATTAACATTTCTAGGCTAAATATTTCTGTCTAGTCACATTTTGAAGCAACGTGATAAAAGTCCAATGTATCTTTTACATTTCCATCGTTTACATTGTACCAATGTACATTTACGCTTTAATTCAAAGTGATTCTAAATTTCATAAATCAGCAAAGTAGAAAAACTATTTGTTAATGCCCGAGCTATACAATATTAGTTTACACAAGTAGGACATTTTCGGGACGATTTCATAAAGCATGATACCTGATGTTTTAATTGAATGATTACAATTGTTTTCTTTTTATTAAATCTATTCTTAACACTTTTGGCATTATTGGGAGCTCTATCGTTCTCTAACTCACTTATATTTTAACAATATATTATGATATCAAGAGAGTTTTGTCTGAAGCCCTGTCCAGCAGATGAACCATAGACATTTTGGCATAATCGTGCGAGACGATTAAATAGTGGTATTTGTCTTGTCCATGTTACATCGGTTGTTTCCAGGACCGATTTCATCATAGAATATTGTAAATAGACCCACAGGATGATAGCACTTTTAAATACAAACTTAAGATTAAATGCATTGGAGTCAAAACTTGATTTAAACTGTTTCGCACAGCTTGTTCGTCCTTCTAGGTCTCGTCAATGATAATAAGGGTCCGACTTTTGCGGTATTCGAGGCGACCGAAGGGGGCATCATGATTCTTTACGACTTCCCTAGGACCATGAATGAAAATCATTATCACGAGTTTTGTGCTTTAAATAATCCTAGGTCTTTGATCAGACCCTTGGCATTAAACAAAATTGCCATTGCATCGTAAGGTATTGTGCAAGTTTGATTTTTTATTGTTTAATTTTTTTTTCAAACTGTGTTTAACTATCAATGAACCTATGTCCTATGGAGGAGTAAGAGAAAGTAAAACAGAAAAAATGTTTTTCTTTCTATTACTACCCAGGCCATATCGTTTTGACGGATTCTATTTAGAAGATAATGACTGGAAAATTTGTCAGCAGCACAAGACGAAATATAGTAGACATGGATTAAGAAACAAAGAATAATATATTAATAATATATATTGTCTCACCTGCCACTGATGCCAGGGCCGCAACAGTCAGACGGCAGAGTGTTCGCCTACTCACACCACAGTTGAAGACCCGAGGCATGCGTTTCGATGCTTCCTACCAGTGATAATTTGTTTTAGGAAACCCAGAAACAGACCGGTCTGTGTCGCGCGGTTATATTCGAAAACACTTGATTCCAAATTGAATTTGACGCCATGGGAGGTACAGCTTTCTCTTCGACATTCAGGAAAATTGTCTTCAGCTACGATAAGATGACCCTATGTCAAGATGATCCAGGCTTTTCGCGGGTGAAATAAAATAACAAACAAATCATTGATGCTTGTTTTGATTGATTTATTTGTGTTTTTTTTTCATTAGCAGATAATATACAGTAATTTCAAATAGACACATTTCTTCAAATAATAATAAGAATAATAACAATAGTAAAACAAATGCAAATACAATGCCTGATTCGATTCAGATTGACTAGTATTAATATAAAAGTCAAGTTTAATTATATGTTCTTCCTCGTGAAGGATACCCTCACACAAGTTCCCTTTAATTTTATAGGACTGCATTTTTTTATTCTCCACAAAAGGTGTGGATATATAAGAATACGGCCATTCACTATTACAGAAACTGATGTATTCACTGCAGACTTTTGTTTGACCGGTCAAAATGACTGAAATATATATTGCCTGAAAATGTCTTTGACATGTGTTGATCAGATTTTAAGTTAACCATCCAGCAAATCTTCCAGAAGGATTTAAAAAAAAATCATTTGCAAGTACATTAACTCGAAATGGAGATGTAAGATGATATTTTGTTTTAAAATGTTACTCCTCACTCATGCCTTAATGGAATTCGATCAACTGTGGTCTGAAACATCATTGCCGGTGGAGAATAACTTTTTTATTGAAAAAAAGTTGATATGAACCCGAGGGTTTTGGAGGTAACTCCTCCTATGGAGCTTTACTATTAAGGAAACCCGAGGAAATAGTTGTTGGATGTTATGGTTAAATATTCAAATTGCAGAAAATAAACCGATTCCCAATAATGAAAATATACACAAGGTCTTCACCCTGTCTCTTTTGAAAGAAAACTTATATAGTGAATGCTGTCCAAATATGTGACTGTACGATACGATACCGCGGGGCGCTATATGATAGAAAAGTGCTGTATTTCATAACACGAATAGAATGAATTTAGTCATTTCTAGGATGTTATATTAGCAGAATGGTAATCCGAAGGTCACTTTCGTGGTTATTTTTTTAAATAACAATTATCTCTTTCTGTCAAAAAGATTCCGACGTTACATAATATGCCTGGTCATTTATGGTAATGAACATACCAAATACAAAAAAACAAACGGTTGTTTAAAAAGGTGGTGAAAAGCCCTAATAGAATAATTTCTACTGAATGAAAAAAGTGCTTTTGAATAACATGAACACGTGTAAATAAAATGTTATTTCTCTAGAGAAGAATTCTGTGAATTGTCAGGTGGTGTCGACAGCAAGCTGCTTCTACTGCTAAGGGCCATAATAACCTAATAATCATTTAAAACAAAATCAAATCAATGCCCACCTGTTAAAAATGACATATTTCATAATTCATGTACATAAGATGCAAAACAAGTTTTCTCCACATGAAAACGTATCTTCACAATGTCTATATACCTACTCGCTTCGTTGGTGTAATGGATCCATTTAGTGTCGTTTCATCAGTGCTGAAAACTGTACACAATGTCAATCATACCAATTGAGAGGATTAATTTATAACATTCCTAACCGAGGTACACATCGTGCATGTGGATGTCCCGCTCCGGTCGTCAGAACTCGGGTCACGATGGCTCAGGTAACACTTTCTCAATACAAAATTACCATTAGATAAAGTAATGACACTTTAGTCTACGTTTGTTCTTGTTCCTCTCCTTAGGATTTACCAGTAATGTTAAAGACATAAGTTTTATAATCGGCGAGACGAATGAGAAAATTAAAGCTGATTAAAATTTGTAAACTATTGCTACTGGGTCGCTCTCATATTAGGACAAGAGGTCCAAGTGGCCTGCATCGTTCACCTGTCTAAGTTAGCTATTCAGAAATTTGATAAAGAATTTCAAATATGACAAATAATTTCTGATATAATTCCCCTTGTGGTCAACTAGAGGTCACATTCACTATTTATATTTAAATACTGCAGACCAAACCTGGAAAATATCCTTGTACAGAAAGAGGGCTTTTAAGACTTACATTTCCCAGATTGAGCCGCCCCCTCTCGCATTCCGGGGCCGGGAGGCACCGTTTATACAGAAATTAATCCACTTTACCCAAGAACACTTCGGCTCAAATTTGGACAATGTCCATTAGTCCGCGAACCTAAAGGCCTAGATTTTAAACGTAGGAGGCGACTGCAGAAAACCCTAAGGGATCGAAAGAAATATCGAAATCTAGATTAATGTGAGAGAGGTGTTGCATTAGCCCTATATTTCAGCGAACTATTCCAAAAACACGTGGGAAAATATGTTGGATCTGCACTGATGAAAATTTAGACTCCTCAACATGTTGAGCGTATGAATGATACCCAAGTGGGAACTTATATCAAAACCTCAAGTCAAGCTCATGATTCAATTTTAAGACAGGAGCTGTATTTTACAAATACCATTTAGCTATTATTACGTCACTAAATCAAAAGGAAGGCATTCTAATGCGGCTTACATTTCCTTGCATTATTGTATACAAATGTCCTTATCTGGGGTAGTTGCATAATTTGTGACACTCGTACAATGAAAGCATTTTTGTATATTTGATATGTATTGTAATACGAGACACAGACAGATAAAAAGAAAATTGTTACCTTGAATACGTTCATCGGTCTATTTACATGTGCCGGAAACATCCGTGGTGATTACTTAACCACTGTCAGATCACAACTGTCATCATAGTGTAGTGACCTCTATCAACAGAGCTGACCGATCACATATATTCATTTGCAGGATAGCTGTCTACTCAGCATACGTTCATAACGCCATTAATGTTGTCAGCTGAAATGACAATCACGTGAGTATGATTGAATCAACACTTAAACTACGCACTTGATATCCGAAATATGAGTTGTGCACGGATGATGGCGATATTGTGAGAAAATAATTACTATTTTTTCATGGGAGGGGATATGAAATATCTTACTTTAGCTACTCAGTATGTCACTACACTGAGAAACAACTGAAAAACAAACTAAGCAAACATATAACAAAGCAATTAGCCGTGACTTGTACGTAATCACACCCGTATCCCTTTTTTCTGAAAATCTAATCGAAAAGCTCCTAAATCTATTATTGTCTCGTCCTGCCTCTTTAAAATTCCCGAATGTATCCGAAAGCATTCTGAACCCATATAAAACGTGCTTTTTTCACATTTTGGGTAATTTTCACTATGGTGGCCATCTTAACGACGCCATAATCGGAAGTTCGTCACAGGTATGGAGCGTAATGTTTCAGAAAGGTGATGTATAGTGCACTTTTATTCTCATAAAAGTATTAAAAAATACATTTTCAAACATTGTCCATTTTCCGATTTAATGTGAAAGACTTTGTATGTGACTGAAAAAGTTCCATTGTTTGATGAAGTCAGCAGAGTGTACTGTGAACTGCGAAGCGGAGTATACATCAAAATCAAGTATAGAAGAAGATGAGTATGCAGTAGTTGGGGAAAACTTTTCTACAATGAAGTAATATTAGATACATTGTAGCACATATCAGAGGTAAAGAATTGGTATTTTTTTTTTTTTTTTTTAACTAGTTTTCAATTATAGATACTTTAAACATTTTTCGCACATTGTATATTTTGGTATATTATTTCTGATACTTATTTTCAAAACTGTCCATTTTTACGACAATTATGCGGTGCGGATAGCATAATCATTTCCTTTTATTTTGTAATTCGTACTTTTTATGAAGTTGATAGTTCATCTTTCTTAAAATCTTTATAGAAAACACACTTTTGAATATGATAGCAGTATTCTTTATATAATTATCCAATGATCCCATTTTTCCAGATGAATTGTTTATCTGTTTCAGGCTTCGCACTTAAATAAATTAGATCTTTTTATCATAATATGGTTTCAATACCAGATTGATATTTTCGAATGGAGTTGATGGAAGCAGAACTTGGAATCAAATAGCAAACGTCGCTGTCTTCCGAATTAAGGATATATGATAATCTTTAGTTCAACATTTCTCAAACTGAATAGATAAAAAATACTTTTGGTATGGTATTTTGAACAGTTAGATTTTCATCCAACCTTCAGATGGTGAGCTGTTTAAATCCCCCAACGTCCGTGGTCCTTTTGTCGCCAGTCTTTACTGGACATTTTCTGAAAAACAATGGGTAGATATCGCTAAACTATCATGCGAGGATATCCCTTGGTCCCTAGTTGAGCATTTTGATTTTGTAATGAAATAAAAATAAAAATGGGTGACATGTTGCCATCCTCAATTTGTCAACGAAAGTTTGTTATCGCTATTTCTTTTGATGAACATTTCCAAAATACATTTAAAGGTTCCATCAGATCAGAAAAAGAGGACTGACAGACTACCATCTCTGATTAAGCTGATGGAAGTTTATCACTTTTCTTGAGAAGGACTTCATGGATCTTCCTGATATGACTATGTAGGTTCCTATTGATTCAAAGGTGTGACCTGATTTTGAAAATGATTATGAAAAAAAAAAAAAAAAAAATCAAAAAAGGTTCTTTCACCAATATTTTGTAGAGCGACACTGAAATAATAAAAACAATAATGTGAATATGCCACATTTTCGTTTGATTTCACAAAATTGCAAATCATTTGGATAAGAAAGTTTTTTTTTATCTGTTTTATTTTTTCAGAATTTTTAATACAATGCAAAGTACAATACAATTAATAATTGTAATATTCAAAAGTCTTGCATACATTTCCCTCACTTCCATTTTCATACAAACACATTCACTACAATTCTCAAATGTTTACATTGCATAGTATATCATGGGAAAAAAAGAGAAAAGGAAAGTGTGAAAGTAGAATGAGGATGAGAAAAAGACACAAACAGAAATACACACACGGTTGAGAAAAGCACACAAATAAAACAGATACACACAAAGGAAAAAAAGACAAGACACACACACATATGCAGAGAGAGAGAGAGAGAGAGAGAGAGAGAGAGAGAGAGAGAGAGAGAGAGAGAGAGAGAGAGAGAGAGAGAGAGAGAGAGAGAGAGAGAGAGAGAGAGAGAGAGAAATTTTGCCATTTTTTCCAATCATTTTGAAAATTGTTATTATGTGTCATCTTTGCCTGCTGCAATGCATTTTTGTGTAATGTAGTCGTCCATGATTGCTTTTTTCAGACCATTTATTGATAGATTTTTTGTACGCATCTTGATGAATAAATATATTGTTTTATAATTACAATAATTGTGCTGTCTATTGATGTTCTTATACCTTCTTGATTGTAAAGTCCAAAGATAAAAGTCTCTTTATTATAAGCAAAAGGGATCATTAAAGCATCTAATAAAAATTCTAAATTTTGTAATATATCCTGAACCTTATCACATTCCCATAGGGTATGTTCTATTGTTTCAATATCAGTTTTACAAAAATTACAATAGGGACTATCAGCTATTCCTGCCTTAAATAAGAATGAGTTTGTTGTTAGAATATTTGATTGATTCTGTATTGAAGCCATTGTAATTTTGAATTTTTGGTAATTTGAAAAGGCATTTTGTATATTTTCCTCCATGTTTCATTATCAAAATTAAAATTGTCATCCCATTTTTTTCTTCCAGTAGATATAGTATTATTTTTGCAGAGTAAGTCCCCTTTTTACTGCGGAAAAGAATTTCTAAGTGAATCGGTATGAAAGGATATATAGGAGATGGTAAGTTCTGTTTATTTATATGTTTTCGAACAGCTGAAATAATTCCTTGGTAATTAAGAAAGTTTGTATTAATACCAAAGACCTGTTGAAATTCCTGAAAAGAGTAAAACAAATTAGTGTCTCTATTGATTAAGTCACTGATAATAATTATACCCTTATTGTGCCAATCCCTATAAAAATACACTGGTTATTTACTTTTATTACATTATTATACCATAATGGTGTTTTGGCCAATATATCTGGGGATTGTTTAAAAATGTGTTTATTTGTTAAGTTTATCCATGCCTCAAAAACATCTTTCCAAAATAAATTCTTACAATTTTTATGATATATTGAAATATATTCAGGTCTACAATTAGCTAAAATATGATTATCAATTAAAGTTCTTAAAATTACTTGCCATTTACTTGGACTTGTATAGAGTCTCCTTAACCATGTTAACGTCGATAAAAGATTTTACATGTATCATTTTTAGACCCCCATCAATGTATTTTTTAATAATATCTCTTTTGACTTCATCAACCTTACTTTCCCATAAAAAACAGTACAGTTCTGTGTTTAACTTTTTTCAGAAAATTATCATCTGGATTTGGCAATGAGATAAAGAGGTAATTAAACTGAGAAATTGATAATGCCTTTATAATATGAATTCTACCTATTGGAGTCAAAATTCTTCTTTCCCAAGTTCTAATGAGTGCCTTTATCTTTACTAGTTGTTTTATCATATTTTAATTTAGGTATTCGGTGTAGATCCACATAAAACTCAATGCCTAAAAGTATATTTTTTTTTATTTCCCCACTGTAAATTTATTTCAGGGTACACAACTTCATCACTATATTTTTTACTCCCAATCAAAATAGCCTGCGTTTTAGAAACGTTTATTTTTTAATCCAGATATTTTTGCAAAAGCTTTTAATTCATCTATTGACTCTTTAAGTGATCTCTCTATAACGTCCAAAATAAGTGTAGTGTCATCTGCATATTGAGAAAGTAAAATCGGAATATTATCAATATCCTTATTCTAATAGCTAAAATTTCAGCACACATTATAAATATATATGGTGTGATTGGGTCTCCCTGCCTACAGCCTCTCTGAATTTCAAAACATGGAGACAAATTTCTCCCTTGATTAATAGCTGAACTTGATTTTTTTTGTAGAATTTTTACCCATTTTTTTTACATCTTCCCCAAAATTAAAATAATCCAAAACTTTGTCAATAAAATTCCAAGAAACAGAGTCGAAAGTTTTTTCAAAATCAATAATTAACAGCAATCCAGGTATATCTCTATCTTCTGCATATTGCATAATATCATATACTTTTCGTGTGTTCTCCCCAATATAGCGGCCAGCAATAAATCCTGTTTGGTCTGTATTAATTATTTTACTTAAAACTGTTTTTATACTACTAGCTATTGATCCAGATGCAATTTTATAGATAATATTTAGTAAAGAAATTGGTCTCCAATTTTTAAGATATTGTCAAGGTTTGTCTCCCTTAGGTGTACATGTAATTATGCCCTGTCTTTGAGTAATTGATAACTGACCCTGATTGAAACCATAATTAATTGACCTGACCATAAAAGTATCTAATTGCTTGCAAAAGCATTTAAAAAAACTCAACTGTATATCCGTCAGAGCCTGGACTTTTATTTTTTTTATAGCTTTTAAAGTCTTTGAAGCTTCCTCAAGAGTAGTTTTTACCTTCTAATTTGTTAGATTCTATAATATTTAATTTCGGTATATCTTCATCTTTTAAAAAAGTCATCTGTATTAACATCTTCTATATCATTATCAACTGTATACAATTTTTTATAAAAAAAATTAACCTCATCAAGAATTTCTACCTGTTGAGCTATTTTGTTACCATTTTTTTTCTATCACTGGTATTAACTTTGAAGTGTAATTTCTGTTTGCTAGGTTAAAAAATGGTTTGTTGGTTTCTCACCTTCCTCTATCCATTTAGCTCTAGATCTGATTATGCTACCTTCTGATTTATGTAATCTGATATTTTGTAATTCCTGTTTTTACCTTTCTGTTTATCTATATCAACATCACTACAATCTTCTAAGTCACATATAGTTTCTATAAGATTACTTTAATTTAAGTTCTGTTGTTTTTTCTCATATGAAGAGTGGGAAATGGTTTTGCCACGAATTTCAATCAGTAGTATATCTAAAAAAGTTGATCGTTTATTGTGAATTGTAGATCAAAATCAGGAATGTTTTTGATGTTATCTAAAGGGTACACTGGAAGAGAATATTGTATTTTGATATCTAAAATAAGTTTATTAATGAGTTCAAGATAATCTGAATCATATAAGAGTGAATGATTAAACTTCCATAATCCTTTCTTAAATTCATTAAATCTTATAGCAATAATAGGGAATGAATGATCTGTTCTGTAGCCTGGCTCTATATTTGAGTAATGAATACTTGTTAAGAAGCTGTCTGATATAAGAAAGAAATATAAACGAGCTTGTTCAATAGGGTCACTTCTCCTCCAGGTGTATCTTTTATGTTCCTGATGTTGTTCTCTGTATATATCAACCATTCCCAACTCTTCTATAAGTTCAATTATCTTATCTCTGGCTTTTGGGTTGTTAATATGTTTGTAGCTTTTAGCATTATCTAGGATAGGGTTCAAAGTTAAATTAAAATCACCACATATTATATAAGACTCATTGCCAAATGCATAAATAGTTTCTGTTAAGTTTCCATAAAAAGTAGGATTTTCTGAATTTGGGCCATACAATGTTATTAGAGTTACTTCTCTACCTTCTATCGTCAAATCAAGAGCCAAACAATTCCCTGTCAAATCCTTTCTTTCCTGCATTTCCTTTACTTCAAAATTGTTATTAAAAATATTGCTACACCTCTTGCATTGGATCTAAATGAATTTAAATAGCATTCATAACCCCATTCTGCTCTAACTATATTTTCAATGTCATGTGTGAAATGTGTATCCTGTAAACAGAAAACATTATAGTTTTTATTTTTTAGGTAAGAAAATACATCTTTTCTTTCATTTCTATCTCCTAAACCTTGACAATTTGCTGATATTATTTTTATACCCTCAACAAATAAGTTGTATGACAATCGAAAAAGATATGAAAAGTTTCCTTACCAGGAATATTCTAGTAAATGTAATGAAACTGACACAGAAGAAAAGAACAAGAGGCAGTACTAGAAGTACACGAAAGAAGAAGACACAGAAAACATAAAGATGTGGTCAGATGAAACTGAACCACTATCAAACCATACATAATCAATATCTATTAATTTACCTAAACTCTTTTACCTTATACATCCATTCACATTTCATCCACTCTTACACTCTCCACCACATGCTTTGCCTTCGATGATGTCCATCGCAGAAAGCGTACCGAAAGTCAACAATACTTTTGCAAAATTGAAACCGGCTCCGGATTACATAATATCCGTCATGCTATCAACAAACATTTTAACTTATATGTATTATGATACATGCATTACTTGTCCTTCGATATCGATGTGTTCACATGGGAAATATTTTATTGATTCAATATTCAAGCATGTGGCATAATTTATTAGGCTATTTACAAAATATGTATATTTGTTATTGAGTATGCTGCACAATATCGGTATCAATATTTATGAAGCTTATCTGATATACTTTTTTAAAACAGATGCTTTGGAAACAAAAAGCAAGGTTTATAATCAGAAACCTGGTAACAACACATAAAAGTAAACAAAAAAAAATATGATACAGGCCCTATTTTATACACTAAATGTATATATATTTGTTTTCTTAAATACTGAAATGAATTTTGTACATATACATGTTACTGATTTTCACAGATGCAGACATGTGTATCACATGCTTGTTTCAGGTTGAAACATATATCAGTATATAATCAACGGGCAAAGTTATTGTCATTCAGCAAAAACTTGTCACACAGCTGAGTGTCATTCAGGATTCTCCTTTTTTTACCATTTTTCAACAGTGCGAATAGATTGCCATCTGTACTCCAAGTCTTTTCAACAGACCCAAGATGGAAAACCTGTTTCAGTTTTTCTTGATTGGCTCGAGTAAGATCCTCAGTTATAACACATCCTAATCCTCTACGTGCTTTTCTGGTGTTGATCACTTCCATCTTTTTTCTGCGATGAGTGAATTTACATATCACAATCCTAGACTTGTCTTTATGGTAAGGGCCTAATCTGTGGGCAATGTCAATACTGATGTTTACTTTCAACTTGTCCCTCACAAACTTTACAATTTTGTTGACACATTCTTCTGCAGATTCGAACTTGTTGTTATCCTCTATGCCAAATATTCTAATTAAGTTTTTTCTGCTGTGCTGTTCCAAGTGATTTTGTTTATTGACCATTTCGTGCTGTTTATCCTCTAAATCTGCCACTTTTTTTTCCAGAGTTTCAACTGTATGTGTTACTTTCGAGTTCTGCTCCTCCAAGTCAAAAATACGTCCCTCAAGTCTTTCAACTGGTTCTCGGTTTTCTGTTTTAATTTCTTCTCGAAGGACTTTCATTTGCATATTGATCTCATGTTGAAGAGTGGAGAAAATTTCAAAAATATTATCCAGTTTTTCATCATTTTGGATACATCACTTAGTATTCCAGAATAACTTTGAGAAGCTTTCACATATCCTTTGCTATTACATGCACTTGAACTCCTTGTAGAAGACATGTTTACAAATCAGTGAAGACACAGGTTGCTCAGTTACAGTGCTTCTGTATGTCTATATATATATATATAACTATGTGTGAGAACACAATACAGGTAAGTCCCAGGTGTATGGCTGATAGTGGTCAGCACTGTGGTCACTCAACCATGGTGATCTCTTGTCAGACCTCAGATGTTTTTTGGTCAAATAACTTGTTTTTCAGAATAAGTTCTCTTCACCAACACTACAGTAACATCCTATAACAGGTATTGAATAGCTGTGACCAGTTTCATCAGTGATACTCCAGTAATTCCAGTGTATTTTGGATTTGTATCTGGAGAGACCAAAACACACTTCTTGTCAGGTTCACTGTCGGATATGAAAGTTTTACTAAGAAAATACGAAGGGGTTACCATATTTATATATTTTCATTCTTTTTCAATAATCCGGATATAAAATCTAGGAAATTGATCTACTGAGAACAGTTCAGTTTTTCTATCTCTGATTGTGAATATAATTTTATTATAGAAACATCATAAGAAAATAATCTTAAAATTGTTAAGGTTACAATTAATATATAAAAGTTTTGAATTATTCCCGAAACAGCAGGGAATATGATCATTGTTTTTTTCTCTCCATATTTTGGATCATACTTTCCTGCTAGTGGAATAGTATCTTTCTCATTCCCGTAATTGCATATTCTTAGAATCGGCCTACTTTCTCATTTGAGCACAGTCTTTCAGGCCTTTGGCAGATTTGGTTTTAACACATTCATATCAACGACAGCACTTTAAATCATTCTCCATTCATTCCATATTTGATCTTATCTCTCTGGAATTGTTGAATGAATATAAAAATAGTAACACATTACATAATATGAATTGGAGGATAAACATGTATGCATACTGAGCACCATTTCTTTTCATAGTGCCATAGAGATTTCAAAAGCGGGAAATTCAAGTTCAAACAGAGACATCGTTAGCAATATGGATAACGCCTCCTCTGAAACAAAAACATCGCAGCATAACAAAGGAAGGATTGTATTGTCTCCTCCTGATGGTGGCTGGGGCTGGATAATCGTCATCGGTTGTTTTTTGGCCCGTGGGATATTATGTGAGTACTTAATTTGTTTTCTATTAACTTTCGGATCTAAACAACAAACGTCATGAAAATTTTGTAGAACATAATAGGCAATCTAATAGGTTTATCAACTTAACACATCAGATAATATGACACTGAATTAAACTTGAAACAATGCATCGACATCAAATAACCACGCGCAATTGTCACTTTCTACAGTTTATCATACTGAGATGAAAATAATACGAGTAATTATTTGATTGCATATCGGTAAAATCAAGATATTTGTGATACAAGACCAGATTACCTCAACAAACAAACTATATAAAAACAAAGAAGCCTAGTCATACAAACATAAATTAAAATCATAGACAACAGAAGATATCGGTGAAAAATACCTCAGTTATAGTGCGAAGCATCACAGATCAGAAGTTTAAGATGAAACAAATTTTAAGGATGAACACCGTCATGACATGACATGAGTCACTAAATATGAAAGAGTAAAACATTATTGAGAAAGTGAAATGTACCTACATGCTTATATAGCAAATTGTATAAAATGGCAGGATATACAATGCATAATGAATATGTCTACATTTTCACTTATAACTGTTGTACAGGTAATCATGTATGTGTGATTCATGTAATGACATATACTTGCCGTGATATATTGTAATATTACGGATGAAAGACCAGGTACAACTTGTAATCATTAAACCATACATTGTATACTTTAATTTTGTTTATATAAATCTGATGGCTGATCTAGTTTAAACAGATACATAATAAGGAGATCCAATGTTTGAGAAGATGTAAAATTCAAAACCATTACCGGTCGATTCAGTATTTAATTATTATGTCATGTGTTTTAGCTGGTTTACAATCGTCCTCTGGGGTTTTCTATCTGGAATTTGAAGAGAAGTATCATCAATCAACTGCTCTTACCCTTTGGATGTGTACACTTCCAGGTGTACTGCGAACTATATTAGGTACAGAACAAGTTTATCATAATTCCATTTCGGATTAAAATCATCATATTTCTACAAAACTGTGTTCGGTGTCATGATAAAATTCTTGTCCAGTCTTTAAAGCACGTTGTATGCAGTATGTCATATTGATATATTTTGTTTGATTTCACGTCACCACCGAACTAAATCAGATGCTTTCCTTTTGGCTATATTGCATGGGCTGTATATGTAAATAGCTAGAATGATCTTCTCAGCTATGCACCGATACGACATTAAAACCCATTCTAAGTAAATGTATTACATTATTCAATGTAGTAAGCAATGCGACTGATCGATTGAAGATATGTTGGGTACATAATTACTTTAATGTTGATTTTTAGGTCCGATGAGCGCTTTTTTTATCAACAGATTCTCATGTCGATCTGTTTCAATAGCTGGAGGTTTAGTTTTAGTATTGAGCCTCGCTTTGACTGCTTTCGTCGATGATCTGATATTTACCATCTTCAGTTTTTCATTACTCGGAGGTAAGCACACTTCTTCTAATTTAGATGATAAGAATTACTTGAACATTTTAGCTTTGATATATAAGTTTAAGCAGTAAACGTTGACCTTAGAACTTCAAACACGATGTGTTTTTCTCAACAACAGAAGAATACACAAACAACGGACAATTGAATATCATATTTGAATACAAATCTAAAATTCTTTCGAACTTTTAAATAAGCTACGTTATAGAGCGGTTTTGTTCCAGGAATCGTCAGCTATGTAAGGGGGCCATGATTGCATGTCATCTAATAAAATATAATAGATTCAGAATCAAAATAAGGCGTTCAATTGAAATTTTACTATAAATTTAAATACTAACGATACGGAACTTTAAAGTAAATAGACAAAAAATATCACAAGGATAATTATGTAAAGGCTTCTAGGAATTCATTTGAGATTTGAACATTTGATAAAAAAAATGTAGTATCTTTCCACCAAAGCTAACATATGTGCTCTCTTTCAACTTTGATTTCCTGGTCTAGTTGATTTACATTTATCTCATGAAAATGTACAGGGTTCTGTAGTTACACTTTTCTTCAAGCCGAATAGCTCTGTATTGTTCTGATTTCAAATATGTTACGAAGATGTTGGACGTACACAACCAGACAGATTGATAAGCAAATATTGAAGAAAATAATGTCTGATTGACTCTCTGTATGTAGAAAAGGCAGAAAATCCTAACTAGACATCGCTTATTTGCTACCACACGAAAATAAACGCCATTGTAAACTCCTGAAGAGCAACATAGCAGCATCCCCATGTCGCAGTTGATCCGGTATTCGTAATATCCCTTTTTGTGCATAATGTCGTCAACTGACAAACTTACAACACTGGGTTTCGAGAGATATTAAGAATTACTCTTTCTTGTTGTGCGATATAAAACTAGACGTGTTTGATATCTTTTGGTCCTCCTTTTAAAATGTAAAATTGCTTACTTGGATTGATCAATATTTACATTGCGTAGGCGTTCCAAGTTCCAAGTCTACATTAAGATTGTGTTAACTGAGCGTTATTTTCTTGTTAACAGTAGAATTTCTAGTATCTACAATGACAGTTTATAGTGAAATTGCTAATATATTGATTTGTCTTTAAATAAATCACTGTATTTAACTCAAATCTCTACAGGTAATGTTTTACATTTGTTGAGTCAGTTTCGTATACATGAAATAACTTTGACGGTACACATAATGTTTCTAGACGTAGCTACATAAAATGATATGTTCGATATTAATTCTGAAACTCTAGAGAGTGCCACAGATGATGCACAGCGATGCATTTACAGTGTATTTGTTTTGTTAAAATAAATAATTCAATGTTGTGTTTTCTTTTACAGGTATGGGTATGTGCCTCGTCCATTCTTCGGCCGTTATTATTGTCAATCAGTACTTTAGCAAAAGACGTGGATTGGCCAATGCTCTAGCGGGGTGGGCAGTTTGGGCCTTCATTGTTCCTGCTGCAATCAATTTTCTGTTCGAGTATTACGGATTCCTCGGAGCCTTTCTAATACAATCAGGAGTAGTGTTACATATTGTATGTGGATCCCTTTTCAGACCTCTTCTTATCGACATCAACAGCAAAAGGTACCTCAACACCGACGCCCTAAGTATGAAAGTATCTTAATATTGCACGTATAATGGTTTCCAAAATCTAATTTACTATCCTCTAGAATAGCACCTGATATGTCAGTCTGTGTACAGGACTGTAAACGGCCATTGTGAACAGTCTATCACCATAAGAATGATACTGCAATAACGTACTTTATGAGCAGATTAATGAGACTAATGAAACTTTGGATAAAGCATTATCTCCAGTGCGTATTTGTACATCTCATTGTATAACTTTGTATAATGAAAAAGTGTCTTATTGTGTTATAAGCTGTAATACGCCTTAGGCGTGTATAACCCTATTATGATGATAACAATAGAATAAAAGGCCTTCTAGTACCAAAACTTTTACTTTATGATAATTTCCAGTATATGTTCTCTATGCTTAATTACTCTTAGCTGTAGTCTATTAAGCATGAGATATTTTGTCTATATTTGTATTTTCTTTTATTTTAGGAAGAGTCAGCAAACAGCAAATCCAAAACGCTCAATCGAAAGTGGCCAGGTCGATAAAGAATGCTGTAACAAAACATATTCTTGCAGGAGATGCTGTAGTCATTCAAACATTAAAACGTTAATGGCGGATTATAGATTTTTGTCGTATTGCATTGCGATTGCCCTTTTCTCTGTTTCAACTCAGTCGATATTTGCATTTATTCCGTTGTTTGGAAGAGAGATGGGCATTACGGATCGGAACTCTATCTATGTTGTTTCTGCAACAACTCTTTCTATCGGGATAGGTCGTATATTTTCAGGGGCGTTTTTCGATATGCGATTTCTGGCACAATATAAAATCTTTGTGTATAATGTAATACTTCTGTCTGTCGGAATAATACTATGTATTCTTCCTGTTACTATTTCAACATTGACTGAACTGTTTGTACTATGTTCAACACACGGAGTTTTGATGGGAAGCCTTCTTTCACAAAAACATGTCATTCTTGTCGATATCATTGGCTCGGAGAATATGGTCAACGCTTTAGGGATATTGCTGTTTTTCCAAGGAGTTGGATCATGTGTTGGTCCCATAATTGCAGGTATATTAAACAAGTCTTGTATAGTTATCTTTTTTGGTCCAATAAGATAGGTTTGATACGCTGTTAATTACAAAAGTTTAGAAAATACAGCATGTAATGTTTTAGATATCTTACCCAGCTTTTATATTAAACACATTGTCTGTGTCATTTATTCACTTTCAATATATCTGTTTATGTCACGCTCTCACGCACTATTATTTCCTAAATGTCAGCCCTTATACGTTTATTCCAAATTCAACTACAGGTTACATCACAGATATCAATGATACTGTCAGTGGCGGGTTTTATTTTGGAGGACTTTGTACGACCGGCGGAGCTATCATCTTTGCAACGGCAAATATAGTGCATTGGAACAAAACTAAGAGCCGGCCTAAATTTGTGAGCGACAATTCAAAAATATCAGAAGGCGATACGGTCCCAAACCGAGGTGATACATCATGCAGATTAGAAAGCTTCAGGCCTATGAACTAATTCGACGAAAATAATTATTTCATTTGAATTTCACTGATTCAAGCACACTATTGCTTTCTCACGATGTTATTTTTCTTTTCAAGATTACATCGTTGTTTGGAGTGTAAACTGATTTAACAATCAGGGAAAATCAATCCTTCATATGTTTACAAATAAAACTTGTTACACGGTTGAAGTTTAATACTGACTAAATTGTAATTATTTACCCCACATGTTTATATTTTATTTGTTTACTGCTAGTGCTTTTTGCTTGCAAACAACGGAAAATTAATTATATTTATATGAAGTGATGTCCGGTCGTTGGATGTTTGTCAATTGGAGCTGCAATATGTTCTTGTCAGTGATCGTATGGAACTTTAATATTAAGTAATGAACACCATTGTTATGTATATAATGCAATGTTTTATACTTATGTTTGTCACAATTATAGTACTACAATGCTGATATTTATTGCTTACCATATGCGACTTGCAATAAAGCTTCTTGACACTTTTCATGTGTTTCAGAATACATGTTTACTTACAGCATTGACTCAACTATCAAGAATTATTTTGAAATAGACTTGTAAAAATAAATAAATTGATTGACTGTATATGCTATGTAAAGGGAGATAACACAAATTGCTCAGCATTATTTAAAAGCATTGCAATGATGTGACTTTGGTATCATTTTGTTTATGAATACAAGTTCTAATTCCGGAAATACAAGTGATGAACGACACAACGACTTTTGACTAAATTTGGCCAGAAATATCTTTGGAGGAAGATGATTCTAAGCGGTATGAACAGTGTGTCACAGAAAGATGGAGGTAGAGAGTTTGGGCAAGATCTTAAATGCGATTCCTTTTTGTCGCTGAAAGTATTCAGGAGATTTTAATTAGCAATAATGTTGGACTCTTATGACTTCTATATTTCTGCCTGGTCTTATTCTCCTTGTAATTTTTCAAGAGTCTTCGTGTAAATCGTTCTTTTTTTCACGTTTTGCCAAAGTTTCATGGATTTCAAGTTAAGATCATGATTATGTTGACATGTTGGTATGTCGCATATCAAGCTATGGAACCTTCGAATCACGAATATTGAATATGATATGACGAACTGGTCAACATTCCAGTGCCGAGTGTTGTTTGTCGAGCTAAACAACATTGAAAGCCTAAATGATTTTACAACACAAATCACAAACCATCGAGAGGAAAGTGATGTGCTGTTTTGGTTAAAGTGATCAACCTTTTTCGATCAATATTTTAGGATACCGTTATACATTAGTTTGTAACTCATGTATGAAGAACCTTGATCCAATTGATCAGATAATACAATCAGCGGTTAATCTTTCTGTGCAGGAAATCATATCGCTCATTAATTATCAAAATAGGTTTTAGTTACTCTGAAACCAAGCCCGTCAGCTTGAATATGATCCAGTGTACAAAACATATTCCTCGAATTCTGTTATATTACAAGGAAACGTGAAGGAATTTACACTTCAAACACAAATTCATTAATATAAACAGTATGTTTTGAAAAATGAAGTCATCTACGTGATACAACTGTTCAAGTTATAGAATGTTGTGGTATTGTAGCCGAAAATATAGAGTATGTTGGATAACAAAAAGATATATGGTATCCTAAAAACCTTTTTAACATTGGAGGTTTTGTAACGATGATGATATATCTCGAAATTGAAATAAGACATGTTCAGTTTAGTTTACAACACAGTTGCAAATACAGAGTACCAGACAAATTACACATTTGACGCAAATGAATAAGTTTCAATACATTTCCAGCAACTGATGCTTAAATACCATACTACTAAATGTGATAATAGCTTATCTCAGTTCAGTTGACAACGCACCCGACTCGTTGATCATAACGACTATGCAAAATATACTAGTCACGACCGCCTACTTTATCCCTGGATACGTTATCATATTATTACAGAAGTGGCGAATGTTATTGTACCATGTAGGAACTATTATAATGTTAAATATCTTAAAGATCAACGACAAGCTAACAAAACACAGTTTTCTACTCTTAACGTTGTATGCGCTATTGGTATAATCGTGACAGAACAGAGGAAACATATCCCTGTCAAGCGGAGTTGAACCCGGGTCTCAAGTGTGATAATCAACCGGATCTACCAACTGAGCCAAAGACGCATGCTTACAATTTTAATTAAAAAATTATTTACTTTTGAGTAGACTAACTATGTACTGTATGTGGATGTCTGAACACACATGTAGACATGATATTTTGATTATTCAAAAGATAATGATAAGGTTGCCGCGTCCATGGTTACACAATGGAATCAATATACCGATAATAAATTGTACTCCGTAAAACCTTACAGTGGTAAATGATCTCCATGCTCCAAAGCACCTTCCAATACAAACGTAAAATTAAATCTGGCAGAACCAGTCGATAAAGGAACAATTATCATGTAAAATAAGTTAATTCAACTTTAACACAAACGATCGAATGTTCCGTAAATTGGTAACACGATTTTACATGAATTCTTCTTCTCGTGTTGCAGTGAACACCGAAAAACACTAAGATGAAATGATTTGAGAAAGAACTATGATGATTTTTTAAAGTGTCACATATGTCAATATATCTATCCGATGTGGCATGGCTCATAGACATAAAAACAAATTTGCTTGAAGAATTTGTAGAATTCTTCGATATTGAATGTTTATGGAATCATTGACAAGTCATTTAATGATGAAACCTTTGTACGAACTAGCATCTCTGACGTGTCCTGTCCTAGATGGATGAAACACTTGTGCAATGCAATTAACTGCTCCGTAAATTACTTCTGAATTTGTATTTAAATGTGCTTTTCACTTGTGCGTCATTTCCGAATCTTCCGGATAGCAAGTGGAAGACTTAAATCCCTGAAATTACAGAAAAGTGCACGCCACGGTCGAAATAATAACGTGTGCGTAAAATTATAAGTCAGAGGTGGTAGAGTTAAATTTCAATGCAGTCTTCAAAATTACCATGACCAAGTATTTTATTGTGAATAATTAAAGCATTTCGCGAGCATAGCATAAGTCTTGTTCGACACATGTTGTTAGTGTTGTATGTGCTGTGTGCTGTGACGTTTTGTTATGTATGGAGGGGGGGAGTTCGTTTGTAGCCGTTGTCAAATAGAAAGATAATATACTAAATCCCATCAGTAATACTTCTCTCTCGTAGTTTCTATAAGGAATATTACAATATTTTACCGATGTATGTATCATAGCTTCAAGTGTTACAACCGAGTATAACTCATCGTGGGAAGGAATCTCGTTCAATGGAAATTTATCTGTTTTTATGAGCGAACGATTTTTTATCTGAAAAGTAAATATATTCTACTCGATGTCGAAAACAGATTATTTCGAAATCATTCGGCATTATTGATATTTTGTTTGATTGTATGTTATCTGTACATTTATTAAACTAATCGAGATACATTGCTTCATATTCAACAAATGAGACAAACAACAGCTTTTAATATTAACTATTAAAATTTTCACAGTTAATTATTCACAATATACATAGTGATCAAACAGCAGCAAAATTCCTGTCAATTCAGGACTTTGTTGTCTAGTCTGCAATCCAATTGCTGTAATTCAAAAATGATGCCCAGCCCTGAATGATATTTCAGTTGCGACGAAAATATGATCAGACGGTAGAGAAGAGTACCGTTTTAAACCAAAATTTGACTCTAAACTTTCTGAATCGATGAAATTATTATTTCGATTGAATGTGTTTGAAATCCGCTCAGGTATTAGAAAAGAGTAGCGTTTTATTCAAACTGCCAGTCGAATTCCCCACTCGGGGCACCATACCCATGCCAAGGGTATTTACCAACTTTTTGAATCAAAGAAATGATTGCCCGCCTCTAATGATTTTCAGGCTAAATCTGATAACAATATGACCAGGTGTTATCAAATGAAGAGTAGCGTTTAAATCAAAATATTCGTAAAATATTATAGTCTGCAAGTATCATTTTAAATCCCCAACCACATCAGATTCGGTATACCACACAAATTGATGCTGATCAGAATGACAATACTTGGGTTTGCTATTTACGGAGTAGAACACAACAGGGAAACACTGTAAATCATGGTCCTAGAGGTCGTTACTAAGTCTTGTAGTCGGTTGGACAGTGACAAATCGGTTCGTTGGCTAGTCTTAGCGGCATTGGTGTAACAATGGCTCATAGACTGTCAGTACAAAGACAATCAGTAATGTATCTGTTAGTGTAAAAGTAAATGGAGTTGGATAAAAGTTGTCCCCCATATAATAATAAAAGTAATCGTATTTTATTAGATATATGCTGACATTGAATGTGTATGTATTTTCAACTTGTGTTTGTATCCTGTGTACCTTTTGAAGGGTTGTACTCGTTTAGGTCTGATAAAGGACAGAGAAACAACAAAGAGAAAGTAACACACAAACACACTCTCTGCCACATCTATCTTACCAGGTTTCTTAAGAGAGGTCCGCCCGACCTATGTCTAGTAAGGGATAAAGTGGTTTGTGTGGGATGTTGCCTACGAATAATCTTGAAATGGATAGTAAAAGGTGATTGATTTGCATTCAGTGCTCTCTCCCACTCAGGCGCGGTATAAACATGCGCACATGGACAACCCAGGTCAGGATCATGTATTGAATATGCTGGGGTTATATATGAACGAAAATATCATTGGTGTAGCCTGGAATTAAATTCAGCGATAGAAAGCCACAAAATCAAGTTAAAAGAAAAGGATTTGGTTTAACAGATTCCTAGAGACATACATACTTAATCACACAACTTTCTACATGGAAATGAAAAAAATTCCGATAACGAAGCCAGCAGCATTGTTTCACAATACCGAAGTATATCACGTGATATTTGAAATATCAACAGATATCTGACAATTATTGATCATTATATACAAATCAGCGATAGCATTAGATCTTAAATTGTAATGTTTGGTTCAGGTTACTGGGAAATACAAAAACAAGAAAATATCAATAATCCCAATTTGAATTACTTTTAACTAAGGCAAAATATGAACAAAATAAAGATTCCTGAAAAGTACCAGTAGTATTCATTTTCGTTAAATAGTGACAGCTTAAAAACCAAAATTCTGTAGGTCTTGCTATTCGACAAGATGGTTGTTCATGTCAATTTGTATCAGTTTGGTTAACATTGCTGAAATTGACCTCTGTTCAAGGTCAAACAAATACAATTTATTCAAATTGTTAAAAATGTGCAAGTTTCACAATTTGAAGATTTAGTTAGCAGCTTCATACAAATCTTTTGATGAAGGTCAATAAAGTGACCTTATTAGATAGATTATGTACAGTGATAGTAATGGGTTGTGCCTTTGTCAGTTCCGATCCATAATTTGTGGCACTTTGAGAAGCTAATGAGAGATAGAACAGTTGCAGCTTGCAGCACATTACATTGCGTTTCAGTATAGCATAACAGCTCAAGTGATTGCTTGTTTGAACTTGAGTGTTGCATGGACTTGATTAGTTTGATCTTCATGCTGAACATGGCCCAAAAAATACAAAATGCACGCAACATGTGCACACATTCCAACGGTTCGTTTGCCTGCTTGACAGACACAGTAGTAATCTATGACAGCGTCATTTGTGTCAAACGGAATCCAAACATTGTATTTTGGCTGTGATTTGTGCCTTCAATGGATTTCCTCATGCTGATAGATCAAAACTTCAAAGTCTCCAGCAGGAGTCAGATGCTTAGCAATATATCTTGGTGCTACTTTCAACCGGTATGATCCGAAGGTTACTGTTTCTAAATATTCCATATCCAGTACTGGAAACTCTGTTGAACAGGCATCAAGTTGGCCTTGGTGCGCCGCAGCTCCAACACATCCCTAACCCCCGGTCAACAATCACATTGTCATCTTCACTGAGCCACAAGGTCAGATTCTCAACTGTTCCAAGAATGTTTGTCAAGACATTTGCATCATTTTCATTACCATAAAAAGGCCCAGTGTCTAGTACATAACTATCTGGAAAGACAATACTCATGAAATTAGCATAGTTGCGCTTCTTTTGCCCACAGTATGAGGATCCTTGAAGAGGGTGATCAGCACTTTTGGGACATAAATATATGTACCATCAAGGATTACAGTTATTTTGTCCCCGTAGAAACATCTTGTTAAGGCAATGTTGTGGCAGCGTTCTCGCGGGTAATGTGTCTTGGACCAAGGAAACGGGGCACAATGGTCTGACTCAAGGCTTTTAAGACACTATGAAATGTGTGAGACATATACTGTTTGTCATGGCATGCTGGGGTATAGTGCATAGCCCAGTGCCTTCTTTTCCACATATGATACATATTTTATGTGAATTGCCACCATAAAATAAAACTCAAAAGAAATTAGTGGTAGATGGTTGGATGACATGAAATCAGTGTAAGCTTATACCAGAAGGTTCATAGAATTCAGACTGAAATAGCCTTTGTTTGTAATCTCAGGCATTGCCTCGCCCGATTCTCTGATAAAATGTCCTCGAAAACTTTAGTCTTTTCTAGATCAGATAGATTATAATTACCTTTTTGGATCGTCATAAAGATTGGAAATATTTGCCCAGTTATTTTTCCCCATGACATACCCTTTCTTTTAGCTTTTGAAAGTGTTTTTTTTATCTTTTTTTTAATTATCTTTACATTCTGCAGGTTTTAGTTCTGACTTTATCAGTAAATATTAATAGTTTCTTGTAAACATTGCTCTTGTTTCTCCCTTAAATTTATTCCACATTTATTTAGCAGTTAAAAACCTACTTGCAAATCTATAATACGTTTCGCAAACAATTCAATTAAATTTAATCTATAATTCATATATCGTGATCTTAGGTGTTTCTGTTTCAATATGAAAATTGACCAAGAGATCAATTTTCCCCAAGGGAGAATTTATTTGAATTGATTCAGTTAATTCCTCTTTGTCAGTAAACACTAGGTGTATAACACTTGCAGTGTCGGTGCCCTTCACACCGATTGGCTGTTTCAAAATCTGAGTAATGAACATTAAATTTCTTCGTGATTTTGCTAGATTTAATGAATATACTTTGTCTTTGCTTTTTAGTGGTAGATTAGTGGTAGTTGGTTGGATGACATGAAATCAGTGTAAGCATCATCTGCATCATTCGCCAGGTCATCTGGAGTGCTCATACCAGACGGTTCATAGAATTCAGACTGCAATGGCCTTTGCTTGAGGTACCGCTAGTAACACTTTCTACATACTATGCTTTCTTCTGTTATTCTAATGATCACAGCAGTCGGCAGCTGGTGCAGCCAGTTATACTGGGGTAAATATACATATCTTACTTGAGCTCGAACTCCTTGAGATAAATCTTTCAACCTGGTTTTTCAACCACGACCTATGCACACGTCTGACATGATTATTAGTAAACTTGATGGGAGATTTGCAGTAATTTGAATTTAATACAGAATGTCTGACATAAGTGTAACTTTGTCTATGTAATTGTCTATAGATAATTAGCAAAATGGTATGAATACTTTATAGTAATACCTTTATATGTTTCAGGAAATTCACATACTTGCACATTCAGGTGTCAGACAAGGTAATCATATCTGGCCTCATTTATTAATCATTAATTAGAATATCTAACTAATTTATATCCATTATTTTTACGTTTAATGATAAACGAAGAAAAGTGGAATGACGATAAAATGTTATCAGTAATACTGATTATTTAATCATATTTTATTGCCGCATTTAGTAATTGAATACACATAATAAAAAGATATGGGGATAAAGGATCTCCTTGGCGTACTCCACGTGTTACTTGGAAGAAAGAGTAGAGGTGACCATTGTTTTCAACAGAGGCTGATATATTCGAGTATAAAGTTTTAAAACAGTTTTTAACAAAATGATTAAAACCAAAGAAATGCAAGTTTTTTTTCTATGAATGGCCACTCAATGGAATCGAATGCTTTTTCAAAGTCTAACTTCAGTAAGATACCCGATTGAATATATTTTCCCGTCTTTTCTATTTAATCACTAATTATCCTAGTGCATCCCCCTATGTAACGACCTTTGACAAAACCCGCTTGACTTTGACCTATGATATCCACTAAAGCTTGTTTAATTCTATTCGCAATACACGCCGATGCTATTTTATAGTCAACATTTAATAAGGTAATGGGTCTCCAATTTTTTAAAAATAACTTCGATTTCCCCTGTTTCGGAATACATTTAATTAAACCCCTACGCTGACTCATTGACATTTCCTGAAGGAATATTGTTCTGTAGATCAGAAGAAACAAAAAAATAATCGAGGCGACTTTTTTTTACCTTTTGGACCAAAGCATGTATATCTTCTATCATTTGGATTAAATTCCCGCCAAACATCGACTAGATCTAGATTTTGAATCATATTAAGGATTTCAATATTTGCTCTAGTATTATTGCGATTACGATAATTAACAGTATCTACTTGATATTCTAGTGCGACGTTCCAGTCCCCCGCAATAATTATGATATCATTTCCAATAGTTTCTAGTCTATTTTTTAAATTTGTGAAAAACGCTGGCGAGTCATCATTTGGACCGTATATTCCACCTAGGGTTAATTCAACATTTTGTTTAACCATATTCAATAATAAAACATTCCCAAATGGGTCCTTGTATTCAACTTCCACAGTGTATTCAAAAGAATTTTTAAAAAGAATTGCAATACCCCTAATATGTAATGAAAACGACGCAAACCTTATATCACCTCCCCATTCATTCCTCCACAGTGTTTCCGTATTTGTGTCGCAATGTTTATCAGTAAATATTGTAATATCGTATTTTGATCGACATCTATGGAAAATGTCCCTTCTTTTAACTAAATCACTAGCAAGACCTCGGCAATTCAAACTTTCAATTCGTATCCTACCCATTTTCAAATGGTGCACTGATCATGAGAATAATGTATATCCTCAGCAAGTGAGCCTTTGATTTCACTACTATAATGAATGACGCTTTTGAAACAAAACCTGAAAAAAACCCATTCCTCAATCCCTGTAGAAGCACTTCCCCCTCAAACATTCTCCCTATATCCCCGGAATAAAGAGCTCCGACAAAATATGTAGTTTAAGACCAAAGATTCAAAATACCGGTACATCGACTTTATATGTAATCAATTTGTTTTCCATTTATCAAATTTACATCAAATGTTCACCAATGCTGCACGAAACATACAATATTGTATTTATAAATGTAAAATTATTTTACTGGCAAATACTTATCACCACTAGCGATTGTACATACAAGATGTATGTACCCGCTTACCTTTACCCAAAAACATCTGATATAGTTTTATATAATCCACACATTACCTTGTGTTTTCACAACAGTCATTCATACCTCCTGGTATGACGCGAGGACGGTGCGCACGTGCTCAAGTCCGTGTCACGCATACCGACCGTCACACAATTTTAATAAAAAGCACTGTCAGCTTTTCACTTTTCACCGTTCGGTATTCACACCAATTTGTAATCATCAGATATAAAAAAAATTGTTTTTGTTTCAGGATAACGAATGAACAATCCTTTTGGTAGACCACTTTGAACTTTTTCCTCTCCATTAGAGACATTTCCCAGCGTTTCGTCAGTAACTGTGCCCGTATTCTATTAATTTCAGGGGTTGATCTCTAACTACGCTAAAGCCTGATCCAGGTTTAAGACTCATACCAGCTTCCATCACTTCATCTCTATCGATGAGGCTGCTAAAGCATACAATTATATTTCTGTTTCCCTCCTGGCCACCTTTCAACCTGTGGGCTGCCTGAAAATTCATCTGGTCATTAGTATCTTGAGGGACTTTTAAATGTTTCAATAAAAATGTTTTTACCTGTGCGAGTGTTTCTCTTGGCTTCTCTCTCTCGGGTCTCACGATACCTTTAAACACAAGATTCCATTTGCGACCCCATGTTTCTAATTTTAGTCTCTCACGAGCCTCATTAACCACCAACTTGTTAATGTCAGGTTCTATCCTGTTTAAAGTCTGGTTAGCATGAGTAGCAAAACTCTCCAGCTGATCGACGCGTTCGCCGAGTTCTTTAACTGTACCCTTAAAGTGTCCAACTGACGATTAAAACTGAAGTGCATATTTGCAAAGCAATCTGCAATGTCTTTATTTTTGTAGGAATCAACAAGAGCTTGCCATTCAGGTTTTCGAAGTCCATGATTTAAGGTTACTGGGTACGTACGTACCTGTACACGTATACAGATTCACAGGTGGGTTGGTATATACACTTTTCCAACACGTTCAAAATGACAATAAAACGAAAGTTTTTTTATGGCAAGTTACCTTGTTACATGAGCCAGTTGCTGGTGCCAACAGAAGTTGAATTTTGGCCGGAAAAGTAGAAATTGACGAATCGTTTATCGGCGCTCTCAAGCTCGTTCACTCACCTTTCCATCTCAAACCGGAAGTCCCCTAGAGAAGAATAATGGTCAAAATAAATTATGGTATAAAATAAAAGCTTCAGGTGGTAATTACAAAATATGCGAAAAGAACAAGCCAGATTTTATGAAAACCTTTTTCAAACGGAGAGATGAGACAAAGAAAAAGCTGAATATTTAACACAACATATAAAAACCAAAATTAATAAAGAAGAAATATACAATAAATCACTTGGCGAAGATGGAATATATTGCAAAATTCTATAAAAGATATTGGGACATTATTAAAATATAATTTATTAGAATAATCAAATATGTGCTTGAAAACAGTCTACTATCAAAATCACAAAGTAGGGGAATGCTAAAATTACTTAGATGAAAGGGAAGACAGTAAAAATTTGAGACCACTAACAATGTTAAACACAGACTATAAAATCATTGCAACAATAATAAGTAATAGAATTAAACCTGCTTTACCAAAAATTACTCATTGTGACCAAAAAGGATTTGTACCGAGTAGAAATATTATGGATGCAAACAGACAATTACAGGATATAATTGATTACTGTGATATGGAAGATGAGAATGGGGCAATAATTTTTATTGATCAGCAACAAGCTTTTGATAGAATAGAATGGATTTGGATTCTGTATTGCTTTAAAAACTTTAATTTTGGTGAAAATTACTGTAATTGGATGAAAATATTAATGCATAATGCAATAACATGTATTGAAACAAATGGTTTTACTTCTAAATGTCCCAAGTTTACGAGATCTGCTAGACAAGGGTGCCCGATGGCCCCAATTATGTATATTCTGCAGGCAGAACCTCTAGCATGTACAATTCGGTGCAAATTCATATATTAAAGGAATTATTTTACCCAATGCAGCTGGTGCAAAAGTAAAACTTAATGCTTTTGCCGACGATTTATAACATTTACACAGAACAGTAGAATCAATCAAACAATCATTGAAATTTTAAAGATCTATGAAAAAGTCTCTGGTTCAAAAATAAACTATGAACAAAGAAAAGGTATTTATTTAGGAAAATGGAAAAATGAAAAACAGAATTTGACTTGAAATTGAGGCTAGAGGTATTCCAGAAAAGTACAAATCAGAAATAAACCTTTTAATATGACATTTCATATTGGATGGCAAAATAAATCTAGTAAACAGAAAAAATATGTTATAACAATAAACAAAATGGAGGTATACATATGGTTGATTTATAGATATTCATCTTAAGTAAATATATAAAAACTTTTTACAGACTGATACACTCCAACCTAGAAAGTTGGAATGCCTTTGGTATGTTTTTTCTTTGGTATGAACACTAATATGAAATATTTCATCTGTCCATGCTCTTACCTTGATAGTTTCAACTTGAATAGTATGCCTTAAGTTAACAAATAAGGTCTTCAAGCCTGGTCAACATTCTAAGGAAGACCTCCAGTGAATAGCAGAAAAGAATTTATAAATCAACATTTATTTGGAAATGTGATATTTTAGGTCAAGGGGAAGTCACTCTCTTACAGCTCCTTTTTGAATAGTGACATATAAACTATAAAAGATATCTGGAATGAAAGAGATCAACTTTTTATTGATAGTACATCCCTTCTTAAGAAATTGAAAACAAAAACCAATTGGATAGCTGAGTTTTCAAATGTCAAATTATCTATTTCACAGAGACTTGTACAAATATTAAAGGATAATATATGTAACAACTTGCTTTTAGTCATTAAAAATAACACCAAGAATAGAACAGAACTAGTATCGTACAATTTACGTAAAGAAAAAATTGATACCAAAGATTCTGATGCCAGACTGTAAACCCTTAGCAGAAATCAAATGGGAAGAATATTTTCAAAACAAAGGAGTTGAAGTAAAAGACTGGGGGCAAATTTGGGAAAAATAAAACATTATAGCAATATGCCAAAAGCTGAAAAAAATTTAGAAAGGAACTTCTTACATAGAATAATTTATACAGAAGCAAAATTGCAAGTCATTAATAGATCTGATGGGAAATGTCATTTCTGTAGGAATATTGAATCCTTTGTACGCTTGTTTACCACTGCAATTATGTACAGCAGTTCTTTTTGAAAATTGAATACAGAATGTCAGACAACTCTCCATGGAAAAATGAACTTCTTGATGTCATTAGGACTTAAGATAATTTTTTCTTGGTAATTTTGAAGATAAACACAAGCACATTATTATAACAATAACTTCTTGTATGAAATACACAACATGGAAGATAGGAAACAACACAAAAACATAAATACAGAGTCAGCATACTTGATACTGTAAAAAATATACAAAATCCATTTCTCTGAACGATAAAGATAGTTTCATGTCACTACTTACTTCCTTTTTAAATTTTCAACTTAGTAGGAAGAGATCTGTTTACATACATTTTTCTTGATATCTGTGTCAGCTGTTATTTTGCTAACTACTGTTTTATGCATTAATTGTAATATCACTGATTTTATTTTCAGTTTTCAAATCAGTCAAAAGAACAAATGAATAAATGAATGAATTAATGATGAATGAAGGAATGAAAGAAAATGAATGAATGGATGGATACTATTGATGGGGAAACATCTCAATCTCTTACAGCCATGAAATATGTTGGTAAATGCAGAACTGTAATATTTATATAAAGGAAAGTTAAATATTCTACCATGAAAAAAAAAGTTGATAATGCAAGTATTTATTTAATTGATATGTTAACAATACTAAAAAAACGTCTCTTGTTTTGACAGTGTCCGGTTTGGTAGGGCTCCCCTCCAACCACTGGACATTGACACAGCGGAGTGTGTGTTTTTGTAAATTTTATGTTTATATCAGACTTGGAGATTGACAGTTTTATTATGGTCCCAAGGGAGATAACTCTAATTAGGAATATAAAGGAGTGTGTAAGAGGATGAATGTAAACATATGTCGAGTGAACATATGTTGAGATTTTGCATGGAGACAACATATCTTATCGTATACCCTGCTAGTGAACAGATGAGAGCTGCAACAGTCATAATCAAAGTTTATACATAATTCGCTCAAAGTTGGTTGATTCATTTGCAGTTTTGATGTCGCTTCTTTCTCGGCCTGTTATTTACCTGACTACAACGGCCTATCGTATGCATGGTTTTGGAATCAGTAAATTAACAACGTATTGTGTACATGTTCTTGTAAACATCTTTGTGTTAATACGGAAGTGAAACTGGCTTTACAGTGTTATCACACTGAAGTATACTACCGCAATACACATCGGGACACATCACCAGGTTACATTACATTGACAAGGGTCAAACAGGCAAACTCTTTACACAACTACAATGCTGAACGTTAACACGATTCAACAGGAAAACAATAATATTAATTCAAAGACCAAAATATTCCCATGGACGTATGGACGAACGCTCATTGGAAAGTGAAACAAAAAGTAACATAGTCATTAGGAAGAAGAAAAATCTTTGGAAAAGAGAGAAAATATAACGTTTAGTCGGATGACTACAACATTCCTACGCCTTATGCGACATTTTACATGAATAGGCAAAACCTCGTGTAATATATTAGGGATGCAATTGATTTTGTAAACATCGATCTTTAAAATATTTCAGATGCGGTTCCAAATGAATAGCTTGTTGGACGTTTAGTAAGTGTTCTTCATAACGAATCGGTACGGAAATTATATATATGAAATTGCATTTTCCACCTGCACCTGGATACGCTCATTTTCTTTTACATTCTGTTGCTAAAACTACAAACCTTATGTCAGGATGGGTTAGTGCGCTGATATCTAGCGTTTGACAATTATTTCTTTTAAAAAATATTTAATTTTCTTCAACTGTCTCATTTCAAACTTAGATCCGTACCATCATTGACTAGTTTTAGAAGGACGAAATAGTTACTTGACGCAGTATGTGTAATTATTTATTATTGAATCTAGTTCTAAAGTTGTAAAGAAATTGCTGTTCACTTGCGAGTCTTTTGAACAATCGGCATATAGAAAAGTATTTGATCTGAAATTTAACGACAATCTAAGTAAACTAAAAGTAAATGCCATGTTATTGAAAGAAAACAAAGAATTATGATACATCAGAATTTTTCATGCTTTCATACAAAAAATTTAAATCTATTTTTTTGTTACTAATATATTTAGAATAATCAAATCATTGATAGTTTTAGCAATAATGTGAACAATTAGCTAAAGAGTACTTTCACTGACCAACTTTTTCGGCTGTACTATATACCTAAATACACTAAGGTTGAAAAGTGTGTGACGATATGGTAATAGTAAATATTGTACAAAGACAGGCACGTAAATTGGACGCTTTCATACACGTTTAGGTCAGGTACAGAAGAGCCAAACGTTGAAGTAAACTGCATCGTACAGCTGTTTCGTTCTTCTACGAAAGTAAATCATAACAAAATCAGCGAACAATTCTAGACCCACAACTGTAATTATGATATACGATTGAACAGGACATTGGCATACTTATTTTTGTTACAGAAATGTGTTCAGTTTTGAGAATTTTACAGGGTAAAAATCGATATTTTACGCCATTGGTACCAGCCCACCACCTGTATGTATTGTTCCTACAGATGTGCATATCTTGACTAAAGAAGACAACAGTGAAGCTACAAAATCCTCCAATCGACAGTTGCACATATTATGCAACAGGTGGAAGCGTAGAGAGACACGCCTATTTTCCTTGATATACATATATTGCGCACATGTGAACAGTTAGGTTGCTGATTGACGTTTCAAGTCACAAGGACCTTCCATCGACACTCAGTGAACATGAACGATTCATCATTTTTTTTTTACTTTCAGGTTTAAAAATAGTACTTAGAACTGCGTTCATGTAATTAATCCAATGTAGCAGAATGTTACAAACACAGAATAGCTATGCACGCTTGGAAGAAAACTAGTTTTATCACTGTTGACTTAGGTGTGGCACATTTCGGTAATATTGTATTAGTGAAGAAAATTAGTTAACATCCCAGAAAAGGAATCATAGTTTTAAAAAAATATTGAATTTTTAATTGTTTTAAAGGGGTCTCCTGCTGAACGTTTTCTTTTCAAAGACGAAAATCACCAAAGTCATAATTAAAAATCAAAAACGTTTAAATACGTGCAAACTATTAACAAATGAATCTATTTACAAAGAGAACTCTGAAGATGACACCGGTCTTACCAAGCCCTTTGGCAACTACTTGTCCTAAGTGTTCAGTTTTCTCCCTTTATTTCACTCGTCGTATTCCCATCTATGTTTTTTGTTTTAATTTTACAGTTGTATCCCAGCTAGAGGGTTGAAAATCTAACACTTAATTATAAGCACAAAAAATTGAACAGTTGTGAAACATCACTCAAAACAATGGGACATCTGAGAAAAAAAAGAATAATTAGGCACATCGAAATTTGATATTGCAAATGCTTTAGGATCTGCACTTTCCAAAGATTCATCTGCAAATTATCATTAAAAAAAATTCAAAACTTTAAGATTACTCGAGAAAAAACTAAGTTAAAATTCTCTTCCGAAAACAACACTTCGAGCAGATATGAAAACCGTTTATTTAGGTCAAACTTGGTTATTACAATTAGAATAAGATGAGGTATTGATATTGTGAATATATCGACCCAGGCTGACACTAGGGACCGATGGACGTGAACAAATGGGGCAAGCTTGATAACATGTTCGAAGCAAAATCTAAAGATCTAGATATGGTAGAAAAAATAGTTTCTTTGGATAGAAGGATCTACTGGTACTATAATAAAAATGATTAATTGAATGACATCGGGATTTCACTATCCCCCTTCGATAGAATTAATTATATTTATTCACCAAAACTATATTTTTGAGCATCATTTCTTTTTATTCAAAGCTTGTAGGAGTCTTTAACATGGGATAGTAGTTGATTTTATGCGTGTATTAAATTGGCATTACATGTACAGTGTAGTGAAAGTCATATAGATAGTTCTATGGAATATGTTACAAGTACGGCAATGGCATTTGTAGAACCTTTAATGTTCGCTGTTTTCTTCTTTACAAATGTGGTCCATGTCACCTTGATATTGGCTCAAGGTCAGTTATTTGAGCACACTTGTTAGCCCTTCATCCAAGCATGATACCGCCCAAATATCAGCATCCTAAATCTTATGATTGATTTTTTTAAAAAGATTTTAATACATTTCAACCTATGACCTTGAGAATGTGTCAAGGTTAATCATTGGAGCATGGCTTATATGAAATGAACTATCACTCCTTCATTCAAGCATACCAAACGCTTATTTCAAGAACTCTGGAATCTCTGATCCTCTGTGACCTTGAGATTAAGTCAAGGTCAAGCATTTTAACAAACCTGACAACCGTGTATCTAAGCATCTTAAAGCTGGCAAAGTATCAGTTCTTTAAGCATTTTGGTTGTTGAGAATAATTAATTATATTAATTTATTCCGGACGGACAATGGACGGCTTACAAAGGCAAAAACACACATGTCACACGACAAAACTAGATCATTGCAATGCACAGATTATTTGAAAGGTTGTTTGAAGTATTTTCACTTGATGCAAAGTCATTATAGAAAAGATAAAAAAGGTTCATCTATATGAATAATTGTCACACTTAAAATGATACTTTTCCTGTCCTGACCTGGAATAACAACTGTTACACTCATACATATCTTATGTCTGCATTTATTACAACGGATATTGGACATTGCATCAAATTTTCGTGTCGACACAACAGGTGGATATAATGAACTGTAACAATTCATATTTTCTTAAATTTTTATCAACAAGTAAATGACAAAATAGGCACCGGGCAGCATTGTTATCATTGCGAAGATCTTGATAAGTATATCAAAGATTTGATGATTAAGACTACAGTTAAGATTGTCTTTACTTTGAAGGAGTATACATCAAAATCAAATAGAGAAGAAGTTGTGTATGAAGTAGTTGGGGAAACCTTTTCTACAATATATTGTAAGTCAAATAATATAAGATACATTGAAGCACACATCGGAGGTAAATAATTAGTATCGCTTTGTTTTGTTTTTTCACATCAGCTAATTTGACACGACATCATGATCTGAGATTTTTGCACATATCAGCTGATTTGGTCTTGATTGGTTATTTCTTGAAATAATGATCCATTCAAAACTATATTTCCACATCTTCGTAAAAGTGTTTTCAATTATAGAAAGTTTTTCGTAGATTGGTAACTTGTTTGTTTATTTTGCTACGTTATTTATGTTACTTGTTGTCAAAACTGTTCATTTTTTACGACAATTATGCGGTGCGGATAGCATGATCATTTCCTTTTATTTTGTAATCTGTACATTTTATGAAGTTTACCTTTCTTGAAATTTTTATTGATATCATACCTTTGAATACACATCTTTCAAGATGAATTATTATTCTTTTGAATATGATAGCGGTATTCTTGATATAATTATCCAATGATCCCATCTTTCCAGACGAATTGTTATTTTGCCTCTGCATCGTTTCAGCCTTCGCATTTGAATAAATTAGATATTTTAATCATAGTATGTTTTCTATACCAGATCAATATTTTCAAATGGAGTTGCTGGAAGTAGAACTTGAAATCAAATAGCAAACGTCGCTGTCTTCCGAACTAAGGATATATGATAATCCTTAGTTCGACATTTCTCAGACTGAATAGCTAAAAAGGTACTTTTGGTATGGTATTTTGAACAGTTAGATTTTTATCCAACCGTCAGATGGTAGTTGTTCAAATCCCCCACGCCTGTGGTCCTTTTGTCGCCAATCTTTAAAAATCATCATTGTCACGACATTTTCTGGAAAAATGCTGGGTAGACATCGCTAAATTATTATGCGAGGATTTTCCTTAGTCCCTAGTAGAGCATGTTGATTTTGTAACGAAAGAAAAAGAAAAATGGGTGACATATTGCCATCCTCGATTAGTCAACAAAAGTTCGTTATCGCTATTTCTTTTGATGAACATTTCCAAAATACATTTAAAGGTTCCATTGTCACCATATTAGTGTTCTTCTTCTAATTTTGAACTGATCAGAAAAAGTGGACTGACAGACTACCATCTCTGATTTAGCTGATGGAAGTTTATCCCTTTTCTTTAGTAGGACTTCATGGATCTTCCTGATATGCCCATAAAGCTTCTTATTGATTCATAACCTGTGAACTGATTTCGAAAATGATTAGGAAAAAACAATAAAAGTCTCTTTCACCAAGATTTTGTAAAAATGACACTGGAATAATAAAAACAAGAATGTGAAAATGCCGCAATTGCGCTTGACTTCACAAAATTACAAATCAACCGGATATGACATTTTAAGTCAAAACGAAGGGGTTACCGTGTTTATTTATTTTCAAACTTTTTAAACAATCTGGATCTAAAATCTAGGAAAGAGATCTACTGACAGCTTTTAAGTTTTTTCGATCTGTGATTGTGGATATAGTTTAATTATAGAATCATTAATAAGAAAATGATCATGAAATTGTTAAAGTTACAGTTAATATATAAAAGTCTTAAATTATTCCCGATACAGTAAGGAATATGATTATTGTTTTTTTTTCCCCAATTTTTTGGATTTCCATTATACAGGTGGTTATACTTTTTATGGAGTTCCATTATACAATTGTAATACTTTCCTTCTAGTCGAATTGTATCTTTTTCATTCTCGTAATTGCATATTCTAAGAATCGGCCTACTTTCTCATTTGGGTACATTATTTCATGCCTTTGGCAGATTTGGTTATAACACATTTATCCCAACGACAGGACTTTAAATCATTCTCCATTCATTCTATATTGAATCATATCCATGTGGAATTGTTAAATGAATAGAAAAATTGTAACACATTACCTAATATGAATTGGAGGATAAACATGTATGCATACTGAGCACCATTTCTTTTCATAGTGTCATAGAGATTTCAATAGCGGGAAATTCAAGTTCAAACAGAGACATCGTTAGCAATATGGATAGCGCCTCATCGAAAACAAAAAATACATCGCAGCATAACAAAGGAAGGATTGTATTGTCTCCTCCTGATGGTGGCTGGGGCTGGATAATCGTCATATGTTGTTTTTTGGCCCGTGGGATATCATGTGAGTACTTAATTTAGTTTCTGTTTAATTTCGGATGTAAACAATAAACGTCATGGATGTTGTAGAACGAAACAGGCAATCTAATAGGTTTATCAACTTAAAATCAAGATATTTGTGATACAAGACCATATTACAAATTAATTACAAATTATATAAAAACAAAGAAGCATAGTCATACAAACATAACTTACGATAATTGACAACAGAAGATACGGGTGAAAAATATTACAGTTATAGTGCAAAGCATCACAGATAAGAAGTTTAAAATGAAACAAATTTTAATGATGAACACCGTCATGGTATGACACAGTGTTACTAAATATGAAAGAGTAAAACACTATTGAGAAAGTGAAATGTACATACATGCTTATATAGCAAATTGTATAAAATGGCAGGATATACAATGAATAATGAATATGTCTACATTTTCACTTATAACTGTTGTACAGGTAATCATGTATTTGTGATTCATGTGATGACATATACTTGCCGTGATATATTGTAATATAACGGGTAAATCACCAGGTACAACTTGTAAACATTTAACCATACATTGTAAACTTGAATTTGTTTATATAAATCTGATGGCTGATCTAGTTTAAACAGATGCATTATACTGAGATCCAATGTTTGAGAAGATGTAAAATTCCGAACCATTCCCGGTCGATTCAGTATTTAATTATTATGTTATGTGTTTTAGCTGGTTTACAATCGTCCTCTGGGGTTTTCTACCTGGAATTTGAAGAGAAGTATCATCAATCAACTGCTCTTACCCTTTGGATGTGTACTCTTCCAGGTGTACTGCGAACTATATTAGGTACAGAACAAGTTTATCATCATTCTATTTCGAATTAATTCATTATATTTCTACAAAACTGTTCTTTGTGGAGACAAAATTCTTGTTCAGCCTTTCAAGCACGTTATATGTAGTATGCCATATTGATATATTTTTGTTTGATTTCACGTAATCACCAAACTAAATTAAATGCTTTCCTTTTGGTTATGTCACATAGGCCGTGTATGTTAATAGCTGGGATTGTCTTAATAGCATATAAGTAAAATGCGTCTGTGAATTATTTCTGTTTTCTCAGCTATGCACCGATACGACATTAAAACCCATTTTAAGACTGTGAATATATTGATATATTACATAATTCAGTGTTGTAAGCAATGCAACTGATCTACTGAAAATATTAAAAAAATATTGTTATGTTGATTTTTAGGTCCGATGAGCGCTTTTCTTATCAACAGATTCTCATGTCGATCTGTTTCAATAGCTGGAGGTTTAGTTTTAGGATTGAGCCTCGCTTTGACTGCTTTCGTCGATGATCTGATATTTACCATCTTCAGTTTTTCATTACTCGGAGGTAAGCACACTTCTTCAAAATTAGTTAAAATTTTAAATTCTTAAAAAGTTTAGCTCTGATTGCTAAGTAAAACCAGTAAATTCTGACCTTCGCTCATAATAACCGACGTGTTTTTCTCAACAATACAACAGAAGAATACACAAACAACGGACAATTGTATTTGTTTTAAGATTAAATTCAGTAGGTATAACTTAACATGGTGTTTTCTGCACTAAGAAATCTATCCTCTAAAGAACAACTGACAGTTTAGTTTGTATTATAAAAACTTAACAATTATTAAATAATCAATATTACTGATAACATGTTATCGTCATTCCACTTTTCTTCGTTTATCATTAAACATAACAATAATGGATATGAATAAGTAAGATATTCTAATTGATGATTAACAAATGAGGCCAGAAATGATAACCTTGTCTGACACCTGAATGTGCAAGTATGTGAATTTCCTGACACACATAAAGGTATTATTATAAAGTATTCATACCATTTTGCTAATTATCTAAAGACAATTACATAGACAAAGTTACACTTATGTCAGACATTCTGTATTAAATTCAAATTACTGCAAATCTCCCATCAAGTTAACTAATAATCATGTCAGACGTGTGCATAGGTCGTGGTTGAAAAAACAAGTTGAAAGCTTTATCTCAAGGAGTTCGAGCTCAAGTAAGATATGTATATTTACCCCAGTATAACTGGCTGTACCAGCTGCCGACTGCTGAGATCGTTAGCATAACAGAAGAAAGCATAGTACGTGGAAAGTGCTACAAGCGGTACCTCAAGCAAAGGCCATTACAGTCTGAACTGTATGAACCTTCTGGTATGAGCACTCCAGATGACCTGGCGAATGATGCAGATGATGCTTACACTGATTTCATGTCATCCAACCAACTACCACTAATCTCTGTTGAGAAACTATTTTATGGTAGCAATTCACATAAAAGATGCATCATATGTGGAAAAGAGGGCCCGGGGCTATGCACTATACCCCAGCATGCCATGACAAACAGTATATGTCTCACGCATTTCATAGTGTCTTTAAAGCCTTGAGTCAGACCATTGTGCCCCATTTCCTTGGTCCAAGACACATTATCCGCGAGAACGTTAAGTGCCACAACACTGCCTTAACAAGATGTTTCTACGGGGACAAAGTAACTGTAATCCTTGATGGTACTTATATTTATGTCCAAAAAGTGCCGATCACCCCCTTCAAAGATCATCATACTGTTGGCAAAAGAAGCGCAACTATGCTAATTTCATGAGCATTGCCTTTACAAATAGTCATGTACTAGACACTATTGGGCCTTTTTATGGCAATGAAAATGATGCAGATGTCTTGACAACATTCTTGGAACAGTTGAGAATCTGACCTTGTGGCTCAGTGAAGATGACAATGTGATTGTTGATCGGGGGTTTAGGGATGTGTTGGAGCTGCGGCGCAACAAGGCCAACTGGGTGAAACTTGATGCCTGTTTCCAGTACTGGATATGGAATATTTAGAAACAGTAACCTTCGGATCATATCGGTTGAAAGTAGCACCCAGGTATATTGCTGAGCATCTGACTCCTGCTGGAGACTTTGAAGTTTTGATCTATCAGCATGATGAATTCCATTCAAGGCATAAATCACAGTCAAAATACAATGTTTGGAATGCGTTTGACAGAAATGATCAAGATTACCATGTCAAAGATTACTACTGTGTCTGTCCAGCGGGCAAGCGAGCCATTGGAATGTGTGCACATGTTGCGAGAATTTTGTATTTCTTGGGCCATGTTCAGCATCAAGATCAAACTAACCCAGTCCATGCAACATTCAAGTTCAAACAAACAATCACTTGAGCAGTTATGCTATACTGAAACGCAATGTAATGTGCTGCAAGCCGCAACTGTTTTATATCTTATTAGCTTCTCAAAATGCCAAAAAGTTATGGATCGGAACTGACATAGGCGAAACCCGTTACTATTACTCTACATAATCGGTCTTCATCAAAAGATTTGTATGAATCTGTTAACTAAATCTTCAAATTGTGAAACAATGGTGCTGGATTCATTATCGACATTTTTTTTATTTCCATGTAAAAAGTTGTATAATTCAGTATGTATGTCTCCAGGAATCTGTCAAACCAAATTCTTTTCTTTTAACTGGATTTTGTGGCTTTCTATCGCTGAATTGAATTCCAGTCTCCGCCAATAATATTTTTGTTCATATATAAGCCCAGCATACTCAATACATGATCCTGACCTGGGTTGTCCATGTGCGCATGTTTATATCGCGCCTGAGTGGAGAGAGAGCACTGTATGCAGTTCAATCACCTTTTACTATGCATTTTAAGATTATTCGTAGGCGCACGCGCAGCAACATCCCACACAAACCACTTTATCCCTTAACATTTTGTACTAGGCAAAGGTCGGGCGGACCTCTCTTAAGAAACCTGGTAAGATAGATGTGGCAGAGAGTGTGTTTGTGTGTTACTTTCTCTTTGTTGTTTCACTGTCCTTTATCAGACCTAAACGAGTACAACCCTTCAAAAGGTACAAAGGATACAGACACAAGTTGAAAATACATACACATTCAATATCCGCATATATCTAATAAAATGCGATTACTTTTTATTTTATCCAACTCCATTTACTTTTACACTAACAGATACATTACTGACTGTGTTTGTACTGACAGTCTATGAGCCATTGTTACACCAATGCCGCTAAGACTAGCCCGATTTTTCACTGTCCAACTGACTACAAGACTTAGTAACGACCTCTAGGAGCATGATTTACAGTGTTTCCCTGTTGTGTTCTATTCCGCAAATGGCAAACCCAAGTATTTTAATTCTGATCAGCATCGATTTATGTGGTATACCGAATCTGATGTGATTGCGGATTTAAAATGATAAGATATTTTACGAATATTTTTGTTTAAAACGCTACTCTTCATTTGATAACACCTGGTCATATTGTTATCATATTGAGCCTGAAACATATTAGAGGCGGGCAATCATTTCTTTGATTCAAAAAGTTGTTTAATACCCTTAGGACATGGGTACGGTGCCCCGAGTGGGGAATTCGACTGACAGTTTGAATAAAACGCTACTCTTTTCTAATACCTGAGCGGATTTCAAACACATTCAATCGGAATAATAATTTCGTCGATTCAGAAAGTTTAGACTCAAATTTTGGTTTAAAACGGCATTCTTCTCTACCGTCTGATCATATTTTTGTCGCAACTGAAACATCATTAAGGGTTGGGCATCATTTTTTAATTACAGCAATTGGATTGTAGACTAGATAACGAGGTCCCGAATTGAGAGGAATTTTGCTGCAATCATCATTTATATGTTTGATCACTATGTATATTCTGAATAATTAACCGTGAAAATTTTAATAGTTAATATTAAAAGCAAGCTGTTGTTTGTCTCATTTGTTGAATATGAAGCAATGTATCTCGATTAGATTAATAACTGTATAGATAACACACAATCAAACAAAATATCAATAATGCCGAATGATTTCGAAATAATCTGTTTTCGACATCGAGTCAGCAAATAGAATAGATTTGCTTTTCAGATAAAAAATCGTTCGCTCATAAAAAACAGATAAATTTCCATTGAACGAGATCCCTTCCCACTATGAGCTATACTCGGTGGTAACACTTGAAGCTATGATACATACATCGGTAAAATATTTTAATATTCCTTATAGACACTACGAGAGAGAAGTATTATCGATGGGATTTAGTATATTATCTTTCTATTTGACAACGGCTACAAACGAACTCCCCTCCTCCATACATAACAAAACGTCACAGCACACAGCACATACAACACTAACAACATGTGTCGAACAAGACTTATGCTATGCTCGCGAAATGCTTTAATTATTCACAATAAAATACTTGGTCATGGTAATTTTGAAGACTGCATTGAAATTTAACTCTACCACCTCTGACTTATAATTTTACGCACAAATTATTATTTAGAACGTAGCGTGCAATTTTCTGCAAACATCCTTTCAGGGACACGTCAGTGAAGCTACTTCGTACAACTGTTTCATCATTAAATGACTTGTCAATGATTCCATAAATATTCAATATCAGAATTCTACAAATTCTTCGGAGCAAATTTGTTTTTATGTCTCTGAGCCATGCCACATCGGATAGATATATTGACATATGTGACACTTTAAAATTTATCATAGTTCTTTCTCAAATCATTTCATCATTAGTGTTTTTCGGTGTTTACTGCAACACATAAAGAGTTCATGTAAAATCGTGTTAGCAATTTACAACATTTCTTCGTGTTAAAGTTGAATTAACTTATTTTACATGATAATGGTTCCTTTATGACTGGTTCTGCCAGATTTAATTTTACGATGTATTGGAAGGTGCTTTGGAGCATGGAGACCATTCACCACTGTAAGGTTTTACTCAAGTACAATTTATTATCGGTATATTGATTCCAATGTGTAACCATGGACGCGGCAACCTTATCATTATCTTTTTAATAACCAAAATATCAATGTAGAAGTGTTTAATATTGCAAGCTTCTACATGTGTGGAACATCCACATACAGTACATAGTTTGTCTACTCAAAAGTAAAACAATTCTGAATTGAAATTGTAAAAAGTAATTTTGTATATATGTAGCACTTTAATTTAACCTTTGTATTGGAAGTGCTTTGGAGCATATCACATAAATAGCTAAAAAGATCTGATGTCGAACACACGATGGAAGATTCCCAGCGTATATTGATTCCTTGTGACGCCACAGATGTGGGCTACCATATCATTATCTTTTGAATAATCAAAATATCATGTTTACATGTGTGTTGGACATCCACATATGAAGTATTTTATAGCTCAATGTAGCTAAGCTCAGGATACATGTTAAATACAATCTCTGTCACTCAAATGTAAGCATGCGTCTTTGGCTCAGTTGGTAGATCCTATTGATTATCACACTTGAAACCCGGGTTCAACTCCGCTTGACAGGAATATGTTTCCTCTGTTCTGTCACGATTATACCAATAGCGCATACAACGTTAAGAGTAGAAAACTGTGTTTTGTTAGCTTGTCGTTGATCTTTAAGATATTTAACATTATAATAGTTCCTACATGGTACAATAACGTTCGCCACTTCAGTAATAATATAACATATCCAGGGATAAAGTAGGCGGTCGTGATAAGTATATTTTGCATAGTCGTTCTGATCGACGAGTCGGGTGCGTTGTCAACTGAACTGAGGTAAGCTATTATCACATTTGGTAATACGGTAATTAAGCATCAGTTACTGGCTATGTATTGAAGCTTATTCATTAGCGTCAAATGTGTATTTTTTCTGGTACTATGTATGTGCAACTGTGTTGTGAACTAAACTGAACATGTCTTATTTCAATTTCGAGATATATCATCATCGTTACAAAACCTCCAATGTTAAAAAGGTTTTAAGATGTCATTGAGATACTACGACACTCTCCACATATATCTTTTTGTTTTCCAACATACTCTATATTTTCTATATGTATCACGTAGATGACTTCATTTTTATATTAATAATGAATTTGTGCTTGAAATGTAAATTCTTCACGTTTCGTTGTAATATAACAGAATTCGAGGAATATTTTTTGTACACTGGATCATATTCAAGCTGACGGGCTTTGTTCCAGAGTAACTAAAATCTATTTTGATAATCAATGAGTGATGATACATTTCCTGCATAGAAAGATTCACCGCAGATGTGATATTTTCACCGGAGACGGAACCGTGCTCCAACAATAAAATTGTGTTATCTGATTAATTGGATCAAGGTACTTCATACATGAGTTACAAACTAATGTATAACGGTATCCTAACATATTGATCGAGAAAGGTTGATCACTTTAACCAAAATAGCACATCACGTTCCTCTCGATGGTTTGTGATTTGTGTTGTAAAATCATTTAGGCTTTCGATGTTGTTTAGCTCGACAAATAACACTCGGCACTGAAATGTTGACCAGTTCGTCATGCCATATTTGATATTCGTAATTCGAAGGTTCCATAGCTTGATATGCGACATACCAACATGTCAACATAATCATGATCTTAACTTGAAATCCATGAAACTTTGGCAAAACGTGAACAAAAGAACGATTTACACGAAGACTCTTGAAAAATTACAAGGAGAATAAGACCAGGTGTTCCGAAAGAGTAAGCGCCTTCTACTTTATCGAAAGCCATTCTTTCTGGTAGAAATATAGAAGTCATAAGAGTCCAACATTATCGCTAAGGAAAATCTCCTGAATACTTTCAGCGACAAAAAGGAATCGCATTTAAGATCTTGCCCAAACTCTCTACCTCCATCTTTCTGTGACACACTGTTCATACCGCTTAGAATCATCTTCCTCCAAAGATATTTCTGGCCAAATTTAGTCAAAAGTCGTTGTGTCGTTCATCACTTGTATTTCCGGAATTAGAACTTATATTCACAAACAAAATGATACCAAAGTCACATCATTGCAATGCTTTTAAATAATGCTGAGCAATTTGTGTTATCTCCCTTTACATAGCATATACAGTCAATCAATTTATTTATTTTTACAAGTCTATTTCAAAATAATTCTTGATAGTTGAGTCAATGCTGTAAGTAAACATGTATTCTGAAACACATGAAAAGTGTCAAGAAGCTTTATTTGAAGTCGCATATGGTAAACAATAAATATCAGCATTGTAGTACTATAATTGTGACAAACATAAGTATAAAACATTGCATTATATACATAACAATGGTGTTCATTACTTAATATTAAAGTTCCATACGATCACTGACAAGAACATATTGCAGCTCCAATTAACAAACATCCAACGACCGGACATCACTTCATATAAATATAATTAATTTTCCGTTGTTTGCAAGCAAAAAGCACTAGCAGTAAACAAATAAAATATAAACATGTGGGGTAAATAATTACAATTTAGTCAGTATTAAACTTCAACCGTGTAACAAGTTTTATTTGTAAACATATGAAGGATTGATTTTCCCTGATTGTTAAATCAGTTTACACTCCAAACAACGATGTAATCTTGAAAAGAAAAATAACATCGTGAGAAAGCAATAGTGTGCTTGAATCAGTGAAATTCAAATGAAATAATTATTTTCGTCGAATTAGTTCATAGGCCTGAAGCTTTCTAATCTGCATGATGTATCACCTCGGTTTGGGAACGTATCGCCTTCTGATATTTTTGAATTGTCGCTCACAAATTTAGGCCGGCTCTTAGTTTTGTTCCAATGCACTATATTTGCCGTTGCAAAGATGAGAGCTCCGCCGGTCGTACAAAGTCCTCCAAAATAAAACCCGCCACTGACAGTATCATTGATATCTGTGATGTAACCTGTAGTTGAATTTGAAATAAACGTATAAGGGCTGACATTTAGGAAATAATAGTGCGTGAGAGCGTGACATAAACAGATATATTGAAAGTGAATAAATGACACAGACAATGTGTTTAATATAAAAGCTGGGTAAGATATCTAAAACATTACATGCTGTATTTTCTAAACTTTTGTAATTAACAGCGTATCAAACCTATCTTATTGGACCAAAAAAGATAACTATACAAGACTTGTTTAATATACCTGCAATTATGGGACCAACACATGATCCAACTCCTTGGAAAAACAGCAATATCCCTAAAGCATTGACCATATTCTCCGAGCCAATGATATCGACAAGAATGACATGTTTTTGTGAAAGAACGCTTCCCATCAAAACTCCGTGTGTTGAACATAGTACAAACATTTCAGTCAATGTTGAAATAGTAACAGGAAGAATACATAATATCATTCCAACAGACAGAAGTATTACATTATACACAAAGATTTTATATTGTGCCAGAAATCGCATATCGAAAAACGCCCCTGAAAATATACGACCTATTCCGATAGAAAGAGTTGTTGCAGAAACAACATAGATAGAGTTCCGATCCGTAATGCCCATCTCTCTTCCAAACAACGGAATAAATGCAAATATCGACTGAGTTGAAACAGAGAAAAGGGCAATCGCAATGCAATACGACAAAAATCTATAATCCGCCATTAACGTTTTAATGTTTGAATGACTACAGCATCTCCTGCAAGAATATGTTTTGTTACAGCATTCTTTATCGACCTGGCCACTTTCGATTGAGTGTTTTGGATTTGCTGTTTGCTGACTCTTCCTAAAATAAAAGAAAATACAAATATAGACAAAATATCTAATGCTTAATAGACTACAGCTAAGAGTAATTAAGCATAGAGAACATATACTGGAAATTATCATAAAGTAAAAGTTTTGGTACTAGAAGGCCTTTTATTCTATTGTTATCATCATAATAGGGTTGTACACGCCTAAGGCGTATTACAGCTTATAACACAATAAGACACTTTTTCATTATACAAAGTTATACAATGAGATGTACAAATACGCACTGGAGATAATGCTTTATCCAAAGTTTCATTAGTCTCATTAATCTGCTCATGAAGTACGTTATTGCAGTATCATTCTTATGGTGATAGACTGTTCACAATGGCCGTTTACAGTCCTGTACACAGACTGACATATCAGGTGCTATTCTAGAGGATAGTAAATTAGATTTTGGAAACCATTATACGTGCAATACTAAAATACTTTCATACTTAGGGCGTCGGTGTTGAGGTACCTTTTGCTGTTGATGTCGATAAGAAGAGGTCTGAAAAGGGATCCACATACAATGATATGTAACACTACTCCTGATTGTATTAGAAAGGCTCCGAGGAATCCGTAATACTCGAACAGAAAATTGATTGCAGCAGGAACAATGAAGGCCCAAACTGCCCACCCCGCTAGAGCATTGGCCAATCCACGTCTTTTGCTAAAGTACTGATTGACAATAATAACGGCCGAAGAATGGACGAGGCACATACCCATACCTGTAAAAGAAAACACAACATTGAATTATTTATTTTAACAAAACAAATACACTGTAAATGCATCGCTGTGCATCATCTGTGGCACTCTCTAGAGTTTCAGAATTAATATCGAACATATCATTTTATGTAGCTACGTCTAGAAACATTATGTGTACCGTCAAAGTTATTTCATGTATACGAAACTGACTCAACAAATGTAAAACATTACCTGTAGAGATTTGAGTTAAATACAGTGATTTATTTAAAGACAAATCAATATATTAGCAATTTCACTATAAACTGTCATTGTAGATACTAGAAATTCTACTGTTAACAAGAAAATAACGCTCAGTTAACACAATCTTAATGTAGACTTGGA